>NC_090898.1:12012360-12347749 GCF_040956055.1 Brachionichthys hirsutus
TGTGTGTGTATGTGTGTGTTTTGCTCCCTGTGGAAGTTGGTTTTAGTATCGGAGGCTGTGCTTCGGTGGGCTGAGATGATGCAGGAGTCAAACATAAAACCAGCTGATTACACAATGATCTAGTTTTTGTTCTTCTTGTTTTGATGCAACGTTAAACCAACACCGTACAAGGGGTGCGTGTGCATGTGCGTTTGCGTGTGCTCGTGGTTATTGCCCGTGTGTGCCCTGACCATTAAATGAATGCTGGCGGCCTTTACAGCAGTGCAGCAGTGAAGTGCTCCCCGTTGAGGCGCATTAATCTTTACTACCCACCTTTATACACATTTACACAGGCCGATGCAAACTGGATTACTTCAGATCGAGATAGCGGTATTTACCAAACGCCATTGCTCAACAGTCAGGTTGTTCCTGCCAGGGATTTGCACCTCGGAGGAAACTGGAAACGGACCGAATTGATCCGTGACAGACATCTTTGCTTGGACCACAACAAATCTGCTAATCCTCAAACCAGCCATCTCCGTGTCATCCCTTCTCTCAGTACCAATTTCACCACACATCACAATTGCCACCCCTCCCTTCACCGTGCACTCCACTGTCAGCCTCATTAGGATCACCATCCCACCCTTCCATCTCTTCCATTGTCTTTCCTCTGTGTGAGCATGCGCAAATTCTTTCCGTCCACCATATCTCCCTGTCTTCGGGGCAATCTTTAAACATCTTGTGTTATGAACTGCAGGGGATTCGTATGATTTAGACGGGGGGGGGGGGGGGGATTGGATTAGTCAGAAGCTGGATTGGCCAACAGCCATGAAGACTTAGAGGAAGGGGCTGACACAGCAGGGAAAATAAACGTTGAGGCTACTGTGATTGGGTGGAGATTGAGACCCCATGATATTCTTCCTGCCTTTTTTTCTGACAGTTGTAAATATGGTGGGTGGGGGGGGGGGGGGGGGGGGAGCTTTTAAGGCTGACTTCTTGTGCATGCCCACACACATACAAAGAAATGCTTTCCCTTAGAATCACACAAGTGTTGCTGATGTGCATGCTCTGCCACGTGCCAGCTGCAGTAATTTCTCCGAGCGAGGCGGTGCAGCTGTGAATGTAACCTACGTGAGTCACAAGCAGCAGAATGAAGAGTCCCGCAGGCCCGCAGTTCTATTTGCTCTTTCTTTTCCCTCCTAATGTGTCAGCTGAAGCTTCAGTTTGATCCTGTCACTCCCCTGAAGGTTGTCTTCCCTCTGAGTCAGCGGTAGAGACTGGTTTGAACAAGACAGACTTGTGAAAGGTTTTTATTTTGTTCTGTTAAGACCTTCATGTTGAGGTGATGCGACTGGCAGGTGTTCAGATCGATGACTCGTGGGATTGCGTAATCCTCAAAGGCCTGGGAAGATTCACCGCACTCACTTGTTGCATCTGTCAACTCCTGGATGACTCAGAGGCAACTTGCAGAAAATGGAGTGGAATAAAAAAGAAAACCCAACTTTGGGTGGGGGGGGGGGGGGAGAATTTGCTTTTCATCCAATTATCTTTTTATGGCAGCAATAGTGAGGGAAGAAGTAATCCATCTGCTACTGAATGAAACCATCTGTGACCCCTTTCGGTTTTCTGGTTTAATCGTACTGACGGTTCAAATTTGTTATTTGACTTACGAAATGAACTCTTGACTTTTTGCGGGTGTTTATGTCAGCACATTTTACCATGTACGCTGAAACCATACAGCTCACCCACCTTTTTACGTCTGATGTTGATGAACCTTGTGGGAGTGTCTCTGACGCTTCCTTGAACACATTACTTAAAGGTCCAATATTATGAAAGACTCACTTTTCCCATGTTTCTACACTACTGTTATGGTGAACTTGTGGAAAAAAGGTATAATATGTGATATTTAAATGAGTCATAATCACAAATTCTTAGAGATGTATTATATATGAATCGAAACACCAATGACATTATTTATACAAACATTTTTTTTTGTGTTTGTCTTATCAGGAAATATGAAACATACACATTTTGTCTCTCAACAGAAGCACATTGGAAGGATGGTGTGACACGCAGACAGCTGAAAGGACCGGCTACTGCTCTCCACTCAGTCAGACCATGGCTCCTCTCCTGTTCGTGGCTTTCCTCCTGTCCATCCTTCATCCAACAGAAGCCCAAACAATCATTGGCTCTTCCAGTTTCCCCCACTTAGAC
Organism: Brachionichthys hirsutus; assembly: GCF_040956055.1. Classification (NCBI taxonomy): domain Eukaryota; kingdom Metazoa; phylum Chordata; class Actinopteri; order Lophiiformes; family Brachionichthyidae; genus Brachionichthys; species Brachionichthys hirsutus. The sequence continues at coordinate 12,014,554 of NC_090898.1, forward strand.
CTGCCTTCCAAGTCTTCACTCCAACCAACCAAGGAGACGGTTAGATTATGGCCTTCTTTGCCTTCCAGAGGGCGTAGCGATGTGCCTATCAGAGTTACAGTCCGGGACAGGCTTACAGCCACAAATGCAGCGCAGCAGGGGCAGAGGATGTCCCGTCCCACTGCGCTGTCCTCTCTGTCCTTTGAATCTGCCCTGACGACGCAGAACCTCAGCAGCGGGCCGGTTGTAACTAAAGCAACTGCCTCCAGGCCCAGAACCGATACAGCTAGTTTAGCATCCAATAGGGCTGTTGCAAAAGAAGATCCTACAAAAGAAGCCTCAACACGCCCTCTGACCACGTTGTTGCCCTCCACTGTTGACGCTGCAGGTGACAAGCTTATAAGAGCAGGAGACTCAGCGGAAGGAGCGATCCAAAGGACAGGGAATAATGATTTAATGGAGTTGGGATCTGGAAGCATTCCCTTCCATTCACCCGATCTGCGGCCAACGGTTGGTGATGAAATGGCGCAGGATCAGCCACAGGCACAAACTGTGACATCAAAGCCTTCTGATGTGAGAACGCCACCGCCCGCTCTGAAGCCCCGCTTGTTTGCGCTCACAACAGCCCATCAAGCATCTACAACTTCGCAGACCGCCACATCGACCCTCGTGACGACCCAGACGCAACGCAGCACCGCAGCGTTAACGGGTGAGAAGTCGCTTATGTCTGAGCTGTCATGTCAGGACGGTGAGGTCAAACTCTCCGTACACAAATGTGTCGTTGCCATCATTTCAGGTGAACAGAAGGAGAAGGCTTTCACCACCTCCAGAGCTGCTCCAACGCAGGAATCCTCCACGCTGACATCGCTGCAATCCACTGCTATCGATAAGCAATCAAAGGCCGCTGCTAAAGCAATTACTGCACATTCACACGCCACGGCGCCGGCGCCGGCGGCATCTACAGCCGGAATGCCCACAACGGCACAAGAGGCTGTCAGAATTTCCTCCAGCTCGACAAATCCGCTCGATAAAACAGCACAAAGTGGAAGAAGTACAGCTCGCACAACTGTGCAGTCATCAGGGACAGGTGAGAAATTACTCCTGAGCTCCTCGGTCAAATAGATTTTGGGTTTTCTTGTGAGGATTCTTGATCCTTTGATAATTTAAAATGGAATTATTTGTACAGCTGGGTCTTTTTTTTCTTTACTGGAAGAATCTGGAAGAGGCTTCAAAGGAGGGGGGAAAAGCCGACAAACGTTTCCATTGAAAGTGGGGTGTCAGATGTGTGGGGGTAGACACAGTGAGGGAGTCTAGGGACGGTAACAGCCCGAGGACGAGAAGGATTGCAAGCCAGGCAGAGCGAGAGAGACAAGAGGAAAATCGGGTCTGAAAAGGGGAAGGGAAGTACGGATCAGAGAGGAGATTGGGTTGGTTGAAAGGGCGCAAGAAGAAAGGTACAGGCGTAGAAATGCAGGGAGTGGGAACGGTAACGAAATCCAGATGGGATGGAGGGAGGGAGAAGATTGAATAGGAAAAGTATGACACACGGCGTACATGAGCAGTCTCCTAGTTACGGTTAAAACATCATCTTAATGACTTTTAAACATTCATTCTCCTGCCTCCTGTGAACATTTTAAGTGAAGTAGGCTCCACTGGAAAATATTAACGGCTTGCATCCATGGCAGTACAAGTACGCACTTTAAGTACGTATACGGTACATGCATCTACCTCTGTCCCTGGGTTGTGTAACCGTTGAGATGAAATGGGATATATTTTTGTAAAAATTTACTGCTACATGTAAGACCTATAAAGTATCGACACGTGTGTGTTTAAGAGAAAGCTCAAGGGCAGGGGTTGGATTAAGCGTAGCCAGCTGTGAAATGTGATCAGCACATCTGGAATATATCTGGAAAAACTCCTGTAGGAAAAAAAGATTGAAGGAAGGAAGTGAAAAATACCTCTATGTACGGTAAATAAATAAGTGTGTGTACAGTGGTCGCCTGGATGCGTCCGAATGCGTGGCGAGAGCCAGGAACTAAGATAAGACGTTAGAGAGAGTCGCAGATCGGGCTGTCAGCTGTGTGCGTATCTCCTGCAGGGTGAGGACAGACTTAAAGGCCCCAGCGGCTGGTGGTTCGAGTGTTTTACTACCGATCACGTTGTTCCACCATCCATCAAGTTTCTCCATGTTTTTTCTCCATGAAACTCATCAGTCTTTAAAAGTGGCACCTCCTGATATAATTACGGGGTTATTTTGAGTATGGACGGTTTGTTCTGCATTTAATTAAAACAAAACAAAAATGCTTAAATATCTTGAACAACTTGATGCATGTGTATTCGCAATTTCTTAAAGATCCTGGAGTTTTCATTAGTACCTTTTTGGCAACTATTTGCTGCTAAACTGATTTTTTTTTCTTTCTTGCAGATTGTGATATTTAAAAAAAAAATGCTTTGCATTGTATTTATAGTAAGTAGTTTACAAAATGATGAATTAAGTCAAGAGTATAGTATGATTTGCTCATCTAGGCAAGTGGAAGACAGAAGTAGGAGTGCCTTGAAGAAATACTGATTTACTGGTCTACATGAGAAAATGAGAGAGAGAGAGAGAGCGAGAGAGAGAGATTGTATAATACTGGATCGCTGAAGAGAGAGTTTAGCTCATTCACAGACGTATTGTGACACTGTTTAGCGTTACATAAAGTAGATGCTCTTGCTAATTACATAATCTAATCCAATTAAGTGGAACAATAACTACTCAGATGTCCAGGGGAGTGTTGCTCAGCATAATGTCTCATATATTTAGGATTACGATGTTGATGCGCTGAGCTACAGGAGTTTTTGTACTTCGTGGTTGGCATTTTATTTGTATTTAAGACCTGCTTTCTGCACATTGCTGGAAATTGCCAAGCAATATTTAATTTCACTTTGGATTGAACGCGTAAAAGATAATCAATATCTGCACGCTGCAGGCTCGCATCAGCTGATGTGCCTTGTTCGAACATACAAACGATGTGTTGAATGTCTGTTATTTCCACACTAAGATAATGGTTAAAAGCATGGCAACCTAGCACTTGCACAAGAAAAGACAGTAAATGCAAATTTTATATGACTTTTAAAAATTGTAATGTTAAACAGTGACAATAAGTTGACTTTTTGGTTAGACATTTTCATTTTCTGACGTACTGGTAAGCATGTCTGTTCAGGACTGATGAGGTCATGATGAAGAACTGAGACTGGACTCCGTTAGAAGCTAATGGATAGCTACTGACCTCTGCTGGTTCTTAAATAGTATTTTCATGTGCTTTTATAGAAGAGCTCTGCCTTTAAGACAAATTACATGTCGAAATTGATCATTTTGATTGTACGTCTTGAAACATTAAAAAAAAATTAAATACTCTGTTTCTCTTTTTAAAGGAACCTTTGTCACCAGTGTTGTACTGGTAACTGGAGCGAGGGTAAGCCCCACGCACCCGACGGTCAATGATCAGAGGAACCACTCCATCCTCCTCGCACATCCTCGCCAATCTTCACATGTTACTTCTAGGCCAGCCCCCTCTATCAGCGCCAACCACTCCCCTAATGCCACTCTTCTCTACTGGGGGGACTTGAGCCAGACACTGGCCTTTGCCTGGGAGCTGCACGTCTACGGTTCGGCAAGCCTCTTCCTCCTCCTGTTTGCTGGCGCTGCTCTTGGCCTCGCCCTGTCACCTGGCACTAACTGTCCTCATCACGGGGCCCTTGCACTTGCCAATGCTCTATTGCTTCTGGCTGGAGGTCTCAGGGCTGTTCTTTTTCTTATCGACCCATATGGCACACGGAATTTCCTCCCTCGCCCCGCGGTCACAGCCCTTTACAACTTGCCTCTACACATGCTGGTGTGGACGCAGGCTGCCCTGGCGCTGCTGGCATTAAGAGTGGCAGGAGTAAGTGTGCTACCTTCTACTTTGGAGCGTCCTCCTCTGGTGGCTGCATCGGCTGTGCTGCAGTGCACCCTGCTGCTGGCAGCTGATCTGCTTTCTCCAGCCCTTTCCCCCATGGTGCCTGTCACCTTGCAGTTCCTGTCCCTCTCCTGGGGCCTAGCACTCTGTTTGGGCTTCCTCTGCTATGTTTTTCCACGTATACGCTGTCCCCCCATTCCCCACCCCGGAATCGCCGAAGGGTCCAGGAGGATGGCTTGGACAGGCAGCAGAAGGATAGGGATGATCCTAGGCAGAGTGCTGGTAGTGTGTGCAGTGCTGGGGGCCCTGTGCTGTGCGCTGCATGTTCATCCCACTCTATGGCTCTATGGACTGCTAGGAAACTGGATACACTTCAACTGGGGATGGTGGCTGGTGCACTTCTGGGCCCGGCTCCTGGAGCTGGCCTGGGGGTTCTCCCTCCTATTCTTGAGTTCCTGGCTGTTCTGGAGGCCTGAAAGTTTCCGGGGAAGGGATGAGAGCGGACCAGACGGAAGAGTGACCGGAGATTTGCCATCCCCCGGCCAATCTATCAGCTCCAATCAAAGACATACCTGCTGGTCTAAGATAGTGCAGAGCCTTCGGGGGAAGCCCTGTAGAAGATCTGACAGTAACGGGGTGGGAGGGGGAGGAGGAGGAGGAAAACAGGGGGAGGTGCCTAACAACTGGACTGGCCAGGAGCATACTTCTGTTGACATCAGAAAGAGTCTGATCAGGAACCAAGAGCGGGCCACCGCCCTGCCACGCTACATCAAAGACAACAACCGGGGTCAGAACCACAGGGGCCCCTCGGCAGAGCGAGGCACATCTGATGGCTCTACAGGATCACTCCTGAGACTGCAGGCACTGGGCCGGCCTCCTCAGCACTCCATCAGTAGCAGTCTGGATCAGGATAGGGATACCTTCCTGTCTTTTTATGAATTTGATCTGCGGCCCCCATCTCCCATTGACCTGACCCGCAGCATTGATGAGGCTCTGCACAGGGAACACCTGCTTGGAGGAGGAAGCTTGTTTCGTCCTTTGAGCCAACATTCACAGTTCCCCTCCCCGGGCTCAGGGGTCAGCCAGGGGCCCTGGCTTCGCAGGAACAGTGATCCTCAGCTGCTGTCAGAGAGCAGCGACGCCCCAACCGAGTCTTCCATGCCACTGGGAGGCAGTATTCTCAGCAGCGTGCCCAGCCGACAGGTTACTGCTCCCCCCACACCCTCCCATCAGGGCCACAGGTTGGTTGGGAACATGGTCCCGTCATCGGTGTCCTGTCCAGTGTCACTTCATCCCTCCAGAACATCAACGGGGCATCTGGGAGAGGACGGAATGGACGACACAAGACCATTTATCACCCCAGACTCAGAAAGGTTGCAAGGAAGAGCTGGAAGAGCAGCAGGTTCTCGTAGTTACCTGGAAGTCAGCAAGCAGGATGATTCTGCCAGTGTCAGCAGTGAAGTTATTCATCTATGAACCAAACCTGGAGCCTACGGACCAATGGCTGCACATCAAACACACCAATCAACTAAGTGTTCCTAAACACGGTTCTGTAAATAGTGGCGACGTTTAATCATCAAGTTTAAATTAAAAGTTAACACATTTTAGAGGAGGGGAAATACTTCAAAATGTCAGGATAGTGACTTTGAAGGAATATCAGCTAGTTGTCTCTTACATTGTAAAAAGGGAACTTGAGGGTGCAGTAAACATTTTACTATGGGTATTAAAATGGGAGATATTGAACACACACACACACACACGTTAAATCCTTTCCATTCCTCCGCCTTGAACACATACACAACACACTGGTATAACTTCAAGTACCCCAAGTACCGTACAGCTTCATATGTCCCAAGCCTGTTCTACCAGCCCGTTTTTTTTATTGGTGTAAAATGTTTGATTGTGATGAAATCCATAATATAGTTTCAGGTCATTAAACACGTATTTGAGAACAAGCGACATGCAGTTTCTGCCAGTCTGATGGGTAAAAGTCAAACGTGGCTCTCAAATGTCTGTTGGTGCCATTTGTGTTTTCTCTCTGAAGAACTGTCAGTGTATAAACTATTGTGGATTTCATTTGCTTTTCTAGAGTTTACTTGCCGTCTTCCTTCGTTCAACTTGCTTTGTGATGTGAAAATGTGCCATACGTAACCTCGGTTGGTCGGACCTCTCTATTTTTACGGTTCTCAAAAAGATTTCTATAGCATGTTACCACCGGCCTGACGGTTCATCGACAGATTGCTGCTTCTAAGCTCTTCTAATGCTGCGGCTGTTGTCCAGTCTGCCTTGTGTTTTACATAAAGAGGCAGCCAGTTGACGGCGTCCAGAAACAGGCAGACGAATACGTGAAAATTACATGTGCAAATGATGCTTTTATGAAATTTTCAGACTTCAAAAAGAGATTTAAGTTCAATGCATTTCAACTCAATATATTTCTATAGGACAAATCGTTTAAAGCCTTTGACTGCACTTTTACAGGCTAAAAATACTATGACTTAATCGTGAAACAATCTTTTTGCTTCACTGAACTCTACTTGGTTAGACGCTGCACAGCTACACATGAATGGCTTGGCATGAAACTCAGATCTCTAGACTGCATTACTGTAATTATCAGTGGAACTATCAATAAGTAACTCAATTACAGAGCATTTAATTGGAAACCGGAGCATTAGACCTTTACAACTTTACAGGAAAATATAGTTCAAATATATGATATATAAGCAACAATGTAAGTAACTTTATTTTCGATGTTCATGAGTAAAATTGCATTTGGAACACCATTTCAGCGTTTACTGTGAAAGACAATCTAAAGCTATATTGCTTCTGTTTCTCAGCTGTTGCAGACAGTCCTGCTTGTTTGAACATCAGAGCTCTGACAATTAAAACTGCAGCGATTATTACAAGGACGTTTTGAGTGGTGATCCAGGTGTCACGCTAACAAATCAATAATATATGAATTCAAATTGGGTAGAAGATTACTGAACATTTAACAACTACCGTAAATTGAATCTGTGGGACAATAGCCGTTATTTTCTCCAGAGTTTTGTTCTGTTTTACTGGGTTACTGTTTTCAATATCTAATGATGCATCTTAAGAAATAAAGGTTACATTTGGAATAACCTGTAATCTACGCCTCTGTTCCTGAGGAGAATTGCTCCATGCCTTGTTTTCCTATGACCTTGAAGTGACTTGCTGTACCTCCCAGTGATGTGAGATACTTAAGATGTGTAGAGCGATAGCCATGTCTTTTGTCTACATTCCAATGTAGCTACAGGGGCATTATTATTAGCGTCCACAATGTTATTCCCTCCGCAAAGCAATGTGCCATAGAAAATATTTTAAAAAAGCGTGCCCCTTCCAGTCTGTATAGTCACAGTGCTGAGGTACAGTGTTAGATTAATTCATTTAGTTTTCTAAATGAACTTTTGTTTTGGTATTGTAATGCTGCATTTCATGTCTGAATTGAAATAAATATAAAACCTTTAAGATTGGTATTGCTGTTGTTTGTATATATTTTCAGTTTTTCTTAGTTTGCATTGCCGTTTCGGTTCTCATTTTGTTTGTTCCTGTTGTTTCTCTGTTTTAGTAAATGACGCAAGGACAGTTTGTGGTTTGAAGCTGGTTTGCTATTCTGGGCAATGCCAAGAGAGAAAAGTCTGTTCATGTGCACCAGTCATCCATCCATCCATGTTTTTGTAGATGAGACGACCGCAATCATCCACCACCAGGGGGAGCTAAAACAGTAGACTAATCGGTCACAAATGCGAATCAGGAATAGCTCATTGAGTTGGAAGAGTTTGAGGAGGAGGAGGAGGAAGAGGAGGAGGAGGAGGAGGAGGAAGAGGAGGAGGAGGAGGAGGAGGAGCTGCGTGCCGAATTCCTCAGACCTTCCATAGATTCCTGGATGTGCTGGAACAAGAAGGAAAGCCCACAGGACCTAAATCAATGACTAAAATAAAAATACTGGGAATGTTCAGCCAAAATATTTTATGATTCACTACACTACACACATCAGCTTTTCTCTGCAATTTTTAGAAATCGATTAAAAAATAAATAAATTAGATTAATTAATTACAGATCATAATTAATTGATCGCACACATGTTTTAATTGCTTGACAGCACTAATAATCAGAAGAGGTGCTAGGCAAAACGTCAAACTAGTGGGTGGTCAAGGGTCCAACATTGCTTTCAAAAGAATTGCAGTTTGGGACTCTTCATCACTGGCGGAGAGACGAGGCTTCTAAACCTCCGTACGGAACTGCAAAACAGAATTCTTCATTTTCTGCTTGTAGTCTTCATCGAACTTTTCATTCTGGGCCACAGTGAAATGGTTCTTCCAGTCACCAACCGTCCCTGCAGAGGAAAGATCATATTGTTAGTGATAAAGAGTTTTAGCAGAAACTTGGCGTCAAAAAGACAATGCTTTAATGAAGAATTTCACATTAGAAGTTTTCACTTTACCTTTTCTCATGAAAGGAGATATATTCTGATTCATGTATTTCAATGTGGAAAAGTTAACCGTCTTGTTAACTTTCATTTTGTCAAACTTCACCTCAGCTAGAATCCTTTCCTTATCCGCGACTGAAGGAGACAAACCAAGAAAAGAGCAGAGTCGATCTGTCTCTCGTCCAGAGTCCTGCAGAAAATGTTACAATCTCAGCACAAGCCTTTAAACATGAAACCAGTACCAGAAGACAGCTTATCTTATCTTAGCTTAGCTGAAAGACTGGAAACCTAAACATCTAGCCCAGCTCAGTCCAGAAGCAAAATGAATATTCCTACCTGTACCTCAACAACTTCCCAATTTACATGTTTTATTATTTGTTAAATTATTTTTTATTATTATCCACAATCATCCTCCTGTATAATTATTATAATTTTTCTACCAAGCAACTAATTGCTGTTCTTCTTCATGACTGTAACCCTCGACAACACATTTTCAAAGATCTGGTTTTAAGATTACAAGTTGTGTTGAAACGGACGCACAAACATGCCTCACCTCAATCATATCCTCATAGAACATGTAGTGAAGGTTTAAATAAGTCTGTTTCTTCTCCCACCAGCTGTTCACATGGTCGTACCAGGATCCATACACCACTGAAGCCACGGAATAATATATGATGGGACATCCTGGAAGACGTTACTTCGACTTAAAGTCAGACAACATGTTTACTCACTATTTCCGTCCATGAAATTGCGCAGAAAGTTGTCCCAGTCCCCCAGATCAGGGTAGGATGCATTCATGCGGCTAAAGTGGAAAGAGGAAACGGCATCGTCCTTTGCATTACGAGCCACATAGATGATCTACACAAAGAGAAAACGGTGAATTGTAATTTATCCACATCGACACTTTTTACAAGCGAAGTGCCATATGTGTGCAAATATACCTTGACGTTGTGTTCCCAGAAAGATTTGGGTATGAACTGGACTGGTAGATGCGTTTTAATGAGACGGGGAGTGGTGGGGAGCTGGTCTGCCAAGTCTTTCCCTTTGGGAAGCAGAAGCATGTTTCATAAAAACATTTTAAACAAGTGTTTCTGGGACTGGAGAATGGATTAACTGGATTTATATTCATTTAAATGGGAATGATTCTTCCGGGTTACAAACGTTTCGGGTCATGAATGGAGCCAAAGAACAGATTAAATTCGTGAACCAAGGTTCCACGACTACAGTAATACCACGACATACACGTGTTCAGAGATACGAGCCCAGCCTGCGGCCAATATTTTGCTTTGAGATGCGAGTATAAATTTGAGATGCGAGCACGCAAGAACGTTTCCAGATGCTGGAGCTAAATGACCGAGCCGCTCCAAGCTCGCTTCACTCGTTCAGTGATTTTGGCTGCATCTGTGAATATTCTTTATGGGTCCAAAGAAAGCGAGTGAGAAGGGAAATAAAAAATGCATGAAATTATCGATCAACGTGATCGTGGTGTCCGCATAAGTGATTTGGCACGCCAGTACGAGCGGAGTACACTGAGGATATGCACAATCCTCAAACAGGAGGACGCTATCAAGAACACAAAGCCTTCCAAAGGCATAACTATTATGGCTTTGTTTACGCAGGAGTACGTGTGTAAGGTACAATTAAGGAATAAAGTGTCTACGGACCGTCCAACTCTCCCTCCTCCCTCCCTCTGCATTTTTCGTCTGTCTCGAAGGTAAAACTCATAATAAAACCATATTTTATAATACAGTAATACTGTATATCATTTATTATATCATTTGTGTGTGCGTTTATGTACAAATCTATATAGCAATTTAAAAAGTTTTTCCATTGCCGTTATTGCCGTTGATTTTAGTATTTTTAGATGGCTGAAACAGATTACATTTTTTTTATGTTATTTTATATGGGGAGAATGTATTTGACATTCAATTCCAGTAACGAAAAATACTCGTATGTCAAGGTATTACTGTATATCAGAAAAATACATGTCAGTCACTCACAGGGCAGTTATAGTATCATGCACGTGTGAGTAAAATGAAATCAGTCCAACCATTGGGTCTACCATGTTGGCTCATTTCCAGAAATGGCACTCTGCAGTGTAGAGGAAGGGACGCCAGCCGCTCTGGGTCTGTCTTCCCAAAATATAGAAGCTCCAGGAGGTAGGAGACCCACGTGTTTCCTGAGATAACGCAAATACATTGGCTTCATTCATTGAAATGTACAAATACAAATACAAGTACAAATTCTGGACAATTGCCAACATAACATGGAACTATATTAAAAGTACAACTGTGAATCCATAAGTAAAATACTCTTAGGCACTCACACAACCCCACCTGATTTCATGTATGAGGATATGAGGATATCATCTGCTCTTGCTTTGAAGTCCTGCACGTTGTCCCAGTTGGATGTGAACTGTTCGATCATGGGTACGCCATGGAAGTTGAACATTGTTGGTCTCTGAGTCAGCTCTTCCATCTGCAAGAATGGCTTGTTATATAATAATACATGTGCTAATTCAAAATCAATGTCTATCTGGCCAAACCTATACAAATTAAAACAAATTCTAGTGTTTGGCTTGTCTTTTTTCCTCTAATGGCACTAAAGGATGAAGAGGTCACATGTTCCTGTGTAAGTTATTTGTAGTGCCTGCTAGATATGAGATTTTTACTTACCCGTCACATTGCAAATCAATTATTTCTAGCTGGATGTCGATACATCCGAAGTTTTAAAGTTCTGTCTCACCAAATACCTGAAAGCGTCTCTCAAACTCGCACAGCAATCCTGCAGTCTTGTCTTTGTACCGTTTCACGCCCGCATTAGGTCTCGTCACACGCACGTCTCTCAGACATGGGAAATGAGCAGGATCGCCACTTGCCAGTTGCGTCTCCCACAAAGTCAGCTGCCATATGCTGTTTGGTCTGTCTCAGTAATGCGGCGTGTCTTCTACTCTGACCAAAACAGTGCGCCCCCTAGCGGATAATTCTTGAAAAGCATTGAATTAAAAAAAAAAGAATTTATTAATTTCTTTTTTTTCAAAATTCATCCTGCGGGCCAGTTCCGACCCGAGGGCCGTATGTTTGACACCCCATAATATAAAGGGTCAACATAAGCAGCACTTCGTATCATAAGCGTGTTTTCCCTCCACATCGGCCACACCGCTCTGTTAGCTAAAACACCTGTGGAGGCTGCGCATAGGGACGTCGATCAATGACGTCGATTAGCTGCGTAAAAACATGTGAATCTCTTCATTAGCCGGAGCAGCCAGTCACCGGACACTCACTGACTCACAGTGGAAAATAGCACAGAATGAATTTTTGCGTGTTTATGTTATTTTCAATTTAGGTTGAATTTTCTTTTGTGCGCAACTTAGATTTTCGCTGCGCGAAGACCGTATCAGCTGTGCGTAATTACGCACGAGCGCACCTAGAGGGAACGTTGCTTGGAGGTGAAGCTAACGCTCCCCCTGGCGTCATTCACAGAGATGACACCGGAACTTAACGGCATTGTCAGAAGGACCCTGCTAATAAAGTTACGCACAAGTACACAGTGGATTCACGTTTATTATATTTACAAAATACCACAGTTTGTGTTGGTCGTATCATTTTATTTTGTTGTATTTATCCGCCCACACCTCAAAGGCTGGTCCGTGAAACAATTGTCTGACATTAAACCGGTCCACGGCGCAAAAGAGGTTGGAGACCGCTGTGCTAAACAACAAGTATTTAAATCCTACCTTGCTTCCTTTTTTTTAAAAATATCCAGTTGAAAAGTAGCCGAATTGGTTACTCCATTGTCCCGCTGCGTCTGCACTTCAGAGTGGTTATGGCTCGAACTTCCTCATTACTTCCCTCAAGTATGTTGCAGTTATTTACTGTGACGTCGTGGAGCATTTGCATTATGCAATCCTGACAGTGCCACTGCCAAATATGTACTATTTATCAAAACAGATTTTTATAAAACATAATTCTGGGCCACAGTGAAATGGTTCTTCAACTCACCAACCTTCTCTGTAGAACCACACACACACACACACAAAAATCAATCAGATAATTTTCATTATTTCACTGTCTAGGGTTTAAGATGAATAAAAATTAAAATAAAAAAAGTATTGCATGGACAGCATATGGCAAGTAACAAAGAGAGAAGAGAGAGGCCATATTATGTCATAGAACAGTGTGATCACGTCAGAATTTCCTGAGGAGGGTATTCAAGAGTTATTAAATTATTACAAATGATAAAACAGCAAAATTGCTATTACAAAAGGTGTATATGTTACAAATTTCCATCATTTCAATAAATCACACAAAGAAATTCCCAAAACATTTACACATCAGAATCTGCATGTGTGCATTCGGGTGTTTTGGTCCTTTTTCATATCTTTTTCAGTGTGTGAGGCATGAGGTGCGGCTGATCTACTTTCACCCGTTCCCAGTTGCAACATGACTATACCTGTTCATAATCTCAACCTCACCACGAACAACTGGTACAGACTGAAAACAACAGTTATCAATAAAATAAATACAAACTCAAGGTCTGTATTTTTTTTATTTTTTATATCCATGATAAAAGTGTTTATTGATACTGAAATTGTGATGAAAATGAAGCTGTTTTTTACTTAAATATGCTGTAAGAGTGATTTTATAGTGCAAAAAAACAAAGATGTACAAAATCAGAAACACATTAAGTGGGATTAAACTCTTAAATTCAGAAGTGATTGCTGCAGATGCAATTGTTGTCCATTTATACCTCTTGTGCTCTTTCTGCACAAAGTGTGCAACTGCATCTCAATGTGACCGATATTTATCACAGGCACGCACCGATACTGTGTGCTTTAGCTGAGCTATTAACGTGAAAGAAAAAGGTGTTCTAAATATTATATAAAAGATGTGAATAATGTCCAAGTCTTTCCACCATTATATTGGTCTTGGACTGGACTCAGAATACACAACTATTTCAGATTGTAGTGCGGAACAGCAGCGCGGGATCGTTCATCTTTTTCTTGTAGTCTTCATCAAATTCTTCATTCTGAGCAACAGTGAAATGGTTCCTCCAGTCACCAACCTTCCCTGTAGAACCACAGTGAATTAGTTTCATCTTAAGGTGCAGAGGTATCATCATAAAAATAAATCAGCTTACCTTTTCTCAAAAAGGGAGAAATGTTGACATTCATGATAGGGAGTTTGGAATAGTTGACCGCGTCATTCCTTGTCATATTATCAAAGTGCACTGTCTCTGTGATTCGATTCTCCTCCTCTGCAGACAGCGACAAGCCAACAAAGCTGCAGAGTTTGTCTATTTCCCTTGCAGTATCCTGGTGAGCCGATAGCATCAGTGCATTATTACCAGCACAAGGAAGGACTTCAGAGGAATTGTCTCAGTTGGAAGAACATACAAAAATGTACCTCAATCATGTCTTCATAGAACATATAATGGAGATTTGAATAAGTCTGTTTCTTCTTCCACCAACCGGTCACATGGTCGTACCAGGATCCGTACCCCACTAAAGCAACGGATCATCACGTGCAAACTCATTTGGAATGTTCAGTAGGAATCTGTGTATGTTTGTTTCAATTAAACAGCTCTTTTGTCTATTTTATAAATACCCGTTCCCTCCATGAATCTGCGGATATAGCTGTTCCAGTCTCCAGGCTCTGGTTGAACGATGTTCATTTGCTCAAAATGATAATAAGACACCATGCTGTCCTTTGCATTACGCGCTACGTAGACAATCTACAGGAGGAAAAACACTTCAATTACCTGAGAAATGCTTGTATACACATTTTCATCGTAGTACTGGTTTTTACTGATATTTCTCAAATTCTACTTATTCAAATTCATTCATTATTTGCAACTGACACACAAACTTCTGACCTTGCAGTTTTTCTCCCAAAAAACCTTTGGCACAAGCTGAACTGGCAAATGGGTTTTAATGAGTCGTGGAGATGTGGGAAGTTTGTCCGCCAGGTCAACTCCCACATAAACAACTGCATGGCAAAGATGGATTCAGCAAAGTGTAAACCCGTGAAATACTTCAGTAATTTTGGACGGCTTCTATTTCATGTCTTGTAAGAGACAATTGTCAAAATTTTCAGATACATTGAAGCAAAATCACGAAACCGAATACTTGTGTTTAGTTGAAGTTCTTCTATTTTTATGAGACATATTTGTGAGGTGTGGTGAGTGTGCTGCCTGTTGAACCTGAATCCGTGAACTCCAAGAAAGGTACTCTATCATATATCATGGATGTCTGACGGTCTGTGGATGTCTGACCAAAAAACAGCAGGTCAAGGATGTAGGAGACCCATGTTGTCCCTGAAAGGAGGGACAAAGGTAGAAGTTCGTTAGTTCCTCCCGTTCCCATTGGAACATTGGGTTGTGTTGTCCAAAGACACAACATGAAGGCTTGCGATTTCTATTACAAATGTTTAAAGCTTATAATAAACATACCACACCGTCATTAATAGAACACATAACTGATTAAAAAGGACAACTATGATATGAAACATCACATAAACCTGAGGCTACAGTTAATTTGTGAGAAATGCTTTATCCAGACACAGGAAGTGACGTGTGTGGCTGTAAATAAGTTTGCTAGATGGAAACACTATTTAATACAATCAAATAAATAAATAAACTCTCCAAATCAAGTGGACTGACCTGCTTTTGGGTATGTTGCAATCAGTATATCGTCTGGCCTGGCCTGGAAGTTTTGAACATTCTCCCAGTTGTCGGTGAAATAGTGGGTCATGGAGATGCCATGGAAGTCAAAGAGTTCTGGACGGTGCGAGGAATTTGTCTAAAATGCATAAGATATAGAACACCATTCATTGTCACAGATAATAAACCCATGTTATTATTAGTGTTTAAAGTCTCTTTTATGCATCGGGAGTTTCCTAAAATAGCAGTCATCAAACTCATCACGTTGTCATTATGCCAACAGAAAGCATAGCACCAGCCCTGAGGAAACAGAAAACCCGAAAAAACAAGCAGAATTCAACGTAGCACAACACAAATAATCCTGTTTTACAGCTAGAAATGATCCGTTTTGGGCGCACCCAATGTCAGATGCAGTCACCATTGAGAAGCACGTGAATGAGCTGAGACAGAAAAGCCAAGACTGAATTTGATCTATCAGAAAACGACATGATCAGAGACAAGATCGTGTTTAGTTTACATGATCAAAGGCTCAAAGAAAGGCTTCTTGGAGAGTCAAATCTCACGCTGGAGAAAGCAATAGATCTCTGCAGAGTGGCGGAGACGGCCAAAGCACAAGTACAAGCAATTAGTACAACGTCATGAGGAAGAGCAATACATGCAGTGAACGAGGCACAAGGCAAGGACAACCAACAGTGGAGACGGGGACGAAAACAAGCAGTCCAGAGCATCAACAATAAAGTAAAGGTTCAACAGTGCAGAAATGTGGAATATCTCATCAACCAAGACACTGCCCGGCATTTGGGGTGTCTTGCCGAGAGAGTGGTAAGCTCAACCATTATGCAAAAATGTGTTGGTGTGCAAAAGCTACATATAAGAAGACAATATCTCAAGAGAAATGCATGAAGCCTACTGGAGAGAGAAGCATCCTGCGGCTCTAAAGAGCGATCGTTCCAGTGATATACGGCTCCTTATAGGAATCATCAGACATTTTAATCAGCTGGTGTCGCTGCTGTGTATCTAAACGCTTCTCTGCTGTTCTCAGCTTCCCCAAATTTGGTTTCGCCCCCCCCCCCCCCCCCTTCCTGTTACATAAAACTCCCTCCTGTGTACTTTGTACACTGTAATCTGACTCCCAGTTCCAGATGATATGTGATAGTTTACAGCCACCCACCCATCCTTCCAAATCTTTTTAGTCTTTCCTACCCACCAACCCCTTCAACATTGTAGTCAGGTTTATGGTTTCTGAGGACGTGCTGGTGCATAGTTCAGCAAAATACACTGAACTGATATGTTATGTAATCTTATGACACTGAACTGTGAATGGAGAAGTTCACGCCCCCTCAAAGGGAACAGCTTGCAGGAGCGATTCACCAGGCAGATTGCAAATACATGAGGTGCATTGGCTTTAAATTCACTACGAACCTGGAATATGAATTATGAAAAAGGGAATTCACAGTAAATGTCATTTGTTTCACGTGAAAAATGTTCTCTGCATGGGTTCTCTCCAATTAACTGGCGGCTTGTCCTGGGTGTACCCCGCTTCTCTCCCGTAGACTGCTGGGATAGGCTCCAGCACGGCCCGCGACCCGATAACGGACAAAGCGGTTAAGATGTATGAATAGATGAATGGAGGAGGAGGGATAGAACATGATCTAAATACATAGATGTCAAAACAAGCAACCTGGACGACTTGAACTCTTCCAAAGAAATTACTATATAAAAATGGAATTGATTAAACAAAACCCCGTAACATGACAGCCTCCTTAAATCATGTCTGCTTCACAGGAACGCTACGTGTCCAGCCACAGACCGCCCTCCATATTTACACAGTTTGTCCTGTTTAAAACTCGGTGCGGACCCGAAGTGTGGGATCCTTCATCTTTCTCTTGTACCGTAGTCTTCATCAAACTCTTCATTCTAGGCAACAATGAAATGTTTTTTTGCACTGAAGGTTTACATTTGTATTGTTTCAGTTAAATTCCAATTTTTTACTGAAATTTCAATTTCTACTCAACAACTTTAGCGGTTTGTGATAGCAGTTATGCAGAAGTCGTTTGCCCAAAAATAATCGATATGTAAAGAAATTATGTCTTACATACACAATATATATATACATATATATATATGTATATATTATGTAAGAAATAAATTTTTCTTCATGGGGACTCCTTTTTTTCTCTTGAAAGGACAATACATTTATAGGTTTTGCATGTATTCAATGATACTTCACTTCAATTCTAATTAGTTCAGCATGATTGAAAACTTACAGCAAATGAAAGCACACTTTGTCTTTGAAGAAACATTTTTTCCGATCACATACCTTTTGTGGATTATCAGACATCCTGAATTGCTGGTTGCTCCGATGAACGTCCGACTCTTCTCTCCCGTTATATTTTCCCCGTACTACGTCTGCTCCTCCCTTCACGTTATATAACCCTGTTATTGTGATTCGAGGGTCGTTCTGCATCCATCCAGTTTAGCTTCCTTCGCATTCTTCCATGATTAACCATTCGTTAACTCAGTATGGAGAGGTTCACAGTAACTCTTTACCAGGATTTGTTTTCTGCTCATATTAACATTTGACTATTTAATCAAGTCTTTAATAGGGACAATTGTTTTTGGTGCATACAGTTTAGATTAGACTGTCTTTCAGTGGGGTTCACACTGCTTCTCGATACCCGGCTGGACTTTCCACAGCTGGAAATCAATCTCTAAAGGATGTCGTATAAAGTAGAGACCAGGTGATCACTCACTCTGTTACAACTGCTACGTCAAATTAACACTAAAGAAAATGGATGCATGCAGAACATTAAAAACGTTTTTATCAAAGTAATCAAAGCCCAAACCCTGACAGGAGTACCTGTTAAATATGATCTGCCTATCGTAATTAGCTTTTAATTCCTGTTTGTCTGATTGTGTATTGTGGGTCCTGAAATTGTATCCTTCTTCGAATTCCTGTATGACGTCTCCTCAGCTGGGCAATGTTCAATCAAATAATTAAATACTTTTTACTGTTTTTTTTGCCTTTCTTTGTGCATGAACAATTTGGCGTTTCATGTTTTACATAGTTACACTGGGCCTG
Source organism: Brachionichthys hirsutus (assembly GCF_040956055.1). Taxonomy (NCBI): domain Eukaryota; kingdom Metazoa; phylum Chordata; class Actinopteri; order Lophiiformes; family Brachionichthyidae; genus Brachionichthys; species Brachionichthys hirsutus. Next base: position 12,032,660 of record NC_090898.1, read on the forward strand.
TGGTTTATTTTTACTTGAATGTCGAAAGTGAAGAATTAAAACCTGCAATTATTAGATTATTTTAAATTCAGGCTTTTGCACTGTTGGTTATAATGACACATCTAATGAGATGAATTAAAGAAGGCAGACTAAAAATATTAAACTACCTTACAATCACTTCCATAATTCAGACAGAAAAGAAAATATCAAGAAAATTCACACCACAGTTCTGCTATTTGTCAGGAATGCTGCATATCAGCTACGGACCAATCTTGAAATAATCACAGCCCATTTAGGCTTCAGTGCAGAACTGAAGTTTCGGATCCATCATCTTTTTCTTGTAGTCTTTGTCAAACTCATCATTCTGGGCCACTGTGAAGTGGTTCTTCCAGTCTCCAACTTTGCCTGCAGGAGCAAAAAATGATTATTTTTGCTATTTTAGTTTAAGAAGATTTGATATCACACAAGTGTCAGATCACCTTTTCTCATGAAAGGAGAAACTTTCACATCCATGGGGGGTAATAGGGAGTAGTTGACCATATCGTTCTTTTTCATTTGATCAAACTTCAATTCACTTCTAAGCAGCTTTCTCTCCTCCTCTGAAGGAGACAAACCAAGAAAGGAGCAGAGTTTGTCTATTTCCAATTCAGTATCCTGGGAAGACAAACAAAAATGTTAGGTTACACTATAACCATTTTCTCACTGAGTTGGGAGACACTCCTTGCCTAGCTACACAATCCATATGTAGGGTCCTTCCTCAGCTGACAGGTGGTGTGGATGATTGTGAGAGACAAGAGCTGTACTGAAACTGAGACATGCACCAGTGTCATCTTAGCTCAACACTTTGTACCCTCACGACATATTTTGAAGCACTACCTGGTTAGTAATTGTATTTCAAGGCATCGATACTGTACTGTCTGTTGTGTTTTCACTCTTTCAACACTTTTCTCGGGGGAAAATCTGAAAATTAGAGCATTGTCACATGCCACCACAGCTAATGTGTCTTACAAAATTATCCACATCATCTCTTAGCTGAGGATGGAAATCCTGTTTATATGGATTAGCTAAGTTTTTGGAGCGATAGTCTTGATACTATAGAAAAACATCCTAATTTCTGAGTACTAATCTACTGCATTACAAAATATGTCTTACTTGGAAGAACCCACAAAAGCAATCATGATACCTTAAGCATGTCTTCATAGAACATATAATGGAGGTTTGGATAAGTCTGCTTTTTCTTCCAAAAGCCATTCACATGGTCGTACCAGGATCCAAACACCACTAAAGAAACAAAACCACACTTGAAAAAAAATACTTGCAGTGTTGGGTATAAATCTGTTGATTTGTTTATATACATGTATAAATATTGCATATTTACTCTTTCCCTCCATGAATCTGTGGAGGAAGCTGTTCCAGTCTCCAGGCTCTGGGTCACCAACATTCATACGTTCAAAATGAAAATAAGACACCACGTTGTCTTTGGCATTTCGGGCGACATAGACTATCTGCAGAGAAAAAACAAATTTACATCTATATTAGAAATATCTCAAATTGAATTATTTGTTGAGATATCTGGAGGTTGTAGTGTCTCAAAATCTACTACTTTACTTACTCATCATTCAGTGTTTACCGGTAAATTATTTTTTTGTCTTCTTTAGCATCTAATCATTCACTGATAAAAAATAATAATCATGAAAACTTCTGACCTTGCAGTTTTGCTCCAAAAATGATTTTGGCACAAACTGGATTGGAAGATGACTTTTAATGAGTCGTGGAGAGGTGGGAAGTTTTTCTGCCAAGTCAACTCCTACATGAAGAGGCAAAGATGGAGTAAGCAAAAATCCTCATTCTGTGAAGTGAATTTACTGTGCTGTTTTTTACGTTACAGACAAAATATAAATTGCAAAACCTTTCAGACACAATAATAAATATAGTTTATTGAAGTGTACACTTAAATTTAATTTAAGTTTATTTAAGCATCTAGTTGACCTAGATCCAGCAATGGGAAGGCAAGCTCCAGGAAGGGCACTCTGTCATAGATTGGGATGGATGTTTGTCGCTCTGGGAATGTCTGACCAAAGTGCAGCAGGTCAAGAATGTGGGAAACCCATGTTGTTCCTGAACGAAAAAAAAATTAAAGACAGGGAAATGACACTATCCCAAAACCTCAAGCACTTATTTTACGGGGTAAGAAGAATGTGCAAAAACAATATAGATTGACCTGATCTGGGATATGTTGCAATCAGTATATCATCGGGCCTGGCCTGAAAGTTTTGAATCTTCTCCCAGTTGTCGGTGAAATAGTGGGTCATGGAGATGCCATGGAAGTCAAAGAGTTCTGGACGGAGCGAGGAATTTGTCTAAAATGCATAAGATATAGAACACCATTCATTGTCACAGATAATAAACCCATGTTATTATTAGTGTTTAAAGTCTCTTTTATGCATCGGGAGTTTCCTAAAATAGCAGTCATCAAACTCATCACGTTGTCATTATGCCAACAGAAAGCATAGCACCAGGCCTGAGGAAACAGAAAACCCAAAAAAACAAGCAGAATTCAACGTAGCACAACACAAATAATCCTGTTTTACAGCTAGAAATGATCCGTTTTGGGAGCACCCAATGTCAGATGCAGTCACCATTGAGAAGCATGTGAATGAGCTGAGACAGAAAAGCCAAGACTGAATTTGATCTATCAGAAAACGACATGATCAGAGACAAGATCGTGTTTAGTTTACGTGATCAAAGGCTCAAAGAAAGGCTTCTTGGAGAGTCAAATCTCACGATGGAGAAAGCAATAGATCTCTGCAGAGTGGCGGAAATGGCCAAAGCACAAGTACAAGCAATTAGTACAACGTCATGAGGAAGAGCAATACATGCAGTGAACGAGGCACAAGGCAAGGACAACCAACAGTGGAGACGGGGACGAAAACAAGCGGTCCAGAGCATCAACAATAAAGTAAAGGTTCAACAGTGCAGAAATGTGGAATATCTCATCAACCAAGACAGACAATGAACTGGCGGCTTGTCCAGGGTGTACCCCGCTTCTCTCCCGTAGACTGCTGGGATATGCTCCAGCACGACCCGATAACGGACAAAGCGGTTAAGATGTATGAATAGATGAATGGAGGAGGAGGGATAGAACATGATCTAAATACATAGATGTCAAAACAAGCAACCTGGACGACTTGAACTCTTCCAAAGAAATTACTATATAAAAATGGAATTGATTAAACGAAACCCCGTAACATGACAGCCTCCTTAAATCATGTCTGCTTCACAGGAACGCTACGTGTCCAGCCACAGACCACCCTCCATATTTACACAGCTTGTCTTGTTTAAAACTCGGTGCGGACCCGAAGTGTGGGATCCTTCATCTTTCTCTTGTACCGTAGTCTTCATCAAACTCTTCATTCTAGGCAACAATGAAATGTTTTTTGCACTGAAGGTTTACATTTGTATTGTTTCAGTTAAATTCCAATTTTTTACTGAAATTTCAATTTCTACTCAACAACTTTAGCGGTTTGTGATAGCAGTTATGCAGAAGTCGTTTGCCCAAAAATAATCGATATGTAAAGAAATTATGTCTTACATATACAATATATATATATATATATGTATATATTATGTAAGAAATAAATCTTTCTCCATGGGGACTCCTTTTTTTCTCTTGAAAGGACAATACATTTATAGGTTTTGCATGTATTCAATGATACTTCACTTCAATTCTAATTAGTTCAGCATGATTGAAAACTTACAGCAAATGAAAGCACACTTTGTCTTTGAAGAAACATTTTTTCCGATCACATACCTTTTGTGGATTATCAGACATCCTGAGTTGCTGGTTGCTCCGATGAAAGTCCGGCTCTTCTCTCCCGTTGTATTTTCCCCGTACTACGTCTGCTCCTCCCTTCACGTTATATAACCCTGTTATTGTGATTCGAGGGTCGTTCTGCACCCATCCAGTTTAGCTTCCTTCGCATTCTTCCATGATTAACCATTCATTAACTCAGTATGGAGACGTTCACAGTAACTCTTTACCAGGATTTGTTTTCTGCTCATATTAACATTTGACTATTTAATCAAGTCTTTAATAGGGAGAATTGTTTTTGGTGCATACAGTTTAGATTAGACTGTCTTTTAGTGGGGTTCACACTGCTTCTCGATACACGGCTGGACTTTACACAGCTGGAAATCAATCTCTAAAGGATGTCGTATAAAGTAGAGACCAGGTGATCACTCACTCTGTTACAACTGCTATGTCAAATTAACACTAAATAAAATGGATGCATGCAGAACATTAAAAATGTTTATATCAAAGTTACCACAGTTCTGCTATTTGTCAGGAATGCTACATATCAGCTACGGACCAATCTTGAAATAATCACAGGCCGTTTAGGCTTCAGTGCAGAACTGAAGTTTCGGATCCATCATCTTTTTCTTGTAGTCTTTGTCAAACTCGTCATTCTGGGCCACTGTGAAGTGGTTCTTCCAGTCTCCAACTTTGCCCGCAGGAGCAAAAAATGATTATTTTTGCTATTTTAGTTTAAGAAGATTTGATATCACACAAGTGTCAGATCACCTTTTCTCATGAAAGGAGAAACTTTCACATCCATGGGGGGTAATAGGGAGTAGTTGACCATATCGTTCTTTTTCATTTGATCAAACTTCAATTCACTTCTAAGCAGTTTTCTCTCCTCCTCTGAAGGAGACAAACCAAGAAAGGAGCAGAGTTTGTCTATTTCCAATTCAGTATCCTGGGAAGACAAACAAAAATGTTAGGTTACACTATAACCATTTTTACCCTCACCGAAGCGGAGGCGAGGCTATTGCAATTGGGTGTTTGTTTGTTTGTTTGTTTGTCTGTCCGAGCGCATAAGTCAAAAACTAGTAACCCAATCAACTGGAAAATTTTACACAAGCAAGGTTCTGTCCGTGTCTCGGTCCTCTCCGAGAATGGCGTTGATCCGGATCTGGATCCAGATTCTAGAATTATTTTTACATCTGGAATTGTGCCTGTGCTGTAAACTGCCACTTTAAGAGGGAGGGACACGAATGGCATGATGGGAAAAAGAGTCCAGAAGATGGCTTGTAGTACATTCCGGAGCAGCAAGCTAGAGCAGGTTTGGCCCCTCTGATCCGGAAGCCCCGTTTACTGTCTCGCAAGATCGAATAGTCTATTGGAGGCGAGGGTCTGCAATCTCTGATTGTCTTTCTAGTTATTGTTTAAATTAACTTTAACAGTTCATCTGATTTTCTTGTCATATAATCTCCAAGGAAAATCAAATGAAAGATTGTACTTACAATCAACTGCAAAGCTCTTGCTGAAACTGTGATTCAACCAAGCAAGATAAAAATGGCTGCCGAATCGATGCTATTTCAGCTGTTGAATAAATATTTGCACTTTCTTTCCTTTGAAATAAGGGTTGAGGTTACTGACTCCGCTCTCCTGTTGTTTTTTCTTCATGATATGTAATCCTGTTATTGTAATTTGAGTGTCAATCTGCCCCTATCTGTTGTAGCTTCCTTTGCTTTCTTCCTTGATTAACTATATATTGATAAATTATATATTTGTGTCTGTGTATTTACGTAGTCAAGGTAAATTCTAGTGTTTTTAGAACGATTTGTCAGAGCAGTCATGGATTGCTTTAAGAATAAGAAAAAATTCAAATTTGAAGCAAAAAGGCGAGCTCCATGGATTCACTCTGAAATTAGATCTCTAAAGTAAACAGTCCAAAGGCTCTGAGAATATGTTCTCAACTAAATTGGATTTCTTGTTTAATCTGGGATTGTCTGTCTCTGTGTTGCCCAGCAATGAACTGGCGGCTTGTCCAGGGTGTACCCCGCCTCTCGGCCATTGACTGCTGAGATAGGCTCCAGCTTGGCCTGCGACCCGATAACGGACAAAGCGGTTGGAAAATTTATTTAATGAATGTTTAATCTGGCAAGACAGCCTCAGAACATATAGAAAGGACCTCTGCAAGGCCAAAACTGATTGCTAATAGCTCTAGGAAAACAAGAGCAATCCAAGATTTCTCTTTGACATTGTAGCTAGGCGAAAAATAAAAGAAGAAGAGAAAAAAACAAGCTCCAACTCTCCTGACCCTTCTATTCCCACAGGTCTCAATAGTGGTGATTTCATGAGCTTCTTCATGAACAAAATCAAATATTTTAAGAACCACACTTATCATGTGACACTGACCTATTCCGAAGCAAAGGAATTGGAGATATGGACGTTACTCTTGATAGGTACGATAATATTACAGACAACTATAACTTGAACTCATGATTCATTCTTCATATATATGCAACCTTCCCATCACTGTTCAGATTTCAGTGCGGAACTGAAGTGTTGGATCTTTCATCTTTCTCTTGTAGTCTTCATCAAACTCTTCATTCTGGGCCACAGTGAAGTGGTTCTTCCAGTCACCAACCTTCCCTGCAGAAGACAAACAGAAACAGGTTATGTATAAGGTTATGTATTTAGTTATTTGTTATTTGCATAATTACCTTTTCTCATGAATTTAGAAATTGTAAAATCCATGTTTGGGAATGACGAATAGTTGAGCATGTCGTTCTGTTTCATATTGTCAAACTGCACCTCATCTATAATTTGTTTCTTCTCTTCAAGTGAGGGAGACAAACCAAGAAAGGAGCAGAGTTTGTCTAATTCTCGTGCACCATCCTAAAATCACCATGAAAAGATACAATTATTTCCAACTAGACAGTTTTAGAAATGTTGCATGAATACAAGCGACCCACAAAGACAACATGAGATACATTATATGATAACCTGTTGAGGTTTACCTCAGTGATATCTTCATAGAACATGTAGTGGAGGTTTGAATAAGTCTCTTTTTTCTTCCACCAGCCGTTCACATGGTCGTACCAGGATCCATAAATCACTAAAGAAACAGAATATATAAAACTGTTCTTCAGTGTTTGTCTCATCCATACTTCTGTTCCACTAAAATACTGATATTTACCTTTTCCATCCATGAATTTGTGGAGATAACTTTTCCAGTCTCCAGGATCAGGCTCAATGAAGTCCATGCGATCAAAGTGAAAAAAGGACACCACGTTGTCTTTGGCATTGCGGGCTACATAGACGATCTAGAAAAGAAACAAAAATGATCTTTGCAAGAGTATTCTCCCCATTCAGTCTTCAAATGGAATCGTCAGTGTTGTTAAATATACTTTAAATATTGTTAACAGAAATCATGCAAACTACTAACCTTGCATGTTTGTTCCCAAAAGGACTTTGGTATCAACTGGACTGGAAGATGCGTTTTAATGATTCGTGGAGAGGTGGGAAGATTCTCTACCAGATCGATTCCTTTATGAAACAGTAAAGATGGAGAAAGCAAAACCTTATAATCTGAAGTCATTATTAAATACTCTTTGTTCTGCTCATATGTGTAAATATAATGTCTTGAAAAGGGATATTAATAGATGCTTACTGTAATAATGCAATTTTTTACACATTTCATGAACTTAAGTTCATGAAATGCTCGTTTAGGATCTCTTGAAGTACAGCAATACCTTGACATACAGTATGATTCATTCCTGGACTCTTAACTCAATTCCGTTATATGTCAAATACATTTTCCCACATAAAATAACTTAACAAATAGAATGTATCTGTTCCGGCCATCTAAAAACATCAAAATCAATACTAATAACATATAAAAACAAAAAAAAAGAGAGAAAAAAAAAGTTTTTAATTGCTATATAGACACACACACACAAATGATATCATAAATGATATACAGTGTTGGTGTAATATAAAATGTTATTTTGATGAGTGAATGGCTGATGAGGAATGGCAGGTGGGGAGTGCAGGCTGTCATAGGTAGGATGGTAGGATGGAGTGTGATGCGTGTTTGTGAAAATAAGATGAGCATATTTTCATTGAGAGAACCTGAATCCAATGCCAATTTGTGCCTAATCTCCAAGAAAGGGACTCTTGTATAGATTGGCATGGATGTCAGTCTGTCTGGGGCTGTCTGACCAAAGTACAGCAGGTCAAGAATGTAGGAGACCCACGTTGTTCCTAAAAGACAGAGAAAAGAAAATACATCTATCTACGGTACACACACATCCATGTCTTTTAAAGGATATACGGCATTTACACTGACTGGCACTTGGACTGACCTGCTTTAGGATATGTTGCAATCAGGATATCATCTGGCCTGGCCTTAAAGTTTTGAACTCTCTCCCAGGTGTCGGTGAAATAATGGGTCAATGAGATGCCATGGAAATCAAACAGTTCTGGTCGGGGAGGTAATTCCATCTACCACAGAAAACAATTACATCAGAGCTGACACAATGTATAATGAATGTGTGAGAGTCTGGCGGGACACTTGGAATATCATACCAATCAATGCCACCCAGAAATTTCACAGCCAGTAAATCCTGAAGTATTAAACAAGTCAGGCCACACAGGTTCATCATACCATGGAGGCAACAGATGGATTTCATATGAAGCAGTTAATAAGTCTTTATTTAACAAAAATAAATAATGGGAAAATAACAGGTTATACACATAATATAAGATGAGCACTTTGGCAGAGAAGGGGAATGAGTGGGTGAGTGAGTAATGGGAGAGAGAACAACACTTGGAATATGAGCATTGTAATCAAGGCGTGGGGCGAACTGGTACGGCGCCAAATTCTGACAAGGAGGTTAAAAACCTAAGTTAAAAGAATTGTGTGGAAAATATCACCATTTACAGACACTAAATCCAAAATGTCTCTAAAGATTAAAAAGAGCTAACAGGAAATTAAATTAATGTTATAAGTATTACTTGTATGTAAAATTCCACTTCACAGCACGCTGCAGGTTTGAGGATCAGTGCTCAGTTAATACGCACTGAGGTGCTGCGGAAGACTAGCAAATGATCAAACAAAGGAGATCTAGAACTTTTGAACACTTCAAAATCCTATACCTGGTAGAAATGGGAAAATATTCGACTATACTTTCAAAATGACAGCCCAGCAGGGTATTATTAAAAGATAAGGTGATGCAATACAGCAAGAAGCATGAACCTGTCCTGAGATTTTTGAAATGTTGGAATCGAATTCTACACTGGGATATAATTTTCCTTCTACTACATGATCCTGGCCCAACAGACCAGCCAACAATAATAATAAAAGAGTGAGAGGTTAAAAGTGACGGCTACTCTTAACATACTCACAGCAGGTTTTGCACATATTTAACTGCAGTTATATGTATTATAAAGTAACAACAGTTTGAATCCTTCTTGAGAATAAGTCCCACAGTATCTTAAGAGAGGTCATTTCATACCTTGGGTTGATCATCAGTCATTCTGATATGCTGGATTCTCCACTGTACATCTGACACTTTTCTTCTGCTTTAATTATTTTTCCTCTTCTGTCTTGTTACACAACAGTCTTGTATTTAATTTAATCTAATTATGTAATTACTATAATTGAGGGGTAAAATGGGTGCAGTAAATGTCCTGGACTCGGAGGGAGAGGCCATAGAGACACACGTAGACAAACAAGCTGATCGGGATCCTGATCAGCTTAATGAAATGAAACTTTTAAATGCTCTCCCAGCAGTTAGAACGGGAGAAGTCTCTTGGACGGGAGGTGAAATGTCTCTAGATTCAAGATTCAAAATTCAAGATACTTTATTATCATTATGCAAACATAATAAAATTGTGTGAAGGCCCACGGCTTAAGGCACTCATCGGAACATAGTCAAAAACAAAAACCAAATTCTCCTTCTTAAAGCAACAATATATATTCTGTATACACAAAGAGAGTGAGAATCAGCAAGCAATAGTGCAAATCAGCAACAGCAGCACAGTGGGACAGGCACAAAGCGTCTAAACCCGAAAGAAAGAAGCCCAGGCTCTTCAGATTCAACATCCAAGGACTGCCATGACCTGGATGAATGAGAATCTACTGCAGCAGCAGATTATAATGACCCGATCAAAGATTTGATGGAGTAAATGTTGCCTTGCTCTATATCCTGCCGCCTTCTGACCTAAAGACATAACAGCGGGTGAATTTCTAGGAGTCCATTTAAAATATAGAACAAAGGACATGTGACGCTCAAATAAGACATTTGACAAAATAAATGGACAAGAAACACATTCACTTGTTTTACATAGACATAGGCAGGATACATTTGGGACACTGTAAAAAGTTAAAGAAAACAGAATGAAAGGATTGACAAAATAATAAAACACACTTTTTATAGAATTGTGCCCAATTTATTGAAAGATTAATTATTTGCTTCACAATATGTTTGATAGTTCACACCTCTGAAGAAAACACAAGCCACACCAATATACGACAGATAAAATTACAGACAACTGATGAATATATTTATTAGATAGAATGTTAGAGTACATTAGAGAATTATAATTTGAAATCATGATTCATTCTTAATAATATATATGCAACCTTTCTGTCTGTTTAGATTTCAGTGCGGAACTGAAGTGTTGGATCTTTCATCTTTCTCTTGTAGTCTTCATCAAACTCTTCATTCTGGGCCACAGTGAAGTGGTTCTTCCAGTCACCAACCTTCCCTGCAGAAGACAAACAGAAACAGGTTTGTTTTTTTACCTTTAGGTGGAGATCTTGGTTTGTATAAGGTTATGTATTTACTTATTTGTTATTTGCATAATTACCTTTTCTCATGAAAGCTGAAATATTGAAATCCATCCATGGGCTTGTAGAATAGTTGACCATATTATTGTGTTTCATATTGTCAAACTGCACTTCATCTGTAATTTGTTTCTTCTCTTCAAGTGAGGGAGACAAACCGAGAAAGGAGCAGAGTTTGTCTAATTCTCGTGCACCATCCTAAAATACAATGAGAAGATACAATTATTTCCAACTAGACAGTTTTAGAAATTTTGCATGAAAACAAGAAACCCACAAAGACAACATGAGATACATTATATGATAACCTGTTGAGGTTTACCTCAGTGATGTCTTCATAGAACATGTAGTGGAGGTTTGAATAAGTCTCTTTTTTCTTCCACCAGCCGTTCACATGGTCGTACCAGGATCCATAAATCACTAAAGAAACAGAATATATAGAACTGTTCTTCAGTGTTTGTCTCATCCATACTTCTCTGTTCCACTCAAAGACTGATATTTACCTTTTCCAGCCATGAATTTGTGGAGGTAGCTATTCCAGTCTCCAGGATCAGGCCTAATCATAATCATACGACCAAAGTGAAAATTAGACACCACGTTGTCTTTGGCATTGCGGGCCAGGTAGATGACCTACAAAGTAAAGAACACTCATATTTTTAAGTATTTTCTCACAAATGGAATAATGAGCCCTGTTGAAGATTATTTGCATTTTGTGCACACAGAAACAATGCAAGTAACACACACACTACTAACCTTGCATGTTTGTTCCCAAAAGGACTTTGGTATGAACTGGACTGGAAGATGCGTTTTAATGATTCGTGGAGAGGTGGGAAGATTCTCTACCAGATCGATTCCTTTATGAAACAGTAAAGATGAAGAAAGCAAAATCATTATAATCTGAAGTCATTTAAATGCCTTTGGACTGCTAATATGTGGTAAATACAATGTCTTGAAACAGCATATTAATGTAGAGCGCGGTCTCGAACTCTCAGCCCGGATGGTAATTTGTGAAAAGCAGGACGATAGGACGATATGAAAGTTTAATTGAATGCAACTCATGAGCTTTATATCATTATTATTATTTATTCAGTGAATGCTATCTCAAGAATGTATTTTGAGTTGTCGATTGAGTAAAACTAGCCTAAACTAACGAAAGAACTGTGAACATTAGTTTTTTTTTTAAAGCCTTTTTTTGTGTGATACCGGATGCGGCCCGACCTCACCCAGACTCTGCCCCCTGCGGCCCCCAAGTAATTTGAGTTTGAGACTCCTGATGTAGAGAATTACTGTAATTATGTAATTTCTCACTGAAGTGAATAAAATACTCTTTTAGCCTAAAATTAAGTAAAAGTCATTGTTGTTCCGAGTGTGTTTCTGACGCATGTTTTTGTAAATATGTTGAATACATTTCATCATTTATCTAACCTGTATCTATATACCCGTCCGTGGTCTCCAAATAAGGGACTCTCTTATTGATTGGGATGGATGTCAGTCTGTCTGGGGATGTCTGCCCAAAGTACAGCAGGTCAAGTATGTAGGAAACCCACGTTGTTCCTAAAAGACAGCAAGAAAGACAAAATTATTCCAAAATGTTTCCCCATTGTGCACATCCATATCTTATAGGAAAGACTCACGTTGACTGATCATGTTGACTAACCTGCTTTGGGATATGTTGCAATCAGGATATCATCTGGCCTGGCCTTAAAGTTTTGAACTCTTTCCCAGGTAGCTGTGACATATTTGGTCATTGAGATGCCATGAAAATCAAACAGTTCAGGTCGGGGAGGTAATTCCATCTACCAAAGAAAACAATTACATCACAGCAGAAACTAGAAAAGCACTCAGGGAGCGCAGAGGAATAAAGATTTTAAATGTCAAAAATTTGACCCATGATTAGTAGTTCTTTTTTATTTCAAGTAAACCTTAATTTTTAATCCTAATTGTTCAAGAAATTCAAATTGTATAGTAAATAATACATACCCTAATAAATATCACAGTTTAAACTTTAAACGCAGTGCAGCTAACTCTTCTCATTAATGCTGAAGACTTGAGTTTCATCTATTTGAAGTGTCACCATGAAGCAGCCTCAAGTTTTTACATTTGACTCAACTGTTTAACATGTTGATCTGATCTGTTCATCAAGATCCGTCCGGAACTTTTTGAGTTATCTTTCTAATGCACGGACAGACAAACAAACATCAGCGATTACATAACCTCTGTTTTGGCGGAGATAAAAAAATAAATGTATTGGCACTGTACTACAGGAATCAAATTCTAACCATTTCATTGTAATGAAAATACCATTTAGATTATGATCCAGATCAGCATGTGGACGGTGTGAATCCAATTACACGGGGAAAGAGCTGCTTGGAGGAGGTCTGCGCTCTGAGTGCTTTTCTAGTTCTTGTCGAAAACCACTGTTCATTCATTCATTCATTCATCTTTTTGAAGATGAGTGGATCACAATAGTCCCATCTCCTGCCACTTATCCAAATCTGGGTCATGGATTACACTGAAGAGTATCCCAGCTGACTGCAAGCGAGAGGCAGGGTACACACTGGGTAAGTCGCCAGATCATCTCAGGGCCACATGGAAACACAGACACCTACCCACGCTCACACTCATGAGACAATTTAGAGAAGCAAGTTCACCTAAGCTGCCTGTTTTTGGAGGTGGGAGGCAGCCGTCCAATTCGGAGCGGACCCACGGAGAATATACAACCTCTGCTCAGACAGGGATTGATCCTGGAGCTTTTTTTGATGTCAGGCAACAGCGCTTCCCACTGCACCACTGTGCTGCCCCCCCACTGTATATTAAGAGACATCAATTACATACCTTGAGTTGATCATCAGACATTCTGACCTGCTGATTCTCCTGCTGCGCATCTAACAACTTTCTTCCACTGGAGTTCTTCTGCCCTCTTGTTCCACAGCATTCTCTAGCTTCTCTTATTTTAATTCCCATTCTAAATTAAACATTTATTCTAATTTACATATGCAAGCAATAGTCAGCAAACTGTGAAAAACTGCAGAAGCAAGTTGAACTACTTCAACAACCACAAAACAATCAGACATCTTCAGCCGCTTATCTGAGGCAAAGCCATGTCTCTCCAAAAAACAGGAAACCCTTTCCTTATTCGTAAACATTGTGACGTGTATATGTTGCCGTTTTTCCATGTGTCGGACATTCGCAGTGTTATTTCATCTTTATTGTTCATAATGAAATTCAGAATCTGCAGTATGTGTGAATAGTTTTGAACCAAAGAACTGAGTCTTTACAACTAAAAGACAAGTAAATACATCAGTAGGTGTGTAAAAGAAAATGTTTAGTAAAATAATTAGTAAGTGTGTTTTCTAGTAAAAAAAAAAAAAAAGATTTCATTTTCAAACGTTCATTTCTTTGTGTTCAGACAATTTAAATACTACAAGAGATTCACAGCAAAATGTTATTTCTCAAATCCATTCAAATAGTAGTTCATGAAACACTTTGAATGTGACACACTTTCTCTTTCTTAGGCACAACAGATTGACAAAGATTAGTAAGTGCCCCACAAACAGTTTCCACATCCTCAGGACAGGAATCACAGAGTGCAAAACTTTGAAGCTCTTCCATCTGCTTCTGACTCTTTCCACGTGAATGCGGACATGAGAAAGTTTTCTTGCATAAACCCTGCATGGTAATCAGATCTAGCCTCAATTGAACCAAATGTTGCAACATGAATATTACAGGTTCCAGTAGATTCTTACTGGTTTACTGTTATTGATTTCACAAATTCATATTTCAGCATTCCAGTTCACTCAAGCTTTAAATTAACAAATGACGCCGGATTTAGCTTCAAGGCCTACTATATTTGTTATAGGTGTACCCGAGAACATGCATTGACAACCAGAGTGTCGCAGAAGTTCAGCAGAAGTGAACATTGAACATCATCATAATGTTGTCAATGCTACAAGAAACATGGCCGAACCTCGGCGCTGATTTTCCTCACCAACTTCTACCTGAATTGTTGTTTATAGGAATGTCTGAACTTTACCAACATTCTCTTCATTGATTACACACATCTGAATGGTATAAAAGAACCAGGAGAGTTCTTGCAATTGTGCACATGGCAGTAAAATCTTGATTGATTGATTGATTGATTAATTGATTGATTGATGTAACACATTGCACTGCCATAATTTACAGAAATGCTACATATCCAGTCGTAGATAAATCTCCACATACACACAGCCTGTTAAGTCCCATTCAGATTTCAGTGCGGAACTGCAGTGTGGGGTCTTTCATCTTTCTCTTGTAGTCTTCATCAAACTCTTCATTCTGGGCAACAGTGAAGTGGTTCTTCCAGTCACCAACCTTCCCTGCAGAACCAAAGAGAATTAATCAGTATATGGCTGAAATCTACTTTTGTTTAATGTGAAACACATGCAGGTATTTGTCAGTTTACCTTTTCTCATGAATTTAGAAATTGTAAAATCCATGTTTGGGAATGACGAATAGTTGAGCATGTCGTTCTGTTTCATATTGTCAAACTGCACTTCATCTATAATTTGTCTCTTCTCTTTAAGTGAGGGAGACAAACCAAGAAAGGAGCAGAATTTGTCTAATTCTCGTGCACCATCCTAAAAACACCATGAAAAGATAAATTTATTTAAAAACTCTCAAATAGACAGTTTTAGAAATGTTGCATGAATACAAGCAACCCACAAAGACAACATGAGATACATTATATGATAACCTGTTGAGGTTTACCTCAGTGATGTCTTCATAGAACATGTAGTGGAGGTTTGAATAAGTCTCTTTTTTCTTCCACCAGCCGTTCACATGGTCGTACCAGGATCCATAAATCACTAAAGAAACAGAATATATAAAACTGTTCTTCAGTGTTTGTCTGATCCATACTTCTGTTCCACTAAAATACTGATATTTACCTTTTCCATCCATGAATTTGTGGAGATAACTTTTCCAGTCTCCAGGATCAGGCTCAAACAAGACCATGCGATCAAAGTGAAAAAAAGACACCACGTTGTCTTTGGCATTGCGGGCTACATAGACGATCTAGAAAAGAAACAAAAATGATCTTTGCAAGAGTATTCTCCCCATTCAGTCTTCAAATGGAATCGTCAGTGTTGTTAAATATACTTTAAATATTGTTAACAGAAATCATGCAAACTACTCACCTTGCATGTTTGTTCCCAAAAGGACTTTGGTATTAACTGGACTGGAAGATGCGTTTTAATGATTCGTGGAGAGTTCGGAAGATTCTCTACCAGATCAATTCCTTTATGAAACAGTAAAGATGGAGAAAGCAAAACCTTATAATCTGAAGTCATTATTAAATACTCTTTGTCCTGCTCATACATGGTAAATATAATATCTTGAAAAAGGATATTAGCTTACTGTAATAATGCAATTTCTCACTTATGTTCATGAAATGCTCCTTTAGGATCTCTAAAAGTACAGCAATACCTTGATATACAGTATAATTCATTCCTGGATTCTTAGAATTAACTCAATTCGCTTACCGGTATATGTCAAATGCATACAAATAACTGAACCAAAAAAAAGGATCCATTCCGGCCGTCTACAAAACATCAAAATCAATGCTAAAACATGTAAAAAAAAGAAAAAAGAAAAAACCATTTTTAATTGCTATATAGACACACACACACAAATGATATCATAAATGATATACAGTGTTGGTGTAATATAAAATGTTATTTTGATGAGTGAATGGCTGATGAGGAATGGCAGGTGGGGAGTGCAGGCTGTCATAGGTAGGATGGTAGGATGGAGTGTGATGCGTGTTTGCGAAAATAAGATGAGCATATTTTCATTGAGAGAACCTGAATCCAATGCCAATGTGTGCCTAATCTCCAAGAAAGGGACTCTTGTATAGATTGGCATGGATGTCAGTCTGTCTGGGGCTGTCTGACCAAAGTACAGCAGGTCAAGAATGTAGGAGACCCACGTTGTTCCTAAAAGACAGAGAAAAGAAAATACATCTATCTACGGTACACACACATCCATGTCTTTTAAAGGATATACGGCATTTACACTGACTGGCACTTGGACTGACCTGCTTTAGGATATGTTGCAATCAGGATATCATCTGGCCTGGCCTTAAAGTTTTGAACTCTCTCCCAGGTGTCGGTGAAATAATGGGTCATTGAGATGCCATGAAAATCAAACAGTTCTGGTCGGGGAGGTAATTCCATCTGTTAAAGTAAAACATTACAACATTTCACAACAGACAAAACATTTAATCATCGTGTGAGAGGAACACAACTAACACTTTGACTGCAAAGAAAAGAGTCACCATTTACAGACATTGAAGTCAAATGGTTGAATGATTAATGAACCACAAACAAACCTCTAACTGGGCAGCACAGTGGGGCAAATGGTAACGCTGTTGCCAACAACAGTGGGACTGGGACTTTTCTATGTGAAGTTTGTAGGTTCTCCCCTTTTCTGCGTGGGTTCTCTTCCGGGTTCTCCTGCTTCTTCCCACCACCAAAAAAATTCAATGTAGGGGAATTGGTCGCTGTAAAATTGTCTGTATCAGTGTGAATGGTGGCCCGGCATTGACTACTTGAGCTGCCCTGAGCTGGCATCTTATCGTAGTCAGTAGTTAGCTGGGATAGACTCCGGCAACACCTGCGATCAGTCCTTTGGAGAAGTGGCCGAATGCTTAACAAAATTATAACTCTTTAAGGAATCTCTGTTTTCATCAGCTCAACACTTCAGGTTTCACAAGTAATAATCTCCAATTTACAGTAAAGCGCAGTGCAGGATTAAGTAATGCTTAACGAAAAGACGCACTTTGGTCAAATTAACATCAAGACATGAGACGGATTTCTTACCTTTTGCTGTTACAAGCCAAGCTGAATCTTGAATCTTGAATCTTGATTACGCCACAGTCTCAGTCAGAAGGGACTGTTTTTATGATTCACTCAACTTGGTGAAGAATGTTCATGTCCAGCCCTTTCTCTCTTTTTGCAGCGTGATTCAGCTCAGCTGTTTCATACTTTGGACTCATAGCAAAAACTGAATTCCTTGGTTCGCATTCACCGTGGTCAATCCTGTGTTGAGTTTGCACGTTCTCTCCACATCTATTTGGGTTCTCTGGCTTCCTCCCATCACCAGAAACATGCAATGTAGGTGACGTGATTCTAAATTACCCATTGGCATGAATGACTGTGTTTGTTTGTTTGTTTGTTTGTATGTTAGCCCTGTGATAAACTGTCAATGTGTCCAGGGCTTACACCACCTCCCGCCCAGTGTCAGCCGGGATGGGCGCCATTCTCTTCAAATTGCAGTATATGCCATATTTTCAGAGAACTACAGGAGTAAAAACGATTGTTGCTGAAATGTTTTGTGCCACTAGCTATTCCAGTCTTACAACAAGTTACATAATCCCATTCCTAGTCAAGAGAACACTTTTACTTTTTATTCGTTTTACTGCAAATATGAAGAACAGTATATAAGATTGACAAACATTTGGATACATTTTAATTCATAACATTAATCTCTGTCTCATTCATAGTGAACAAAAATGCATATGGCAGTAAAATCTTGATTGATTGATTGATTGATTGATGTAACACATTTCTTTGCCATAATTTGAACAAAAATATCAAGAAAGCACAAACCACACTTCTGCTAATTCACAGAAATGCTACATATCCAGTCACAGATCAATCTCCACATACACACAGCCTGTTAAGTCCCGTTCAGATTTCAGTGCGGAACTGCAGTGTGGGGTCTTTCATCTTTCTCTTGTAGTCTTCATCAAACTCTTCATTCTGGGCCACAGTGAAGTGGTTCTTCCAGTCACCAACCTTCCCTTCAGAACCAAAGAGAATTAATCAGTATATGGCTGAAATCTACTTTTGTTTAATGTGAAACACATGCAGGTATTTGTCAGTTTACCTTTTCTCATGAATTTAGAAATGGTAAAATCCATGTTTGGGAATGACGAATAGTTCAGCATGTCGTTCTTTCTCATACTATCAAACTGCACTTCACCTCTAATTTGTTTCTTCTCTTCAATTGATGGCGACAAACCAAGAAAGGAGCAGAGTTTGTCTATTTCACGTTCCGTATTCTGGAAACAAAGTGGCCATATGAGTTACACTGTAACTATCATTCTCTGAGTGGACAGATAGTTTCTCATCAATTGAGTTATTGAATATTGGTTTTATATGTATTTGTATTGTTAAATTTGTATTTGTAATGTTAAATTTGTATTTGTCTTGTTAAATTTGTATTTGTATTGTTAAATTTGTATTTGTATTGTTAAATTTGTATTGTTAATGAAATGCTCCTCTTAGACAGGATGTTTGACTTTATTTGTACTGTAATACATGCTACTGTGTGACTGTACTTGTACTCGAACATTGTATCTAATAAATATATTCATCATCATCAGTGGACAGATAGTTTCTCCTTGTAGCTACATAATCCAATTTTGAGGATTTATCTCTGGATGACATTGTTGTTTTTACGAGACACATCAGCTGCATTGACATGCATTCACTCATAGAACTACATCTATATCTTATTAAGACCATCCCACTCACCTATCGACATATTCTGTATGTACATAACTTCTGAAAGATGGCTCTCAATACTAAAACCATCACCTTTCTATCCAAGAAACAAATTATATAGTCATGTACAATGTGCAAACTCTGAGCCGGCGGGAACAATCACATATCATCAAATGCTGACATGTCCTCAGGCATATAAGGACACACCAACAGCCGTGATGACAGAAACTCACGAGCCATACAAATAAGGATCTAACTACAGGGGTGAAAGATTTGCTCAAGTTAGCCGACACCAGGCTTATTTGTATAAGTGGATGCCCAGTCAGGTCCCTGTTCCTGACTATAGACAATGTCCACTGGGTCGCACAAAAACACCAACCCCATGAGGGGAGAGGAGGATGTTACCATATTTATATTGATATAACTGGATCAATGCACATAGAGCTGTCCGAACACGTAAGTGCAGTGCAGCTCATAGGAAGATGTGCTATTTTCACAGTGCCACGGAAGTCAGAACTTTATGGGTTGTTATGGACTTTTAGTTTAAAGGAATTAGATCATTTGAACTGAGCACAAGTATTGCATTAAAACAGATAACATATAGTGTAGACAATAATTTATGTTATTTATTTGCTAGGGTTAAATATTGAATATATAAAGCGGTGACGATGGACTCTTATGTTGAAGTCACCGGAAGTGACAGTTGTTTTTCCCTGCTGCTTGCTTGATTACCGGACGTTATGAACGCGTCGAGTGCTACAGATGTTTTGTTCGATAAAAGGATCAGAAAATACATCCGTCTCCATCGTCTTTGAAGCTTTCAGTATACAACATGGGTAGAGCATGGCCTAATGGCAAGAGTGCAGCTGCGCCCACTCCTCAACATTATTGCATGCTGGATGATGTCTCTTGTGATCCGGTGTGATCGCCAAATCAGAAGAACTAACACAAAGAACTTGTAGTACCTCAATCATGTCTTCATAGAACATATAATGGAGTTTTGAATAAGTCTGTTTCTTCTTCCACCAACCATTCACATGATCATACCAGGATCCAAACACCACTACAGCACAGAGAAAAAAAAATGCACACTTTGTTAATATCTAGTAAAAACATCCTTATATCCTTATAATTCATCAATACCCTTTCCCTCCATGAATCTGTTGAGGTAGCTGTTCCAGTCTCCAGGCTCTGGTTGTCTTACGTCCATGCTGTCAAAGTGAAAATAAGAAACCACATTGTCTTTGGCGTTGCGAGCTACATAGACGATCTGCAAAAGAAAAAAAACCACTTCATTACGTGAGACATATTTGGACACATATTTTATGTAGAGCCTTGAAGCAGACGTCGCAAATTAACTTTCCCCTCATTTATCCTTTATGCTAAATTATGCCGCCTTACTGTCGCATAAGTTACTTCTGCCCTCTACTATCTCACTTTGTGATCATATCTTGATATTCTGTAATTGATTCACAAACTACTGACCTTGCAGTTTTGCTCCGAAAAGGATTTTGGCACAAGTTGGATCGGTAAATGAGTTTTTATGAGTCGTGGAGAGGGAAGTTTTTCTGCCAAGTCAACTCCTGCATGGTGTTGCAATGGTATAAGTTAATAAAACCCTGGTCCGGGGAGGTGCTTTAATATTTTTGAACCACTATTGCATGTTAAATATTGTCTTGATAGAGAAGAGCAACTAAATATTTACTTTACAGATTCAATTATTACAAAATATAGTGCATTGAAATTTAACTACCGGTAAAAGAAAAATAATTTGAATCAATTTCATGTTTTGATGTATGTTTGAGAAATGTGGTGAGCGTGTTTGTTCAGGTGTTCAACCTGCATCCATAGTTGGGTCACTGATCTCCAAGAAAGCCACTCTCTCATGTATTGGGATGGATGTCAGTCTGTCTGGGGCTGTCTGACCAAAGTAAAGCAGTTCAAGGATGTAGGACACCCATGTTGTTCCTGAAAGAAAGATGGAGAAATAAATATGTTCTCGAGCATAATTTGTCCTGTAATACTTTTTGAAAACCGAAACTATATTTCCCATAAGAAATAATGGCAACTTGAATAATCCGTTCATACGCACCAAGTAAATGACCATTTACATGCCTACAGTTATATTAATATGTAACGACAATGTGTATCTTAGCAATAGATAACACATTAAAATGTAAATTATATGAAAAACAAAAGCATAATAAAAATACATTTAATCCAATTGTGTATCATTTATATACCGTTTTGGCTGTGGTGGGGGAGGGACAGAAGGAAGCGGGGAAGGGTTATTCCTTTGAAAGGGAGTCTCCCTCCATGAAATGACTGGGAAACTGTCATTCTGGGTTTTTCCCCTTCTCTTTCTCTTTAGCTCAATTTTCTTGAGAAAAGTCCAAATCATTGATTTTGCCATACCGTAACAAGATCCGAGACACGGACGCCTTTTTCAGATTTGCCGATTATTTCCTTCGTTCGCGTGTGTTTGACTTCCGTGGCATTCGAGGTTCCACTAGCTATAAATCGTTTACGCTGCCTGATCACTGACCTGCTTTAGGATATGTTGCAATCAGGATATCATCTGGCCTGGCCTTAAAGTTTTGAACCTTCTCCCATGTGTCGGTGAAATAGTTGGCCATTAAGATCCCATGAAAATCAAACAGTTTAGTTCGAGGAGGTATTTCCATCTGCCAAAATAAACAATTGCATCACAAGAGACACAATGAATTATAATGAGAGGAATCAGGCTGCAACAATTGTACAGAAAATACAACAATGGTTCACCATCGATTACATTCAGTACACGGACATCAGAGAACGAAAGAACACATTTTCTCTGTGGTCAGAAAGCTCAGCATTTCCTGTTGGCATGTTGAAGAGTTAAAAAGGCTGTTGAACAGAAAATATACAGTAGCTTTTCAAAAACTTGAATTTGGTGACATACCTTTGTCAAATCAGTGGATTTTCTGATTGTGGTTTTTAAGTTGCTTTTCGTTCCTGTTCTTGTACTCTGTGGTTTCAGACAAGCAAAATAGTACTGAGTGACCTATACGCCCGAGTGTTGTACATGTGTTTATGTTGTGTGTTGTCCTTTGCCCCTGCAGGTTACACCACCTGTCCTCTGCCCAAGACAGTCTAGCGGTACGAGTGGGATAGATGGCAGCATCTGAGCTGTGTGTTAAACTCTAGTAGTTTACTTTCTTTAAAAACACAAATTAGTTCATCCAGTCGTGTGTGTCAGACTACCAGAGTCGATTAAATTAAAAACTCCATGCCAAATCAGGTTTTGTGTTCATGCTTGCTACTTTGTTTTGCCAAACTGTCACACAGACATCTATGGCTCTTAAAAACAATTCACCCACAGTGATGTAGTTCAAAGTGCAGAAGGAGATTTGTCTAACTTGATAGCTAGTTAAACATTAAGAGGAAGAGATCTGATGTTTTATTTCCTGGTAGTGTGTGCCAAAGTATTGCACCATAGTTGACAAAAGCCACATTTTTGATTTTCATGACTGAGGGAAAACCTCCAATAAACTGTCAACTGATTAACACAGTGTTCTTCAAGGTAAATGGCAAAGTAAGGAGTTGGAAGCGTGCTTTCCAACTTAGAACTTAATGGAGGAGGACCGTGAAGTAAATTCTGGGTTCAACAGGAAGCCAGTGCAGCTAAACTGGGCTAATGTTTGATCTCTTCTTGGTTCTGGTTAAAAGTCAAGCGAGCAGAGATTTGAATGTTTTTGTGACTCTTTTTTTTTAGAAATACAGTACTACTAATCGCTCTCTCTCGCTCTCTCTCTCTCTCTCTCTCTCTCTATCTTTCTCTCTCTCTGTCTCTCTCTCTCTCCTTTAAACCCAACCAATAAAATTTGCTCTAGATTGCTGTGTTGTTGTTGTTGTTTTTAAAATAAGTCTTCATTTCCTCAACACTATTGCAAATTGCTTGATTTTGCTGGAACTATTATACTACAAAATAAAGACTAAAAATATACTCAAACTCCACTTATATTGGAAAATACCAGTGCTATGAAAATAACTCCTATCTACTGTATAATGTAAAAAGAAAAAATACTGATTTGTATGCTATTTTTTGGGGTATGAAGTGAAATAGGGTTGCCAGTAGGTGGCACTACTATGAAGAAGAAGAAATTGGGGGGGAAAAAACAGCATCGCATATATTTGGTTGGGGTTATTTTTTTCCCCTTCCATTTTTTATTTGTTTCCCCTTCCATTATTTATTTAGACACTACAGGGAGTTGAGGAAAGGAGCCGATTCCACACCCCGGATCAGTAGGAGGCGGTGGCCTCTTTGCAAAGGTGGCCAGCCGCCGATAAACACCAAAAGAAGAAGAAGATATTACGTCACCGGAAGTGATCAACGTATACAACAAAAATGGCGTCTTCCACTGAACCCGTCGTGACTCTTACACACGTGGGGAAACAGAAAAAGGTAAATTCAAATTATAAGAGGACGTCACTGCAATCATGTTTATTTAAAAAAAAAAAAAACGTTCCAGCTGTACCAAAATGCACTTTTGAGTTTGACAGACGCAACGGAGCGTTGCCTGATTCGCTGCAAATAGCACGGGGTGATGTGGGGCGAGCGGCTTCGTGGCTTGTTTAAGATAAACCAGACTCTGTTCTCGTTCATAAACTCTATTCTGTCGTTAAAGTTACCGCTCCTGACCGTCTATTGGTTTTGTCTCTCAGCCTCCAGTCCGTTACTGGCAGGAACAACGGGAGGAGGGAAAAGATGGAAATAAAGTGTTACAGGACGGGCAAGGGAAGCCTGAAAAGAAACGGAAAGCGACGAAAAGAAAGCAGGAAAACCAAGAAACAGATGAAAGAAAGGTCATATCAGGGGTAAGTATAGTGATTATGCAATAATTCTGTCTAAAGAATGTCATAAGATTTTGATGCAAGATGCTGACCTTTTAATTCAGTGGCATTTTTGGCCACACTCGTGTTTGCAGCAGTTGCCAGTTTCATGGTATGTAATTTGTTGGTTCAACTATGAAAATGTGCTTATTTACGGCTTTATAATAAAAATAAAAGAATCATTATTACTCCTTTGCTGTACTGAAGCATGTGCAGCAGGGGAAAGGCTGTTAAAAGGTCGTTGCTCCCCTTTCCCCAGAAAGAAAGCAAAAGAAAGCCTTTCTGAAAAGTGGTTGTTAAATGTACATGATTTCTCTTCTGTTTTTGTTGGTCAAAGGGAAATTCTTTTTTTTTCTTATAGAGAAATTCGTTTTTATACTTTTCCTCATTTATTTTCAGACATAAGAATAACATCGCTCTTATTTTCTTCATTTACATCAAGAAACTGGGTTTTCTAGTCACCTGTTTGTTCACATGACGGACCTTAAAAGTTTAATTATTCTTCAAAACAACTAGCACACGCTATACAATACAAATAACAATTAAATAATAATAATAATAAAATAAAATAAATAAACAGAAATAAAACAGGGTTACTGTTCAGATTAAGAGGAAATTAAAAGTCCTGACAGCTTCCACACAAACAATGCAAAACAGATGCATAGCAAATAATTTTGCCATGATAGCTTACATTTAAAATATTACACGTCTCTCAAATGATACCTGTCTTGAAAGCTCATGATTTATGCTTATTAAAGCAAGTCCATTGAGACGCTCTTGTGACATCGTGGATCTCAGGTAAGTTTTTATAAGCTTTAGTTTGGAGAAGCTCCTCTCTGCAGCAGCAACTGTCACTGGAGTAGTGAGAGCAATTCTCACGGCCACCCACATGTTAGGATGAATCTCCTTCAGTTTATTCTCCTGTATGAAACTGAGGAGTTCCAAGGTTGTCATTTGGGGTTTGGGCAAATCTGGGAATGATTGCAACTCCAGTGCCAGTTCCTGTTCATCCAGGTCGGACTGCCCATTCCAGCTCAGGGCACTGCTCAGTCTCTCACACGGCTTTTCCAGCTCTTCCTTGGGCAGCTGATGGAAGTTGACAAGCACACTGAACTTTTTCTCGACTTCACCCATTGTCTGTGATCTTTCCCTTAGTGACACAATGCAGACATCTACCACCATATTGAAAAAGGAAATCTCCATTTTCCTCAGTGCATCGGTCAGTTCCTCATCAGGAGCCTCATAGGAGAACTGTCTCTTAGTCTCTTCTGCTTAAGAACAGCTTCAACGTTCATCTCCTCACACATTTCTTTGGCAGATGCTCGTGCAGAAGCAAATCCAGTGTCTCTGTAGCTGGTAAGAGAGGCTTCAGTTTTCTTCAGGAGATCAACTGCAACATCCATCTGCATTGTCTCAGACTGCAATAACTTGTTGAATTTCTGTCAGGATGTCATGCCATATCACAGTACAGACAGAGAAACGGAATGATGCAACCTCTTCAGCTAAAGACTGCCTCAATTTTTATCACTGGATCTGTGGTGTGGTCTCTCACTTCCAAAAGTGCATCTCTGACTTTTGCAGCCTGGTATCTCACAGCCTGTACACTGTTGATCCCACCTAGTATCTGACCAGGATTTCAGTGTTGTTTGGACATGTGTTTTTAAGATGGACCATCTCTGAGTGGAGGCAGAAAATAGTGTGAAAAGCTTCTGCAGGTAGCCAAAGTAACCACTGGCATCTGCAGAGCTTTTTGCCGCATCAGCTACCACCAGATTTACTGTGTGTGCACTGCGTGGCACAAATAAAGCTCTTGGATTTATTATGCTGTGTTCTTCTGGCATGTACGCACATCACTGAACAGAAAGAAGTAGAGAATATCTGTAAAGACAGATAAGCCACGGTATAATGGCGTTCTACCGTCGTATGGAGAGGGAAACTATTCCAGCTTCGACGCTGCACACGGAGATGACTCATTCAAAGGCGTCGGAGAACCATGGTGTGTTCATGAAAATAGGACATGTGACAACTCGCGTCAGAACGAACAATTATCGGCTGAAAACGCGTCTGAGCCGTGCAACGCCAAACTAATAATATGGGATTTCTAACATACGTTTTATTAGTTTATTATTTTCCTTTTTTTTTATTATTTAAATATATATATATTTGCGAGGCTTGGAGTGGCGCCCCCTCCAGCAGGTGGCGCCCTAGGCAATCGCCTAGCTTGCCTATGCCTAGAGCCGGCTCTGTCTGCCAGTCTACAGTCCTTTGAGGGGCTTTCTATGGAATTCAAGGGAGTGGAATGTAGTTTCCAACTGCAGTAGACAAAAAACGTTTTGATTTCCTCCGCTGAGGCGAGGTGGAAGTTATGTAATTTCCGGCGCTTGTCCGTCCGTCTGTTGGCAAGATAACTCACAGAGTTCTGGACAGAAGAATATTTAATTTTAACATTGAAAAGCTCATTTTATTAAAAAATCTGTTAAAAACACACAGTAACTCTGAATTACTTTTTCGTGGTTGGTGTATAAAGATACAAAGAAGAATTTAGAACCTTTTGGTGATGATCCAGAGCACCCTGTGGATGGTGTAAATACAATTAGGGGGGGAATGAGCTGCTCGGAAGAGGTCTGCGCTCCCTGAGGGCTTTTCTAGTTTGTTGTGTTTTCAGCGTTAATCTAGAGTATGTTCAATCTCTAAACTGTGTCCTGTGTGTCTGATAAATTCATTAATACAATCGATAAACTTATCCTGAGTAATTCCTCACTACATTTGGGTCTAGTGCAGAATAAAATTAATTTAATTTTGGAATAGGATGAATATATATAGTTGGATTATTATAGGATTACAGTTTGCCTTTTGTCGCACAAGTGTTGCATCCAAATCAGTGACTTGCCTTAATGTATGTTAACAAAATAAATGTATATATATATATTTGTTTTTAATTATTGTTTATATTTCTTCAGAAATCTGACCCTTTCCCTGGGCCTGCTGCTATTCCAGAAGAAAATATACAGAAGTTCAAGAGGAAAGAGAAAATTAAAAAGGTAATTACTTCATTTATGCATAATTTAGAATTTCTATTTAACAACCAGCGATTGCTTTTGTCACTTGCCAACATCTCATTCCTCTATTTTATCTTCCTGTTAGCCTCGCCACGAACACTACAAGCTGAGGGACATGATCCAGCATTCAGAAGTGTCTTCAGCAATGGCCCAGAAGCAAGCTGCCAGATTTGACCTCCTACTACCAGAAGACGCTGGGTAATGTCTTCTAAAGGTTGCTGCTGTGTGACTGTGCAGAAATAAAATTCAGCAAAATGTCACTTTAAGCGTGCTCTTCAAATGCAACATTTCCCCCTCTAAACTCAGGTTCCTAGAAGGAGATGAAGACGAGGACACGTGCACGATATCTCAGGAAGATATCACAGATGCTGTGGATATAACGTCTGGAGCAAAGGTGCTACACAGTCTGGACACCAGTGTAGATGCTGGGAGGTTGAGTGTAAAATGTCACTGTTTTGAGTTCAGTGGAAATATGGGCAGGGCAAATGTAAGGAATGTTCCTCTATTTGCCCTGTAAGGTGTGTTACAAGATAAGGTCTGAGGGGAATATTTGCTCAACAGAGTGCCTTCCTGTGGTTAAATGCGTGCATTTTAATGTCCGTCTCTTTTTCACAACAGAAAACTAATGCACACTTTTAGTTTGTCTCAAAAAGCTAACTAAAGGAGCCTCTGCATACCTCGATCCCTCAATCCAACACAACTGTTTAGCTTACCTAGCACGTACAGGTTCAATCAAAACCAGTTCAAACCGGTTCAGTTCGCCCTATTGTGCAATGTTAACGGCATTCATAAATAATCATGTATCCGCCACTTCACCCTCATCCAAAGAAAAGTTTCTTCTTGGTTTTAATTTAACTATTCTGTGTCATCCTGTCAAATCATACTTTCATTAATTTGTTGTTTTTCTCTCCCACTTCCTCCTCAGTATTTTAATCTGAAATTGCCTCAGTTTGGACCGTATCGAGTGGATTACAGCAAGACTGGACGGTTCGTAATGCATTCCATAATGATGGAAGTGTTTGTCTTAGACTTGCTCTCATGCTATTCCTTCAAGTTGCATCATAGACAGATTAACCCTTAGCTCAGCACAAAAGTATCTGCAACAATATAACCTCAACAGACGGCATCTCTGGATTAAACGAAACATCCATTATTCATTTTCTTAATGGCAACTGGCCTCTTACGGTCCAAACTATTGAAGTCCGTGGTAGCGAGCAGCTGCACAGCCGTGTCTCTCTCTGTCCATCTGACCTACATTCACTTCCTACTCTTTCAGTTTTGGAAATGACCATCTTTCTAGTTGCTAAATGTGCAGGCGTTAACCAGGGTTGTGAAAGTAGCTTACAGTGGGTTTTGCAGCTTGCTTTAAAAACAGCTGCCTGCTCCATCTGGAAGTGACAGAAAAGAGAGAGAGAACCCAAACAGTAATATGGAGGTTTTAAACTCCCAAGTAATGAAATACTGACCTGACACGAGGAACAATTGTTTGAAACAAGAAAGGAAAACAATATTTCAGTGTCAACAAGTGATTTAAATGTACTGTCACGGCGACGGCCGGCATGCATGCATAGCCACGACACCTAATGCACAATTGTAGGAAAGCCTCCCACGTTTGCGGCAATAGTAGCAACATTCCTCTGACAAATGCTGCTCCGGTTCATTTCTCTGCTAATTCATCGCTATGGGAAACATCACATTACAGTTGTGGAAGACATGTTGACTTTAACGTAATTGTGCATTTCCTTCTCTTTAGTCACCTGTTGCTCGGCGGGAGGCGAGGCCACATTGCTTGTGTAGACTGGCAGTCCAAACGTCTGATGTGTGAGATAAACGTGATGGAATCCGTGAATGATGTAAAGTATGTTATCTTTGTGCAGCACTGCCCTTTGTCTTGTTTCACCTTTCAGGAGTTGTGATTTCTCTCTTTGCGCTGCTTCTCTCTCCTGTAGGTGGCTCCACAGTGAGGCCATGTGTGCCGTGGCTCAGAAGAAGTGGCTGTATATCTATGACGCCAATGGAATAGAGCTTCACTGCATACGCAAATTCAATGACGTCCTTCGAATGCAGTTTCTGCCCTACCACTTCCTGCTTGCCACAGCCGTAGGTTGAATAAGACAATAGTTTCGTGTTTCACCCAACTTGTGTTCAATGTTTGTTTTAATTATATTGACACAACAAAAGCGTCTCTTTGGATTAAGGCTGAATTCAGCCCGAACAGCAGTAAATGGTAAATGGACTGCACTTATATAGCGCCTTTCCACCGCTTCGCGGTGCTCAAGGCGCTTTACATGAGGCCTCACATTCACCCATTCACACACACATTCATACTCCAGTGGGCGACTGCTGCCATGCAAGGTGCGGCCAGACCCACTGGGAGCAATTTGGGGTTCAGTGTATTTGTCTCATCAGGAACAAGTCTCATAAAGGGTCATCTTTGTCTTTCAATGCAGAAGCGTATATGTATATTATAATATATAATAATAGGCCTTCAGAAGGTTAAAGTACACTGAATTAGAAAAAGTATGTTGTATGTCTTTGTGTTGATTCAAGACCCTGACAAGGAGGACAAATAAACACGTGGAGTTTTAAAGTATCTGAACGTCCTGAAATTATCTCCATCTGAAAAAAGTGAAAGCCATCAAAGGCAAACACAATTACCAGAAGTGCTATTTCCCAGGTCCTTTTAAAACGAGTCGAGCAACAAAAAATATTGTCTGTGGACCTATTTTTGTTCTCATTGTGGTCCTCAGAGCGCTACAGGCTTCCTGCAGTACCTGGATGTGTCTGTGGGGAAGGAAGTGGCAGCCATCTGCACCAAAGCTGGCCGCCTGGACGTGATGTGTCAGAACCTACACAATGCCGTCATCCACCTGGGTCACCACAATGGCACGGTCTCCCTCTGGTCGCCCAATCAGAGAGAACCCCTGGTCAAGATGCTCTGTCATCAAGGAGGCGTGCGATCTCTGGCCGTAGACAAGACGGGCACGTGAGTAACTGAAACGTTTCTCTTTTGAGAATAGAATAAGTATGGTTGATCCTGCTATCCGGCTGCAACAATAGAAGATTACAACAACCATGTTTTATTTCTCATTAACATGCACATTAAGTTCTCTTAATAAGACACACAGCCGATCACAGGCGATATCAGCAGTGTGCGTACGCCAGTTGAGGTGAAACTCACAACATGCAGTTTAGCGTGGAAGGTTTACAGGAAACTGTCGAGCGTTCAAGACAAAGAGAGAATGCTTGGATTAACTACAAAGCCACAAGCGGCGAGAAGAAAAAATGTTTTACAGGAAGTGGTGCAATAAAGACTGGTTGGTCGTTTTCCTGCAGCACACATCCAACCAGTATTTATATGACGGTTTGAAATAGTGCCAGCATTAACAGCAGCATTGTCGAGGACTGCATGAAATAAATCTCTGAAATCACACAGAGTAGTCTCTCGAGGATATCCACGACGCAGATGAGCACGGGCATGTTTGTGCGCACAAAGGAGGGGGTGTAGTTTTTCAATTTCATTGTACTTGTTGTAATAACAAAGACCTATCCTTGTCTGTAATTTTATTTTATACATTTTTAGGACTGCATGCCATTAGTTTTACTTTTGTCTCTGGTGATTAATTCTGATGATCTGAGCTCAGTTGTGGTTTTATTCTGTAATCGTTTTCTACAGTCGTTTCTGATCATCCCTTCTGATCAGTTCCAGGCCTCGGCTAGATCCTGTTTAAGGAACTTGACAAATTTCAGATGGTTTATACGCTCATTCTTTGTCATTTCTTCTTGTAAGCACTCAACAATATGTTTTGTTTTGTTTTTCTGGGTCATTGACAAACGAGCAGAATAAGTCCACAAGTTGTGGACCTGCTTCACAGGATAATTACTGCAGTATTGACCAGAGAACAATCTGTTTTCTTTCTCTTTTTGGCAGGTACATGGTGACATCTGGTATGGATAAAAAGCTAAAAGTGTACGATATCAGAGCCTTCAAGCCCCTTACGTCGTATTTCATCCCGGCTGGAGCTTCCTGTTTGTCACTGAGCCAGAGGGGGCTGCTCTCTGCAGCCACGGGAGATATTGTTCAGGTCATTAATATTTCCACATTGCACATTTCATGAATTGCCAGTGAAATGCCGTCTAGCACACGGATGGATTTGGAGCAGTGGTTTGTACTCATTAGCATAATTAGCTGCAACATTTTTGTTTCTTGCAAAATGGGATACGGACACTGGATGTCGAGAAGGAAATGTCAAATTATCGTCAAATTGCTGATCGGTGGCATCTGTTTATAAGGAAACGGGAACTGTTCTGAGGCTCGAGTCTGGTTAATGTTAACCAGCCATTAATTTCCTGTAACAGCACAGAGACACACAATGGATCTTTTTCATTGAGATTTGGAAAGGACTGTATTCATACTTTCTCTGTAGAGCATATAAAGTGCTCAAGAATGCTGTAGGGAAAAGTAAAGATGTGCAAAGAAAACCCAGAGTGGGAGAGCGCAGGCGTTCAGGTGAATGCGTAAAAACCACTAAACAGGGTTGCATTCACATTAACCTGTTGTAAAGTTACTCAACACAACTTGTGTAGAACAGCACAAACGATGCATCCCATGCGACTCTTGTTACAGGGAGGCTGAGCTGTGCTCTATCTGTAAAGACAAGCCGGTATGTGGGCTGCGAAAAAGGTCTGCAGAGCTTTCTTCTCTCCAAAGATAGAATGGGACACAGTCATTTATGATCACAATTAGGTGTTGTACAAAAGCACGGGACATCTTATGGCCTTGTTTGTTCCATTCACCCTCACATCCCCTTCATGTGAAAACTCTGTGCAGGTGTACCGGGACGTGTGGAGCACTCCGGTGACTAAACCCTACATGGCTCACAGAGTTGGTGGAACGGTGTGGGGGCTCCACTTCTGTCCTTTTGAAGATGTCCTCGGCGTTGGACACGGAGACGGTTTCACCAGCATGCTTACACCAGGTCCTCCTTTTTTCTTTTTTTTTTTTTTGTAACGTCACAAAACACAAGTAAATAAATGTAAATGTATGTAAAACAACGCGGATGTCTGAAATCAGCTGACCAGCTTCACGTGGGTTTCCGACCTTGTTAAAACACAACGCCATCACTAAGCTGCGTTTAGATGTTTTACCAATCATTTAGGGATACTCCATGCATTTTCTGTGCATTGACACTGTCTTTGACTTTACTTTCATCTTGCCCCATTTGCGTTCACAGGTGCGGGAGAGCCTAACTTTGATGGTCTAGATGCAAATCCATATCGCAGCTCAAAGCAGAGTCAAGAATGGGAGGTTAAAGCCCTGCTGGAGAAGGTCCAGCCAGAGCTCATCAGCCTCAACCCAACTGTCTTGGGGCAGGTTGACCATTCCTCATTTGAGCAAAGGCACCAAGACCGGGTCCAGGCTCTGGTCAGCATTTTACTGGCTCTTCCTCATAATAGGGTTACTGTTCTTCACAGCCTTCTGAAGTCTTTTCTCTCTTTTTGTTGCCGCCTTAGGGCTTTGACCCACTCGCCAAAGAAAAATTTACTCCCAAGTACAAGAAAAAAGGTCGTAGTTCTGCTGGCAATATTGAAAGGCGCAAGAAACAAGTGGCTCATGAGGACCAGAGAGTAAGTCATCCGGAATCCACTTACGTTGTGACATTTCTACGATGGCATTGTTTGACTGGTTATCCTTCTGCCCCCCCCCCCCCTGCAGGATGTAATCAGAAAAACTGTAGAGGGCAAAATGAGAATGAGAAAAGAGAACGAGGAAAGAGAGAAGAAGACTGCTGCAGCGTCATCAAGCCAAAGATCTGCTCTGGACAGATTCAGAAAATAGAGTGTGTGTGTGTGTGTGTGTGTGTGTGTGTGTGTGTGGATAACTTCAGGAACGGCAGTGGCTGATCGAGCAGTTCTACTTTACTGTATTATTAACATGTCTCATGCGTGTCTCCAGAATTTATGTTGTGTTCTTTTCTGTGCTGATTAAAAATAAAAATCCACACAGTTCTTTGATTACCTGACTTTATGCCGGACGTTTCATTCCCTTCATGCTGCTAATGCTTTTTGGCAGGCAGTGATTGGTTTTTGTTTTTGTTTGCTAGGGCATTTGCTGAAAGTTAAGAGACTTTGATTGTTTTTGCAGCGGTAGGAGACATTCCCAGATCTTGTTGGTGATCTGGATCATTTCTTTCTGATTGTAGAATACGGAGAAGTTACACAATTTCTTTGCTTCTAATTCCATGGATCAACCCGGGGGGGGGTGAGAAGGAGTTCTGCATCGGCTCTTCTCCCCGAGTATCTGAGTTAAGAGGGTTCCTGTTATGTGAACGACCCCGTTTCCATCCAGGGGGGGGTCAATGTGGACTCAGTGGAGGACTATAAATATCTGGGGGGGGGTCTGCATTCACAATGAACTGGTCTGGGCTAGGAACACTGAAGCCCTTTTATAAGAAAGGTCAGAGCCGCCTCTATTTCCTAAGGAGGCTCA
The DNA here is from genome assembly GCF_040956055.1 of Brachionichthys hirsutus. Taxonomy (NCBI): domain Eukaryota; kingdom Metazoa; phylum Chordata; class Actinopteri; order Lophiiformes; family Brachionichthyidae; genus Brachionichthys; species Brachionichthys hirsutus. The sequence goes on from NC_090898.1 coordinate 12,066,246, forward strand.
GATCCTTCAACACCTGCCAGACGATGCTGAGGTTTGCTGACGTGTGAATCTTCTATTGCTCCCTTCATATTCCCATCACTGCACCATGTGCATAGTCTTAATTTCTTATTTCTAAGTTTTGTTGAGTGGAGCACTGTCGCTAAAAGAATTTCTCTCTGGGATCAATAAAGTATTCTGATTTGAGATACACACATATTGGAGGCTTCCAAACTAATGTGCCGTAGCTGAAACTGCTGATTGTGGTACGCCTGACATTATCCTCAAAGTTTACTAATCGAGAGTCTGTAAAAAACACCGTGAAGTATCGTTCTTCATGAGTAACTACCCAAATGCTACCAATGTGATCCAGAATTAAATTGGTGAGCTGGCGTGCTCAAGGATATATTACACTATTCTATAACTATTGGGTTTTAGGTGCATATACGGTATATATATGAGATGATATTTCATAACTGAACAACTTTTTTTTTTTAATGACCATCGAGGACTCTAGTTACAGCGAAAATATGAGTAGATCGACAAGAATTTCAGAAATGGTTAGGTTTAATAAGATTTTTAATTTGAAACACAATTCAGAGGAATCTGGAAGAATTGGTGAATGCAGGAAGCAGTGTGATGGCGAAATCAAATGGAACGTGTCTTCGCACCTGTGGAATTAAAAATGGGAAGCAGGAAAAACGTCAAGATGGGAGTGTCCGCTAAACTGTCGTGTTTCGGCAGGACTGGGAGTGGAAAACACCGTCAGATCAATCTTACTTTAGTTTCTTAACCTGTATGACTTGGATTATTTGCAACTTGGAGCTCAAAATTACTTGGAAAATAAAATCTGGAAGGAATGGTGACTCAAAATCCTTCATGTTCTCTCATATTTGTTTACTGGCGATGAAGTACCAATGAAAGGGGAAAACTATCTGCAGTATTTCCTGAATGCAGCCACTGATTTATCTCAGATTACAAAGCAAGACAGAACGGGCATTCCACCACAAAGCTGCCATTCACACTTTGCTTTAATGTTTATCTCATTAGATACAGACGCTTCATGTGCACATCTGGACCTGGGTCAAATGCATTTCACTGTCTGCAACTGAAGTCAGTCATCCAATGACTAGCAAGTGGAACGCATCGTGTACCTGAACTAAGCACAATGCTTTCATTCCTACAATGCATTGTAATATGAATTTTTATCTGAGACATTTTATATTATGTGGATTCTAAGATGTAGTTTTATATTGAATCTGTGATTTCCTTTTATTTGTAAAAGCAAAAATACTGCTGTGCACTTTATTTTTGGTGACAGGCTTAATACAGGTCCGCAGTGTAACCTGTTGCACGGGTTTTGCTTGTGTTCAATAAAAACAAACGAGGCGATTGGAACATTGAAGCTGTGTGCTGTCAGTTATTTATTTATTTTTAAACGGCATCTGACAAAATTGGAATCAGCAGGTCAGGCTTTTTAAAGATCGGTGCGGCACTAGATGACAGTATAATTGAACGTACTAGAATGAGCCATGCTTGATCTATTTTACTGGGATAAAGGTCCTGGTAAATATTTACAATCAAAACAACAGGGTGTGAGTCACACACTGGGTCCACATGCTGCAGCATGAAGTCTGAGACTAAGGAGGACCTTTGAAACCACTGCGGAATACCTTTTCAGATTACGTATTTATAGTTTATTTGAAATTACATTAAGTCATGAAGTGATTATTTATAGTATACAGAAGAAGGGAATTTAAAAATAGATATTATTTACAAATGCCAATACATGACAAATAATGTGTTGAAATAAATTATTCCACAAAGGTAAAATATCTCTTCATTTTCACCTTTAACAGTGCATTTTTTTAGGCTCAGCTGTAGCAGAACTGCTGCATGGGAGTGATAGTAATAGTTGGCTAAGCAAAGGTAGCTTGAATGACACGTTTCCTACGTGCAGCAGGCATTCAAGACAAATAAAACGAGTATAATGACAGTCTCTGCCCTTGTATAACTTTGGATCTGGGATTATAACTAATCTGAGGCTGTATTTCCTCTCTATACAGTAGTAAACCAGTGTTATTTGTTCTATATAACCAAAGTGAAACCAAGAAAACGATGCCTGAATAATCCATGGATAGGTTAAAGACGACTGACAATTCCTTTCGCTTCCATCTGATCATCTGCAAAATGAAAAGCTGCTTAAATACATACCGTAAACAGTGCTTACAAAATAAAGCTAGAAGAAAAAAACACGAGTGACATTTTCTCAGTGGACGTTGTGTAGCTTCGCATCCTGAAGAGCATTTGTTCTGTTCACGGCATTGAAGTGAAGCACGGCCTAAAAACGATCCCAACTTTCACAAGCCCTGCTCCAGCCCCAGAGCCGAGTCGAGCATCGCCCTGACTTTGCACACCCCCAGAGAAGCACGCAGACTCAGCCAGGAGCAGGGCTGCGACGAATGGCTCTCAGCCCAATAGTGCAGCATCTCCCTGGGTGAGATGTGATGCACAGCCACCATCGCCTGATAGCAGCATCGCCCGTACGGCACTCCTGGGCCGCCGGAGAAATAAGGGCAATGCGAGGGCAGCACTCCAGCTGCCCGGGCACACAGACCCACAAACGCGTCCTCGGGGGGCAGAGGCGTGGATAAAGGTAACGCAGAAGCTGCCAGGGAGATTTTGAGCAATGCAGAGCGAGACAGCACATAGGCTGTACCGCTACAATAGTCTGGATAGACAGAAGCAGGGTAGGCCCTTGGGGGGTGGTAGTGCTTGCTGTCCGGGTCGCGGTCCGGGGCCACATTCAGGTGCACCCTGCCGAGGTACAAGTCTCCTTGTTCGTAGGGGTTGCGGCTCTTGTTCAGGAAGTGCAGGAGGGCGCCGGGATTGAACAGGACATCATCGTCCACTTTGGCCATGAAGTGAGCCTGGGGGCAGAAGCGCCTGGCCCAGCCCAGCATGGAGCGGGTTTTCAGGGTAAGGTTGGAGTAGGTGTCCCGGAACCGTCCCTGAATCAGGTCGCCACGCTCTCGGGCCTCTTCTATCAGCAGCTTGGACAGCCCAGGGTCGGACGCCACACCGACCATGAAGAGGGTCATGACCCGCAAGCCCTTCGCCTCAACCACCCCTCCCCAGGTGTCCCTGATGGATTGCCTCGCCTTCTGATTGGCAGGAGCTGAGATCACCATGGTGATGAGGTAAGGCTTGGCACGTTGGCACACGAGCGGGCTGGGCATGAGCAGGAATTCCTCGGGTCTGGTCGGAGGGACGCTCTGCGCGGGGAGGACGCCGCCGCCAAGCTGCGGCTCCACCGCCGCGTTCATGCGCGTGGACGTGACCCACGACTCAATGAAGTCCACGAAGAGCAGCGCCAGCAGCGCTGCGGTCGCCACCGCCGCGCAAAGAACCGGCATCACGCCATGCTTGTTCCCTCGCTTTCCACATCGGGTCTTACATACCCATAGTCCCCGTCCCACCATGACCGACCCCCCCGGCATCCGAGGACCGCGCTGTGGCCGGATTAGTCCTCTTCTCGGTGGTCCTCTTCTATCTAAAGTCGCTGCGCTGTCATTGCGCTGTCATTGCGCCTCCTCCGCTCCCGTCCCGACGTCCTCTCAGCCCGGAGGTCCAGCCGCAGCACCGGGAGTCGTGAGGATGCGGCAACAAAGCGGTTCTCTCGTGTCGGTGCTGCAACCCAGTTAGTGTGACAAAAGTCGGACACGCAGCTGCGCACAGGAAAGGATCGATCTGGTAGCAGCCTGAGCATTAAGAAGATGCTTTTAAATAACGAGGGGCGGCTCTGATTATAACGCCGGCTGTGACGACCGGATTGTGCAAATGATCGGACTTTCCCCTCCCTTAGGCGGCTGCTGCTTCGAATGATGTTTTTTTTTTTTTTTTTGGGTGACAATCAGTTTGGGACAGATCGTCTTTCTATTCAATGCACGAACCAGCCCACATCTGACATCGATTTCCTACCGTGCCAACAAATGTTCACCTAAATGCCTATAATGGTCCTCCATTTGGCACCTTTGATATTTAAAAGGTCGTCGGTTTGATCTGCTATACTTGTTCCAGTTTTTCCTTATGCCATAATATAATATAGAATCACTAGTGGGATGTAACCTGATTTGCAGAATCTGAGAAGAGAACAGAATTATTAGAATGAAGTAAGAAAATGGGAGAAGCGAGAAAAGAAGAGAATGTTATTTGATTTTGCTGTGAAGCTCGGGTTCTGTGCGCCCGCGCATCATTAGCGCGGGTGGGACAGGGCGACGCCTGGTGGTCATTCCGAGGTACTTCTAGCAGATGCAGTCAAATGCAGTCAAATCGCACAGGCAAAGCGGAGATCTTTTGGGCCTTTTCTGCTTCAGAGATTTAAATACGTGCACCCAGGAAAAGAACATAAGAAGACAAATCCCAAAGATATTTGTTCATTGGATATGTTAGCACAATTAAGGTGATTGTTTACTTGATAGCTACCTTTAGCACCTTACCTCTATTAACTGCAACACAACAGAGAGATTTTAGGATTTTCATTATTTTGTGCAGATGTTTATTTAAAAAGTATTTAGGCAAAACATCCTAGTATGTGGACTGTTTCTGCAGTAGATGGGATTGGGGAACTATATATTTAACTAATTATTGTTATTAATTATAAAAATGTGTTACTGCATTTCGAGTTATGTTCATAACAAAATTAATTAATTATATTTTATTATGGGTAAGTCAGGCTGCCACATGCAAATTCAATTAACTTTTAGTAGCAAACAAATATTCTAGAATGTTACTAAACTTTGTATATTTTAATTTAGAAGTTATTCCTTTTTACGTTTTTCTTCTTTTTCAAAGTTATCCACTGGACACATATTGAACTTTTGATCATAGGTGTTTTGTGACCCATAATTACATGATTCAAATGTATTTGTTTTATTAGTGTGTTATTAATACATACTTGTGGTATTTGTAGCATTAATAGCTGCTGTGCAGATGTTCCTATGCCAGATATATTTCAGTTCAAAATGGAATATATGGCTTGGAATGAAATTGTAGTATAAATAAATACTTTAAATGATATTTTATATTATTATAGAGCACGGGCGAGATGTAAGTTGGTGTAAAGAGCAGGAGTTTGTGTGTAAACTGTATGTTAACATACTTTCTTTTTATTTATTTTATTTGGTACATTTTTAAAATGTAATTATTTATGTGTATCTTTACGCAGCAAAAAGCAACAACAACCCGGTGACGTCATCCTGTCTGGCTGTCTGAGGGACGGGGTGGAGCGGGGTAGAGGCACGCGGGGACGCGAGAGAGAGAGAGAGAGCGAGAGAGAGAGAGAGAGAGAGAGAGGAAAAAAAGAAAAACTAAACCATCACCGACGCGCTGGCAGAGCGGGGTCACGAACTATGACCTTTAACAGAAGAAAACCAAAACAAACATTTTATAAAATATTAGAGAGCCCCAATTCTCTGACTACCGTTTATCGGAGGTAAGTCTCAGGCCCGGATTTAAAACCGCTGAAAGCTCTCAGTGGTAAATACGCGCAGCTAATCTCCCAGCTAGCTTGTTAGCCAGTTGATGCGGCGCACCCCTATCGTCCGACATAATGTTCTAACAGTTGAAGTCATTATTGTTGTTTTTTGCATGAGCAGTCACCAATGCTAGAATGTGAAATCGAGGGGGAGAGACGACTAACCCTGCATTTCGTTAACTAGTTTTAATGCTACCTTAAACAGCTAGCATTGCAGCGCTATCGTAGCTGCAGATGAACTCGACCCTTTTACCTTTGCCATACCCGGAGAGAGAAGTGGGTTGACTTGACTGTATTCACCAAAGCTCGTTTTTATTTCTTTACACATTTCTTATAACCGCATCAAGACTCTTCCACGCAAACGTCTGGAAGGATAATTGCTCCAATTCATTTATCAATGAGAGTTGTCTCCAGTAAATATTGGCTAGCAGCCAGGTTCTCCATTTTGTTTTGTTGTTGTTGTGATGCTTGTGGTTTAGGAGCCGTACTGTTGGAGGGCATGCCCCTCCCGCAGGGGAGTTAGCATTTCGGGCTCCGATTTAATTCTCGTTTCTGTGCTGTCACCTCATTCCTTGCTAGTGAATATAAGCAAACATTGTAACTTTCAGTGATGACACGTGAAAAGGATGAAAGTGGGTCATTTCGGGCAGCTGCTAAACTGTAATGTGATGTCAGATGATCATCAAAGATCTCTTTTGTACGTTCTGATCTCTCTTAGAGGTCGTTGTTGTGAAATCACTGCAGTCACACCAGATTTGTATCAACATATTTCCTGTTAACAGTAATGTTCCTGATTCCTCAGACACAGAGAAGCTGATTAAATACTTTAAGTTCACTTTTTACTTTACTTAACTATTCACGCTAATATGAGAGTGTAATGGACATGCAGGCTTTTGGTAAATTATTCGTCCTTCAATTAACTATTACCACTAATGAGTCCTTATTGATACCTTACCATTCTGTAGAGCTAAGACTAGAGCTACTCTCTTTAAATTAAATGTTGATTTACTTCCATACCTCACATACTCCTCAAGTTGTGTGGATCTATTGCCTCTCAGACTTCTCTTTCAAGGAGGCAATGTGAGTGCCCGCTGGCTGTTTACAATAATCAATAGTTCTTTGTATTCGGGTGATGTTTCCAGAATATATTAAGACTTAGGTTGTTGTTGTTTTTGCAATCACTGATAAAAAAAAAAAAAACATTTATAGTCTTAAATTCATTTTTCTTGCCTTTCAAATTCACATAATAATGTACATTTTATTTTAGTGGTTGTGTGCTTGTATTGGAGAACTTTGTAATGTTGTTATTTATATAAAGTTCGATGCTAATAAACAAGAATGAAATGAGAAGCTTATTTTTTGTGACATCTTTTCATACAGACCTCACTAATGACCTTGCATCATCATCATGACAACCAACCTCAATCTGCTCTCTCAGCAGAAAGTGGACTCCGACCACGAGGCAGAGGTGAGAATGCAGTCGGGGTTGTTTCATTTAGCCTGTGTGAAAGCTATTTCTTTATTAAAACGACTGTGGTGCTCCTCTTTTGTTTCTCTGATTGTGGATGCAGTCTTTATTTGAGATTTACCTTCAGTGTACAGAGCTTCTATAGACATTTTCTATTCAACCTTTATTCAAAAAGCAAGACAGATTAGGAACATATTCTTATTTGCAACTGCTGATTGGCAAAAGGCAGAGCCTCTTGAAGGAGAGGGGGGGGGGGGGGCGATTATAAACAAAACAAGTTCAAAATAAACACGCAAGATAAGCAAAAGCACAACACGTAATTTGAAATACAGGGTGTTGTTGATTTATGACGACGATTGGTTCCGAGGGTTTCCTCGTGAGTCGACGACCCCCTGTGTTAAAGAGTTTTACAGAGACAACGCTAATAAATAAAAGATAAATAAACAGCCAGAGAAACATAACAGGCTACCGTTCCATACGACAGAAGCCTGTTTCTAAAAAGGTCTTTGATGACAGTGCTGAGTTGTAGATATGCAACGGCTGTATAATAACATTTCTGTGTTTCACACAGTCTGAAATAGAATACACTCGTGAGACACATTGACTCACAATCTGTAAGTATGTTTAAGCTTGTTGGAATGTGTTTGAATTTGTAGGTGCCATCCTCTCCTTCAGACTCCATGATGAGTGAGTCTCCACAGCGCTTTCAGGTCATCTCCACTGAGCCTGCCACAACACCACAGCGAATACAGGTGATGATGATGAATATATTTATTAGATAGAGTGTTAGAGTACAAGTACAGTCAAACAGTAGCATGTATTACAGTACAAATACAGTCAAACATCCTGTCTAAGAGGAGCATTTCAAGCTGCTGCTGTGCTCTAGTTAACGTCTACAACAACTGCTAGCAATGAAGAAGTTGATGTAATAACACGAAACTTTCCGTTTCCTTCTCCTTCCTTCTTTTATCACCCTAAGATTGTAACCGACCACCAGACGGGTCAGAAGATTCAGATAGTCACAGCAATGAAGCCGTCTGGCGCTCCCAAACAGCAGTTCTTTCTGACTACAGCAGATGGCGCCGGAGCGGGCAAGGTGATCCTGGCCTCGCCTGAGAGCCGCAGCACTAAGCAGCTCATCTTCACTGCTGCTGATGCCTTGATGCCAGGAAGGATACGGGTACTATTAGCAACATATGTCTGTGGTTGTTTCTACAGACTCATGTTATGTCACAAGACTAATGTCAGATATTTGACTTTGATCTCAGATTGTCACAGATCCGCTGTCTATGGAACAGCTGCTGGGACAGTCGGGGGACTTGAGCCGACCGCAGCCAGTTGAATACTGTTTGGTGTGTGGGGACAAGGCCTCAGGTACTCAACGCTTACAGTTGCTTCTAATTCTGACCATGTGCTTGTCAAGAATAAAGCATGCAGCCTTGCATAGACTGACGCCGACAGCATTTCTCTGTGTGTGTCAGGGCGTCACTACGGAGCAGTCAGTTGTGAAGGATGTAAAGGCTTCTTCAAGCGGAGCGTAAGGAAGAACCTTACCTACAGCTGTCGCAGTAAACAAGACTGTGTCATCAACAAACACCACCGCAATCGCTGCCAGTTCTGTCGATTGAAGAAATGCCTTAAGATGGGGATGAAGACAGAATGTGAGTTTGCGTCAACATCCAGGTTCACCACAGGAAAACGTGTAAATTAAGAACAAAAACGCAAACGCATAACCAGTCAGGTACTATCAGGATATATGCAGGTCTTAAATGATCATTTGTTAGGCTGTGAGGAGATGTCATACATCTCTAAATTGCAAGTGAAGCTGCTTTAACAAAGTATTTTGGGTACAGGAGATGTGTAATTCTTTTTGTGCAGTTTCAATCAGTGGCATCAGATCTATAGTGGACAGTAGCCCGGAACATCGTCGTCTCCTTCTAGGCAAGTGTCAATTTTTGCAAAATAATAACATCAACTGAGAGAAAATTGACCAAATTTAATGATAATTTAACATATTATAAGATAAACACTACTTGTTTAATTTGTTGATGAAAGAATAATGACGGCATGAAACAATTGTAGTTTTGTCTGTGGTAGATGTCGTCGTAGCTGGCCGCTGCTCCTGTGGTGAAAATAACAAGTTGCCACTCTTTCAACCAAAGCTAGATTTGTATATTTATATGTGATAATTCTAGTGCCTGTGGTTCCTATTGGGATTCTGTCATTTTGTTCCTCTGACAAAGAAAAGTGCATTGTTGGCGGTAACCAATCGATATACCATAACTCTGGCGAACACTCAAAAGAACAACAGAACATTTGTCTGGGACAAGTTTTATTCTAAACATGCTCACATATCCATTAGAAAAACATACTCATGTACTTTTGTTCTGACCATTGTTCTTATCAGCTGTCCAGAGTGAGAGGAAGCCCATCGATGTAGTGCCCAGAGAGAAGCATGCAAACTGTGCCGCCTCCACCCAGAAGATCTACATTCGCAAGGACCTAAACAGTCCGCTCATCGCCACGCCGACCTTTATCTCTGACGCAGAGACTAACGGCTCCAGGTCAGTGGGAATCACAGCTACAGAACAGCCTGTGGACTTGAACCGGTGTGTTGTTTTATCCCACAAATGTTTTATTGTGGCGATGTGAACTCGGTTTTGATCATCTGTGTAATGTGCAGATCCAGCCTGCTGGACCAAGGGATGCTGGTTAATATCCAGCAGCCAGTCATCCAGAGTGATGGAACCTTGCTGCTGGCCGCTGACACAAAGGTACAGCCATGTCTAATATAGATGTTCCCTCTGCTGACTCTGCTGCTGACTGTCTCTCTCTGCCGTCCAAGCTTTTCCTGATGTATGTTTTTGTTGTTCTGGTTGAATACATTTATCAACAGAGTTTGAGTAACGCTCAAACAAACAAAAAATGCTTTGCAATATTAATATAAAAAAGATAAATACAGCATTAGTAACAATTCTAGTATTTAGTTTTTTTGTTTTTACTGAATGGTTTACAAAACACCTGTTTTATTTCCACCTAGTTGTAGATTTTTAGTTCGACTTCTGATTTAGCTGTAACATGTACAACTTCAAGAGTATTTAACGCAAACTCGACGGAGACTAAAACAGATGTGTAGACAGCAGCAGTGAGGGAAATCAGAAATTAACTGCTTATACTGCAGAAAGCTGACCTAAATTTGCCTGCCGGAAATGCATGGATTCTTCTGCGAGTCAGATCCTATTCAGATCGAGAACAATGTTCTCGCACTTATTTGGGAAGGCAAACATCTGTGTGTCTCATTCTCAATAAATTGTTTGAACACCATAATTTGTGTCCATAGTGAATTTTATGATTGAATTTTCTTTTTTTAACGTAATTTTTATTTGTTCTTTTCAGTAACATTACAATGGATGCATTTAAATACAGTGTGTCTCCCTTCCGTTTCCCAGCTTCATATATATTTTACAGTCATCCGCAGATGATTTTAAATAAGATGAAAGGAAATAATAATCACAGCAAATAAATACAAAAAGTAAGAAGTCCGCTCTAGAATACAAGACCACAAGCACAGAAATAGATGTGTTTTCATTTGTCTTTAGATGGAGTCTGGCCAGGGGGACTTGGGGACCCTCGCCAATGTAGTGACATCACTGGCCAATCTTAATGGCTCACTAAGAGAAAATCTAAACAATGGTGATGCGTCAAACAGCCATCAGGAGGAGCAGTCTGCCAGCGACATAACACGGTTAGTAGGCAGTGCGCCTCGTATGTTTATTGGTTCTATTTCAGTTACAGAGTGTTTTCTGTCGAGCTGATTAATCAAACTGTGTGTGTGTGTGTGTGTGTGTGTGTGTGTGTGTGTGGTACACACAGTGCCTTTGACACCCTGGCCAAAGTTTTCAACCCGCCTGAAGCAGGGATCGGACAGAGACTGACCAATAAGTCCTTTCACTGCGTCGGTGGAACCACCATCCATCTAATTGGCCAAGACCAGGAGACCCCAATCATTGAGGTGGAGGGGCCACTGCTCACAGACAGCCATGTTGGCTTTAAGGTGAGTGGGGATAACATTATTATCTCATTATTGTCCTCCACCACAAAGCGGGTGGGTGTTAGTGGAGTGGGTTCACAACGCCTCAAACTGACTAGCTTTTCTCAAAAACTGCTTAAGATGTACAATTTTGTTTTGACACTTGTTCATGTGTATTTTACTGTGGTAAATCTCTTTGGGTCCTAATCTGTCTCTTGCTCTCTGTCTAGCTGACTATGCCCAGCCCCATGCCCGAGTATCTGAACGTGCACTACATCTGTGAGTCAGCGTCCAGACTGCTCTTTCTGTCCATGCACTGGGCTCGCTCCATCCCCGCCTTCTCCGCTCTTGGGTAAGAATGCGCAGCAAGATTCTGAATAAGCAACGTAATTACTTTCACATGAACGCTGCAAACAGTAATCGCTATCGGTTTGACTCAGCAACGCTGTAAAATGGAGAGAGAGAGAAAGAAATTAAATGCGTGTCTTCTACCTCTTTCTGACATAACCGTGGTAAAATGTTAAATAAAATAAAATAGATCATTTTGATTTTGATTGTCAAGTTGTTGAAAGATGTCTGTGAAGCGTACCTGGGCCCAAAGAGGTTAAAAACAGCTTCCCCAGTAATATTCAGACTTGTACAGCTATGTAAGCGGATAGCCATGGAATCCTTTCAAAGGCATCCATGTAACACCGCAAGCTCCCATCATTCACAGAACTTCATAAACACTACAGGAATGGCGTGTATTTGTCTCTGCCTACACGTTCACACTTAGCTTCTCTTTCTTTGTTAGTCAGGAGACAAACACCAGTTTGGTTCGATCCTGCTGGAACGAACTGTTCACTCTGGGTCTCGCTCAGTGCGCTCATGTGATGAACCTGTCAACCATCCTCACCGCCATCATCAACCACCTTCAAAGCACCATCCAGGATGGTAGGACCCCCCCCACCCCCTTCATGATTCCTCAGCACATGTATAAAACTACTACAACTCCATGTTGTTGACGTCTTCTTTCTCTAACGGGTCCTTCCGTGTCCCTCAGACAAGCTTTCCGGGGAGAGGGTGAAGCAGGTGATGGAGCATGTTTGGAAGTTCCAGGAGTTTTGCAACAGCATGACGAGGTTGGAGACTGATAGCTACGAATACGCCTACCTAAAAGCTATAGTGCTGTTCAGCCCTGGTGAGTCTGCTTTCCGTGATCAAGTTCAAATTAGAGACATTACAGCATTCAACGGCTATCACCTGGAGTTGCATTCTGGGAAACGATTCTCACCTGTAATTATCTGTCTGATCTATCAGATCACCCAGGTGTGGACGGCGGCCTACAGATCGAGAACTTCCAGGAGAAAGCCTTGATGGAGCTGCAGGACTATGTGCAGAAAACATACCCAGAGGACACGTACAGGTAAATTCATACCTCTCAACCCCCCCCCCCCCCCCCAAAAAATAGTAGGAGTCTGAATTACAGGTGATTGTTATTCATGTCTGGAAGAGGTTGATCCTGATATGCAGTTGAATCTTTTCCTAACTTTTAATGATTAATTTTGCTTACAGAAAAACACACGTGTCAGAAAAAACATCATCTGTAATAATGAAAACAAGGGAGCAGGTAGAACTCGTGGAGGGACTCGCACTAGAGTCTTGGTAGGCAGGATGTGGCTTGTCACGCCAGTCTCAGTGTTAAACAATACAACGTTTGAAAGTCCATTGAATTCAGTGCCTGTAGGAATTGATCAAGAAAAACAGAACCGAGCATTCGAAGGCACCTCTGAAGTAAACGGGAGATGCGAAGATAACGGCAGGAATTGCTGCGTTTGTTTCTGCAGGCTGACGCGGATCCTGACTCGCCTCCCAGCCCTGCGTCTCATGAACTCCGGCATCACCGAGGAGCTTTTCTTCACTGGCTTGATAGGTAACGTCTCTATTGACAGCATCATTCCCTACATCCTCAAAATGGAGACGGCTGAGTATAACAGCCAGGACTCTGACCTTACAGAGTGACGACCAATCACCTGTTAGAACAAGTGTCCATGTCAGGTACTCCAATCCTTGACCGTGTAGTAGATGATCCTGTTGTGGTGCAAAGCGTTCAGGAATCCTTGGCAGATGAAGATACGTTTGGCACTGGAGAGCCCAGGGTGACACTTTGAATGTTTTCTTGTGCTGACACGAGCTCAACTTTCTGACGTAAACCTATTTGCTCAGTCTGAATGAAGAAAGAAGCTTTTTTTTTTGCAGCTGCAACTGTACTCATCAGCTTGAAGGGCTTTAAAGCACGTCAAGTGGATACTTCTGAGTTCAGCCTTTAAATTCTAGTCATTTGGAAGACCATAATAATGCTCTTTTATTATTGACTACTGGTCAATAGTACTGGTCAGTGCTGGCTTTTGCTGAAGATGATCTAAAAATCAGAAACACATCTGAGTACTTTAAAGCTGTGGGTCAATACTTTAGGAACTTTGGCAGAATGGCAGTTTTAATGGGCTTTTAGTGCTTTTAATTGAGACTTTCACAAATGCTACGTAATGTCACACAACATTAACTAGGACTGAAACAAAAGCGTCAAAACGCAAACAATCTTCTCTCAATTCCTTCGAAGATACATCACATTAGTATACACTTTGTTGCTTCAGAAAATGAATCTAAACAGTATATTGGAATGAGAACCTACATTAGGACCAAAAACCAAATTTAAATAGTCATGGCTTTAGTTTGTATTGTATGGACTGTGCTCTGATGGCACCTTGTAGCTTCATGCTTAAGTCATTGTTTTTATTTATACTGAATGAAATCAATGCATTTTGAGATTTGGGAGTGTTTTAATGTTAAGGTACGCTTATTTATGGTTTGTCATTATGTTGCTAATATAATCTGTGCAATCTCCTCATCAGTTCATGACAATCAGTTCCGTGTCATTTCCGTCAGTAAAAACAATGTCAGGTCTATTTTTATTTTTCAATCTTGTATGTGTTTTTATCAATGGCAATTATTTGTTTTAAGGAATTGGATTATCTTAAAGATTTTCGGTTCAGATATATTTGTTTTTAGTATCTATGATATTGTTTTTGTTTGTATTTGTACTCTGCTGAATGCACATCAATCAGCTTTTATGGCGTTCTATTGCGTTCATGCTGATTTAAACTTCATATGTTTTCTGAAAACTTTCAATTTGTTTTGAACAAATTTGCTTGTTGCATACTAAGTGTACTTAAAGTACCTTCGGGCAAGGATTTCCTGATTATAAACAAAAGAAACAAATAAAGAATATAACTAGCTGTTTGCACTGATATGTTTTCCCATTAATAAATATCTACAGCTACATGAACTGTAACAGGGATGTAAAAAAAAAAAAAAGAAGTAAACAATGATTATGTCTTGAGTAATAAATGTCACTTGTAATATTTGGATTTAAAACCCATACAGACTTGTCGTGAAATGACCTTTGTACATGTGGTTTCATAAAAATGAATGCATGTTGTTTTTAAGCGGGGTTTTATAATGTTGTTGTCTGTCCTCTTACGGAGCATTGTTATAAGTTTTATAGTGCATCGCAGTGCATGATGAAGTCGCTTAAGTGTATTTTATTAAATACTATGTGAAAAAATACTTATTTAATTAAATGTTGTGGCTTTAAAATACCTACCATGAGCAGTTCCCATATTAGGGGACATTAGTTTAGCAGATTGAATATACTAAGGTTAACATTTTATACTATGTAAATATATTATGTTTTTCTGCTCATGTAAAATGCATTTCTTCAAACAATGAAAATGAAAAAAGTCAAATTATCCATGTTTGTCACAACCCTACATTTCTACCTCACACTGATAGAATAAAATGTATTGATGACTGAGGTCCTGTATATCAGCATTCCAGCCTCTGAGGTTGTCTGGAGCCACACATTATAAGAGAAATAAACAATGAATTCTGAAACATGGCTTGACTGAGTCTGTTCATACTGAAGATGGAAGGCAGGAAGATAGTCTTGATTTGTAATTATCAGACGCCATAGAGAACATCACGTCCAGAACAGAGGCCTCATAAAACCTTTATTGTCTGAAGAGTAACAGATATTTGTTTCTACATTTCTGCAGAAATAGGGAGGCGTCAGCAGTTATTTTAATAATTAACACCTGCTTTCATGTGTTTCTGCCATGCGTCGCATCAGGAAGAGGTACAGAGAGATATGAGAAAACGAGCAGCCGTTTCCTCTTTGCTTCCTATTTCATATCGATAAAACTTCTGATCACAGCACTAACAAGTCTATGACATTGTTCAATAGGGCATGACACATAGATATATATATAATATCTCTTATACGCCGCTGATTCTTTAATAAATAAACAAACAGTCCCGTAGTTGTGACGTACTTCTGACGTCATTAAAAGGCGCTTCATCGTGAGCTTTTACGACTCTGGGTGCGCGACGATTTCGCGAATAGAATTTTATGAATAGAAAAAGGACTTTAAAATGCCTATGAAAGGAAGCTTTCCGATCAGGAGGACTCTGGATTACCTCCAGAAGGGCGAAATCATCTTTAAAAAAAAAGTGAAGATCATGACAGTCAATTATAACACGCACGGAGAGCTGAGCGAAGGAGCAAGGTCAGAGCTAACAGCAGCTAGCCTCAGCACAGTTCCTGTGGGGTTCATGTTTGTGCTTTATTCTAGCTCTCTTAATGTCTCAAAAACATTGAGACAAAACCTACGGCAAAAACTCATTCTTAGTTACAGATGATTCGACTGATAATCTTTTAATTAAAGGTAGATCCATAAGATTTAAAAAAAAATCTAAACTGTTGTTGACATTTTCTAAAGTCTCACAAATGTAATAGTTAAAGAAAATCAGACCACTTGTTCCTTCTGCACTCCATTCAAGAATAATGTGTGTGTGTGTGTTTTGCAGGAAGTTTGTGTTCTTCAACATTCCTCAGATTCAGTACAAGAACCCATGGGTCCAAATTATGATGTTCAAAAATCTCACACCGTCACCATTCTTGAAGTTTTATCTGGGTGTGTATCTTTGTGCCATTCATTTTTATTAGTATATTACTGGTGCCACTATTTTATCATGTGTCAATCGATCTTCTTCTGTCTACTTGCAGGCGATGGGGAGCAAGTTCTGGTGGACGTGGAAGGAAAGGACCAGAAACAAATATCACAACATGTCAATAAGATTTTGGGCAAATCAGAGTAAGATGTTCAAAGTTAATATGAATTGCGTCGTGTTGCAGGACAGGATTGCTTTGTGAAATTGGCTTGCGGATCGAATACAGTCCTTCAGAGTTCACGTGGCAACATCTAATAATATTTCACTGAAAATCAGCCTCCGAAAACAGAGGAGGCGTTATGAATCGGCTAACGGGATATATTGGTATCACGCGGATCATAAATCACTTGTAACATTCATATAACCCTGATGGGTGTTCTAAGATCATTAGAAATGATTATTAGGCAGTACAATAATTAGCCGGGAGCTGAATGGATTTTGATTGATTAATTCACACCCATGTTTTAATTATATCGCACAACTTTTGTCTTCAGTGAGTAAGACCAAGTCCCTCTAAAATGTGATTAATAAATGTTATAAATTTGCTGTCTCTTGTTCACAGAGCCACTTTACAAGCAGAAGCTCGAGCCAAGCTGCAGGCCGCCAATCCTGCCAACTTCGGGCTGAAGAAGCACGGTCTGCGGCTGTGCATGTGTGAAGTGGAGGGCCAGGTACCGTGTCCCGGCACCGTCCCGCTGCCCAAGGAGATGACGGGCAAATATCGTTCCCAGTTGGCAGCTGCACAGGCTGAGGACAGCTAACCGAGTCACTGGACAGTCCAACGGCTTGGTATTATGATGGATTTTTAAACCAGGACTTTGCCATGTTGTAGATTTTGCTGTAAATACGTTTAAGTAGATGGATCTCATTACACCGAGCGCTTTGTGAGGTCATCGCTGGCTGGACTGGAATCTTCCAGCCCATCATTACCGGGAACATGCCGGCACTTTGGAATCGGTTTGGCCGACTGGGCGCACCTCGTGTTTGCGAACGACGCGGCCTTGAAGAATTTGCACATCTGGGTAAATTTACATCCGGCACCGTCAACATCACGGTGTAAACATTCAAATCCTAAATAAATGTTGACACATTTTTGAGAAACGACAGTTTTTATTGGTGAGTTTGAACTTTTAAGTGCAATCGATGGATACAACTTTCAAACGCGCGTCGTTGAAGTTCTTCACAATGTCGAGTTGTTTGATCTGTGGACGTCACGGTTCAGCCATGTCAGGGGAGCGGACTGCAAATATCGGTAAGGAGTTAGCAGCACCGAGCGATAATACTTGCTGGTATTCTTGTAGTGTCGATCTAACCGATTAAACATCTAAAATGTTACTTTGACCAGACTTGTGTGAATCTCAAATCTGGATTAATACAATAGATCTTCAGTGGATTCTGTTGCCTTAGTTGCTGAATCGTACTTGAGCATGTGGATAGGGTTGGAAAGATGAACTTACTCATCATCGCGTGACACAAAGGGATAACGCGCTTTGAATTCACATCTTTATCGACAGAAAGGAACAATAGTTAAGCCTGAAGAGACGAGCTGCTCGTCCAGCATCGAACAACAAATCTTGTGAAACGCTCAGATGAAATACTGTAAAATGTTTGGATCGTAACTCTGAAGGGTCCATCAGTCCGGCATGGAAGAAGTTTGTTTCACTTCGCTCAGATAGTATTTTTTTGTATGCGCCACGGCCAACATTCAACATGACGGATGATTTAAACTAGACGGGCTTCCGGATTCGTTTTTGCCTTTTCACTTGCAGCGATTCAAAGCTGTGCATGGTCCTCGGACAGGCCTCGGAGATCCTGTACGTGATAAGTGGTTTACAAAAATGTCTGGAGCACATATTTGTTTCTGTGGCGCCGGAGATCTCACCCAAAATAAAACCAACCGGTTTATACGTTGTCATGTAAACAAGACTTGGAGGAAGTGGCGGGTCATCAGTGGGGTCATTCCTTCTTCTTCTGTTCCTGGAGGGTGTGCTGAAGCTCTCTGAGGTTCTCCGACAGGAGCTCCACCTCATCAAGACGGCCACTGAACTTGGCATCAAAAATGTAGGCCCTGATATTGTCAATCTGCTGCAGCAGCAGTTCCTCTTCTATCATGTCCAGATGACGCAAAACCTCCTCCTCCTCCTCGTCTCCGTCAAAAGGGTTGGTGGAGACTCCTGGAGAACTCCCAGAGGCCTCGAGGAAAGGGTTGCCTGCATCTTCATCACCACCATCACCCTCCTCAAAGGGATTGCCAGGCATGTTTTCGGACCGTCTGTCATCTCCGACGTCCTCCTCTTCATCGAATGGGTTGTATTCTTTCTTTCCATTGGTTACCCCTTTGTGCTCCCTTTTGATGTCCTCAGAAAAGGGATTGGATGGATCCTCTTCAATGGAAGTGGGCTCCTCATCAAAAGGGTTGCGGGACGGGCTGTTTGGCACTTCGCCACCAGGTAGGACCGTTACACCCCCCCCTAAGATCCTCAACCTGGGAGGTGACGCCTCCTGGCTTGTGAGGGGAGGGAACGTTCTTCCGAAAGACGGACTCCCATCAGCTTTGGGTGTCGAGTCCTCTTCTTCAAAGTCTTTCTTTTCTTGCGGGCCCTGCGCTGGACTCGCAGCAATAGCCTTCTCCCAGGAGATGGAAGGATGGATGGACTCCGCAGCAGGGCCCCAACGCTCCCTCTCCTCCCTTTCGAGGGCTCCCACAAAATAGGTCTCCTCCTCAGCCAGTTTCTGGGAGAGGGTGATGGCCAAACTGGTCTGCTGCTGGTCATATTCATCCTGCAGCTGACGCAAGTTCTCCTCCAACATGAGGACCTCGTCCGTCCTCTTGGCCTCCCGTGCCTGACGGAGGAATGACTGTATGTTTTCGATCTGCTGCAGGAGGGGGTCCTCCAGTTCTCTGCGTGCATTGGCTGAGCCCGCAGAGGGCAGCCACCCACCGGCTTTGGTTATGCGTGGCGCTCTGGAGACTCGTGGCAGCTCGCCATTGGTGCCGGCGGGTGGGCGGTTCTTCTCAGACTCCTGCCTCCTCTTCAGGGTCTCTTGGCCGGCCTGTTGAGCAGTGAGATATTTGAAGGAGAGGCTTTTATTTCCTTGTTTTGTGCGTGACGATAGAGAAGCACAGACATCTCACCTGTCTCTCCTGTTGGAGTCGTTTCTCTTGTTCCCGTCTCCTCTGTTCTTTCAGCTCGTCATATTTCTCCTTAGTGGGTAAAGACATGAGGCCTAACAGCTTCTCCTAAAACAGGGAGTAGAAAGATGGGGGTTAAATAGTTTGTTGCCCCCCCCCGGTTTTTTTTTATCTGGTTTTTGTCCAAACGTGGTCGCACCTGCACAAATAGTGTGGCCGTGTAGCGGATCATTTTCTGAAGCTGGAGGGACTTGGGACGAGGTGGAGGATCATCTTTTACCCCAAGTGTTAAAATCCTCTTACTAAGAACGAAACGCACGAAACCCATGTCAAGCTTTTTGAAGACAAACTACAAGTTTGTTTTGTTCATTTAGAACCGACATCTACCTCAGTGCATCTATTAACTCGTAGTATTTCTGCACTTCCAATCTGAGTCCACCAGCGGTGTCAAGATTATATGTGGTTTCTCCAGCACTGAAAGCAAACGGCCGCGAAGCACGTCATTAAAACAAAGATTATTACATATTTACAAGTGTTTTTTCCAAGTAGCCGTTTACTTTAGAGACTCGGCCATTTTGATGTATTCCGGAGCCCTTTCATCCACCTTCTCCATGCACATCCTCAGCCTCTGACAGGAAGACAAATGTTGCACAAATAAACAAAAGGAACCTCTAGAAGAGTGTCAAGTCAACAGACAGAAGTACAAACCTGAAGGGACATTCTATTTTACCTCGTAAAGTTTCACAATATCTGGAACGTGATCCTTCTCCTCCAACTTCTGCTGCCTCGTTAGCAGCGTGTCCGTACAGTGATGACAGCATCGAATCTTCTCGTCGTCCTTGTCTTCCAACATGGACGTTACGCTGCTCAGACTGCTTATGCTTCCTCTCCTAGAGCCCATCCCAGTGACACCACTTCCTGCTGGGGGGGACTGGGACTTAGCAGGGCTTCCGGGTACGCACAGGGCCTCTCGTGTGTCACTGATCAGCTTCTCTGTGGCGAGAAAAAAATCAAAAGGCAATTTCTCAATACGAGATACCATGTGATTGTCCTGAGTTTGCAAGTTCTTTTTCCATATACTTACGAGCTGTAGGCAACGGGACGAACTCCATGCACCTCCTGCACATAATGGACCCGCAGACACGGCAGTGGTGCCGCCGGTTCCGCATGCTGAACTTGTTCCCGCAGTCGGGACAGAACGGAACATCCGAGTCGTTCACCCAGGACACCACCGACTTTTCAATGGCTAAAAAAAAAAAACAGGATGAATGCTCATTAATTTAGAATATTAAATCACATTTACAAACATCTTAAAGAGGCAGGCTTATAATTAATATATGCAGACAAACCTCTGATTTTAGCAGCATCTGAGCTCGTCCTGTCAAATGATGTCAACTGAAACGACAGATTTCACTGTGAATACGTTGACGCTGTAAAGATTATGCAGGGTGGCGTCTAAACAGCAAGAAGTAAAACAACGGCGTGACTTATTTTTGAGATGCTACTGCTAGCGTACCTTTTCCAGTCTTATAATGAGCTTGTTAACCTCAATGACATAATGATCTATCCTGGCTGCCCTGTGTTTCTTAAAGAAGTCCAGGTGACTTCTGGTTGTTCCTACAAAGGACAAGAGAGTGAGAGAGGGGGTCCAGTAACTCTATATCAGGCTGTCACTCATAATAATAATAACATTTTGATGTTTTCCCCATCTCACCCAGTTCCTGAGGCTCCCACATGTAGGGGTCCACTCCCCCATAGTAGAAGGACTCATAACTCCCTGCGTCTAGTCTGTCATCTCCGTCTCTTTTCAAAAGCTTGTCCTTTGCTTTCTTCGCCTTCTGAACCAAATCTGTAAATACAGAAAGAGTGAAACACAAGAATCTCCATTCATGGAAGATGCAGAGAGGATAATATGCAAGCATCTATCTTAAATGGTATTTGTTATATAAACAGCTACATATAAATCTGCAGGAAAAAAAAAAGACAATTATTCCAGCATCTTTTAATCTAACACTGTTTCGAACAACAGATGATTTAATATGGTATTTGTGGCTTCTTTGCAATCAATAATACAAATAATCTCACTTTTGAGCTGTCCTTTAACATGGCGGTCGTCACTGGAGTGCTCCTCTTCATAGTGACCTTGTAGTTGGTAGAATGACTGAAGATCCTTTAGGCACAGTGGGCAAAGAAAGCCCTCCTTCACTTCACCTGTGCCCTCAAAGAGGGACGGATAGCTGGAGGCCATGGCACCTGCCGTCTGTGTTGTTGGGAAGATGCACGGCTTTGCTCTGGTCTACGCGTCATGGGGAGTGATGCCCGCCCCATGTTAGCTCCATCATCACCAGAGAAAATCCTGGGGCGCTGAGGACGATGCAGAATTACAATAAAATCAATGCATGGAATTACACATTCTTAAAGTGATCTGTTCCTCGAATGACAAAGTGACTTTCCACCGACAGGCAGGAATATCAAGCTAATGCTGATATTTCATACAACATTGTTTTTTAAACGCGAAATAACAAATACTGCAATTTACATCCACTTCATTCACCTCGTAGCTGATTGTTCTTTTCCTATTAAATTCTTGCTAACAAGCTAACAGATTTGACACAAATCCTGCACGTCGGTAATGTTGCAGTTATTTAACATTAAGCTGTTCGTACTTCCTTGATCTCATAAACATTGAAGTTAACATTTTACACCATCTACTCGACGGAGAAAGTTACAGATGTTTTTATTTTTATTTAGCTAATGTTGACGGCCGTGAGAATGCACAGTTAGCTGCAGAATGCTAGCAGCTGTCACTCTCTTTAGCCATCTTGCCCTCTAACGTTGGTTTTGAAATCACGGGAATATATATTATTTTTTTCTCCGAGTTCAGACAAATAACTTACAACACAATGAGATGAAAGCTGCGCGGAGGTAGACGCTTCGCCTTGTTGTTGACAGCTTGACCAGCCCAGCAGCAGGAGAATCAGCCCCGTCTGGTCACGTGATTAACATTCCGCCTGTACGGGAAGCAAGGAGGGACAAACCACACGAAACGCACAAACTGGGCCTCTATCTATCTATCTTTCTATCTTAGTTTGAGAGACATAGATGAGCGTTTTTCCAATATAAATTGAAAATTGATTAGTAACTGACTTACTATTATGGTATTGTGATAGTTGTGAAGAATATCTTGGCTGACTTTCATTTAACAGATAAACCTTTTTTTTAAGGTAGTGTTTTTGCGATCAAAACAATTACCTTACACTCGGGTTCACTTTGTGTCAGTTGGTTTGGGACAATTCATTAATTGCATATTTGTTCAGAAACATTTATTTTTATATGATATGAAATGATAAGAAACCGACAGTGGATCTTATGTCACCCTGTGGTATAAAGTGTGTACATTTACTCTGTGTCTTTTAAGTACAGTATACCAGTTCTATAAAACTGTAGCCTATAGGCCATCTTATCTATGGTAAATACAACTAAGATGTACTGTGTAGTGTATCATATGTTTCCCACTATTTCACCGTAGCAGGATGCTTCTAAAATCTAAATGATGGCATAAGATGTTGGAGGCCAAAAAAAGTATTGTTATTATTTATGAGGCCTCAGTATAATAATTAGGACTGTCTCCCTTCTGAATCTGACATGTCACGCAATGATAACACAATATTAACACAATATTTCACTTGAAATGAATTGTGAAATTCGTTTTTTTTTATGTGAAATCCTGGATCTGTTCTTTTCAGGCTGCCAAAGCCATTCATTTTTTCTGTTATTGTGATTTCTAATTTTCTATCGGTCATGCAATAAATCTGATTCATCTGAAGTTGTTGCTGCATTTTCTCCTGCTTGTCTCTCCACTTAAGTTTCAGTGGAGCATCCCCATCATAAGCATCCACCTCTGATCATTTGCATATTGATCAGTCCTGTGGACAGCTGCTCCCTAGATACCGATGGGATGAACCCAATTAAACTGGCCAGAGGATTCCTAACAATCTCTGATGTCTGAGAGGCTATTGAATTGCATTTATCAATCTAAATGAGGCCAAAGCAGGGTGATCACTCTGTTCGTGAAAGTGCAGTAATTAAAGCTATATTTAAACTGGATAAATAAAGTTTAGTAGATATAAAAGTCAAATACACTTGAATGGACTTAATGTTACAGCATAATCTATGGTTAGTGTTATTGGCTATTATAGTGACTTAAACAAAACCATTCATTTCCCACCAATGTGTTTTATTGTCCAACAAAAACATTGGTGGTCGACTTTAAGACAAAAGTATAGCATACTTAAAAATAATAATTTGTAACACAAAACACAATAATGTACATGAAAAATAATGAATGACACATTTTGTTTGCTGCGGTATTATAGTTATATTTTGCATAAGTAGAAAAGAATGAAACAACAATCGATCGATGGAGGGGTTTCTAGTGTGGACGTGATCGAACAGAGTTCAAGCGTGGGTTGACTCACAGAGGCAACGTCGCAAAAGCCATTTTCCATCGTTAATTTATCAAACCAGGTTCAGAATAATGCGCGTCACCCTCATCGATATTATCAGACGCACGAGCGCACGAAAGGAACAAGCAACAGACACACGTTTTTGAGACGCAAACGCAACAACTGTTTACAGATAAAACTGTGGCATAAAAGCAAAACATAATTTATTCATCTCTAAGTGTAACCGGATGGGATGTAATTAGGCAGGCAGGTGTGGATTCAACAGAGCAGAACCGAAGCTCCTCTCCTTCCACTAAACCCTCCGCGGGTACGAACCCTTCACCTCCTCGGGCGCGAACCGTTTGCCCGGGTGTTGTCGCTTCTCCTCGGCGCGACTCTTGTTAATGTTGTGGAAAAAGTCGAGTAACAAACTGGCTTTGCTGCAGCGCGCAGGGTTCGACGCGTCGCACGGACTGACTGTGCCTGAATCCGGATTGGAGTAAGACCAAAACCGTTTTCCTGGATGTTGACGCCTTTCCAACTCAGCGGGGTCTTCGTCTCCTTCATCCCGGTCCTCATCCTCGGCGCGGCGCGCTCCCGGGTGCCGCCGTTCGCCGTGCAGCACCCGGTACCGCTTGCCCGGGTGCTGCCGTTTTGAGAGTTCACCCAGGAGCGTGATCATGGGTTCGGAAGCGCGCTCCGTCGCGCTCCGCTTTCCGGGGTGCTGTCTCTTTTGAGAATCTGAGCGCCGTTCACCCGCGGCTTCTTCTCTTCTGCCCGGATGCTGTCGCTTCTCCGGGTGTTCGCCGTGTCGCTTACCGGGATGCTGTCGTTTTGTCATCCATTCAGTCTGAGAGGAAGATCCCTCTGCTGTAAAAGAAAAGAAACATGTTATTTCTAGTAGCTGATAGTCTAAGAATCCCTTTTACCTGGTCCCGCAGCGTGCGTATTTCTGTGCGTAAATCGCGCGTAAATGGCTATTGGTTGATGATCCGTATTCTGTCCATTCTATTTAATAGGAAGTTTGGATCAGGTGGTTTCATTAAAGTTAAAACACATATATTAGGCTTAAAAAAATTATAGTTAATGATTTTTTTTTTGGAAGAAAATATCAAGCTAGACTTTTCCAAACATTTCCTTAGTATGCAGAAATAAAATGATATGGACTAATAACATTTAAAACTGAAAATAATACCTTTAAGTATATAACAATAATCTTTTTACATCAAATCTATTTGCCATGAAAGAATAACCATAAAGCACACAGACTGACTATTTTACGAACCACTTCTATCGTCTTCTTGCATCTTTTGGAGAATCGACCGTAACAGGAGACTTTTTGCTTTTTGTAGTCCGATGTCGTCTCCGGCCATTCGGCTTGTTTCCTCCTCATCGGAGACGCTCTGTCCTCGACACGCAGTCAAGTTGCAGACCAAGAGAGACGCCAAGATGAGCTGACATTTCGACTTCATGGTAATCCGGTCTGTCTGTTGAAAACAAGGATTGTGGTCGAAGGAAATGTATTGCAGAGATGAAATTAAGGGACAGGGCAAACTAAATTCCCCTGATCTCTTGTTATTATAGTATTTAATTCATTACAAAGTCATATTTGTCTAAATAGATATCGGCTGAGATATTTACTTTATATATATATTTTTACTGCAAATAATAACCTGCGTCAATTTGTTACGGATCAATCCTAAAGCAAGCCAATTTGCACTGGCAACTATAAAGGAAACGTTTCCATTCCCAGCAGCATCAAAACTTCATTCATCCATTTTCCTGATTTATACGAAATCCAGTCAAAACTTGTTTTACAAATAGAAAGTTGTTTTTTTATATAGAGATACATACAACCTTTATCCTTGCGTACTCTAAATGCGTCAGACTTACCTGGAAGTGTTCACCTCCTCCTCTTCCTCAGCCTCTCGCAGCGACGGTGACCCGCTAAAGGCCAAGTCAGGTATGATGCAGGCAACTTTCCGTCCCAGCATTTATACTTACTGCTTGCTGACGTCACGCCGAGGCTCGGGCCATGTTTCAGGATCCCTCGACCCCTCTGATGTCAGTGGAGTCGTGCGCAGCGCAGCGCAGCTGGATGAGGTGAGCGGTTGTGTTATCGAGGCTGACGCCTAATTTGTCATTTGAAAGACAAATAAAAGCCTGGTGATGGAATAAAAACAGGCAGATCTCAGGGAAACCTGAATTTGATCATACTGAATCCACTCTGTCTGTGTCGTTCCCACCTTCTTATTGGGCCAAGTATAAAACGACATGTCCAGAGGAAACAATTTATTGGCCAAAAGAATGTCTTTGCTTCATTTTAATTTAACAAGCTAGTCCTCTGAATAGAGAAAGTATTTCAAATGCAGAATCTGAAGCTGATGATTGTAGAACAATGAAAGCTCGTAGAATGACAACATTCAGATTGGCACTTATAAGTTTTGGATATTTTTCTTTTGCCTTTGTCACAATTGTGATTCAAGTACACCTACAAAAATCCCACTTAAGTCTTTTCAGGGCAGTTCTGTTAGGCATTATGCACCTCATGCAATGCAAAGGACAGGTTAAGTATACACCATGTGCAAAAGGAGAATATAATAAGACTCATTAGCCACTGTACTCTGTGCACTTACCCTGGTGTTAATTATATATCTTTTAAAGTCATGGTGATCCTCTTCAATAACTTTCAGAGTAAGTTCCTGCAAAGCATATCAATCAGATTTATGGTGCATAGATCAGCAACCTGTGAAAAATGGAAATAAAGGGTCATCTGCCATGTTTGGATTTTACACTAGTGTCACTGAGTCATGCACACGTGAAATAAAATGCTGTAATATTGTCCAGATATGAAGCCAATTAACTGATAATTTAAAAAGTTATAGAATGTATAATGACAATATAGACGTATCTCTATGGATTGTGAATGTAACAGAGGCTGAGGTTGGTGTTGTTCCCATGCAGGACATGTGTCAGCTCTGTATTCACAGCAAGGCTTCTAACTAACATGCAGGGCCAGGGTGGTGAATATATCTGCATGACAATAGACTCTGTTTCATTCCTTGTGTACATAGATGTTTATACTATTATTCCTTCAAATCAAGCCAGCTAGATAGATAGATAGATAGATAGATAGATAGATAGATAGATAGATAGATATGCCGTAAATGCAAAATGTAATCTACAGTTATTAAAAGGTATCTGAAAAGAAAATGTTTGGACCATAGAACAATAAGCAACAACAACAACTATAATATTGGAAATAGATCTATCTGTAATAATAACTGCAAGAATTATTTTTTATCATGATGTCGTTAACAAGAGGTTCACTCCACCGAGGCTCAAGAGTCCATCCATCCATCCATCCATTTTCATCCGCTTATCCGGGGCCGGCTCAAGAGTCTCTATGATTAAATGAAATCCTTAAGTTCCATCAAGAAGTGTCAAAATGACCACCCTCAGTGTTCTGTTAAAGAAGATGACAATTAAAATCAAGGATCCACGTCTTAACTTGGACCTAAATCAAGATTATTTTGATTAATTTTTTTACTCCTCTGCTAAATTTAATGAAAATCTGTCAAGCACTTCATGTGTAATTGATTAAAAAGGATGAAAGCAGCCTTTTATTGCAATATTAAGGACAATTGTAGAATTTCCAAGGTGTATACCTTCATCTGATTCCAAAATGTAATGATTTTTCCCTTGGTGCATACCCCCCCAACATTTTATTGAATTGATGAAGACGTTTTCTTATAAAAAACATCATCATCCTTTGGTCAGATCCTCTCAAAAATCTTTAACAAAAACCCTTTTAAGTTCCTTCAAAATCAGACACCGTAAATTGGTGGAAAAAGCTAAAATGTCAAAGAAAATGAGGGAAAAATAAATCCAGGGTTTGTCCCTCTGTCTGGATTTGCGCAAACATTTAATGGGTTGTTGTAAGAAGTTTGTTAAAATCCATCAAGTAGGTTTTGTTTAAGCGTACATTCCTGCAGTGAGATTTAAGCCACGATGGTGAAGACTTCAGGTACTGCCTCTCGTCCATTACTGTTTAGTATTTCTTTCAATGCCTGCAATGAAAGAAGCACAATTGAATTTTATTGTAAAAATTAATTCAGATGAAGGAAAGTCGATAAAAATGTTCCCTGATGTTTTTGGAAACTAGATATTGGTTTTGTCGGCAGGTGAAATTCAGTTTCTCTGTGATCACGGGCATTTCAGAGCAAAGCGGTCAAAAGGTTGCGAGTTGAAAGACAAGACATGATCTGAATGTGACTACGGAGGCGCGTGAGAAATGCAGAGCAGATGATGGACGGGATCAAAACAGACACCAGAAAACGAATAAATAAATAAAATGGACACTGAGAGTGTGGAGAGATAGCTTGATAAGCCTTTCCTATGGAAGTGACACTGGCTTGACAGGGGTCATTGTGGTTGGGGCGGGGTGTGGATGGTGTGTGTGTGCGTGTGTGTGCGTGTTACAGATCAGGTTCAGCTTTCAGAGAGCATCTTCTTGTCTTGCTTATTAAGCTTCAGTATTCCTTCTTTCCAGTTGAGCTCACTGTTCATTCAGATGCACTCATGAGTCGTGATTGTGCAAAGTTAGTTTGGCCTGAATGGTTATTTGCTACATGAGCTGTTTAGAGGATTCGATTTAATCTGCTTTAATATTGTTTAATTAATAAAATAGACAAGGAATGGGATTTGACGCCTGAGTTAATTTTTTTTCAGCCCTATTTGAGCTGTGACACTCAAATGGTTGCTGTTGAATTAACCTTTGGCTTGTAGTGATTAGTATGTGTCTACATTCATATCATGAGAAGGGAAGAGCAATTTATCAGAGAGGATCTGTTCAATGGAAACCTAAATGTTGAAATAGGACTCACACAGTGGGAGATTTTACAGCAGCCCCTGCAGATCTTATAGCACAATACTGTCAAAAGGTCACGCAGCAGCTGAAAAATGGAAGCGGCTGTGACATCCATCATCCCTACATGGCATGGCATCATCAGTCTAAGGAATATGAAGAAGAAAAAAAATCCAATTAAAGCAGCATTAGTAAAAAAAAACATGCAGTATTCTATGTATTTTTAGTTTTTCTCTCAAGTACTAAACACAGAAGTATAAGACATCAGTGTCATTGGATATCAGAGAAAAGGTTTCTTTTGCATCATCAGTTTTCCATTTGGTGAATAGGAATCCAAAATCATAAGCTGGCTTTCTTTTCTTTTTTTTTGCATCGATATCGACTCGTCCCTTATTTCCTCATTCATCATCACACAAGACAGTTAGGAGTCGCAGCACGTACACAAAGACAAACATAGGCGCAAACACACAAACCGTAAAATAAAGGAAGATTTTGCATAATTAATTTTCATATTTCATCTCTATCTTCCGCCGTGAGTCTGCTGCCCAGAGAATCCCATTATCTCTCAATAACCTGTGAGGCGCAGCCTGTGTGTTCCTTCAGCTGGAGGCCTGGATTAGCTCACTGCTAGCACATGCTAGAGCTCACTCATCATCGAGTTCTCTCTCTTTAACTCCGTTTCCATCCTCCCTCGTCCCCGCACTCCTCAGTCACAGTCAGGTAGCGTCTGGGACCAGCTGTAATCATTGTGGATTGAGCTGATCTTTCAGTTTCACGTCTGACTGAAATGGTGAATGTGAGGTTTATAAATATTTCATTCTCGGTCCTATCTCTCGTCAAAGCGCCCCAGAAATATTTAGTCCTGAAAACAGTAATAATCGGAAAATCAATGATTTTTATGCCAGTTTGGTTTTCATTTCACTTAATATTTATTAGAATCACTATTTGATCTATACTGGAAAAGAAATACTGAAATGTGGCCATTGATTTGGAGGTGTGGATTATTAACCTGTTGAGAATACAAACACATCTGTCCAAGAATATATGAGAATCAAAGGTCAATTATTCTCGACAGAGCAGTAATCTGATTTCTCCATCTAAATTAGGGACGTTCTTTCAGAAATTGTTGAAACCAATAAAGTCGAGTGTAAATCAAGCTCAACTAGCCCCGCTGAGGTTTTCACTTTGGGGATGCAATCATCACCTTAAGAAGGGAGGTTATGCGGTGAGTAGAAAAGCTGCGTCGCTATCGCCACATAGCTGTAACAGCTGCAAGGTGTGCGACCACCACATGCAAACCCAACCATCTTGCATAGGCAACGGGCTTCTTTGTCAAGAGACAAAGTCTGTGAATATCTCTAAACATCCATCAGCTTATTTCATCCAATTTAGAAAAACAGAAGGCAGCAGCACGGCATATTAAAATAATATTTTCACCAAATGCAAATGCCACAACGTTTAAAAGCCGTTATCCTCCAAACCGCCATCTTCGCCCGCATAGGTTGGAGCAGTTATGCTGTATTTATTGCACACGCTCTGAGAAAAAGACTTCAACTGCATCTTAAGGAATGCCTCATTGAAAACAAAATGAGCATTTGAAATATTTCTGTTTGGAGGGAGGTAAGAACGGTCATATATCTAGAAAACGCAGCGCCATAATCATCTACTGTTCAGGCACGCTGTGTGCAACTAATCCCTCCCATCAATCCTTGACCTTCGACAGGCTGGTGCTGACTCTCCACATCCCTTCAAGCTCACCTGTGTGGTCTGGAGTCCCTGAAGGCCACAGTCTGATTAATACAGAACTATGTATTGTCCAAATACATGCTCAAAAGCAAACTATGGCTTACTCTGGTCACACGTTGGGCCATCAGCCTTCAACTATGACAGGTGTATCAGAAAAACCCTTCAGTGTTATACTGGACATTTTAATATGTATGGCACGTATTTCTTCTGGGTCCTTTGAAGAGTTAATTAAGATAAAAAATAAAAAAAAGAATACAGAGCCTCAATGCAGCAAGTTTTTCGTGCCTCCTTTTGACATCCCATCACATTCCTGCTTCTCATCCCTGATAGAGCCGCCACTTCCAGTGCAGCAAATTTTCCTCTGTTGATCCCAAATGTTTCTGGGTCCAAAAGCATTATAAAGTATCACAAACATTAGACACTCTGAGTGTAATGAGCCACCCAAACTAGGACTTCCAACTTGCCTTGGATTTGCTTGTGGACTTACTTTCCATTTAAACATTAAAGTTTTGACCCGAAAGAGTCCTAGAACAGTCAAGTATGACGAGCAGGAATGTTTTACGCGTTTTTCATCTTTCTAACAAACACGTACTCAAGCACAGATCCTCAGACTTCTTTCATTTGATTTGGAGACTTATTTCAAGCTCTAGATCTCTGATTGCGGGGAGACATGCTGTCTGTGTCTCCAGAGAGTATATTGTGCCAAGAGCTATTTAAGACATGCTCTCAGAATAACAACCTTCTCCATCCCTCACCTCGACAGGAATAGGTAAAATATTTATCTCACATTTATGTCACGCACGGGGTGAAAAAAACAAAAAACAATCAGGGATATGGACTCCTCGGGGTGCCATGAAAAGGAGTTCACCTTAAACCATTTAGAAAATTAGACCCTTCACAAGTTGAATAGAAAGTCAAAGTGTTTCACCAGTCTTGGTTTTTGGGACAGTGATTTAGCGCAGAATTGTCACATTGTGTAAGGTTTTATTTTAAATTGTATCCTGAGTTTAGTCCTAATTGAGAATGGCAGCAACCAAGTGTGTGTGTGTGTGTGTGTGTGTGTGTGTGTGTGTGTGTGTGCTACAATCCCAGCCCAAGGCAAGGCTACAATCAAACTACGGTTGGTAGAGAAAGGATTCAGCTTCGGGATCAAGCATTGTTTGCATTCCTTACCTGTTAAGCTATCAGGGAAATGCAAAGCTTTAGCTTGCATCTGATTTGCATTATTCAGCTTCTAGGTATCTAACGCTTGAAAAGACCACCTGCATTGGTAAGTTTTCCTTATACATTAAAAAAGGCTTGGAATTCAGCACTTATTTTTTTGCTCCCACTTTTGAGGAGGTGAGGTAAAAAAAAACAAAATTAAGACTTGGTCTCACAAAAGGTTAATTTCTTCATAATTTGCTGACTAGTCGTGTTAATGATTGCAGTTGGCAGAAACATATTTAGGTTCTGTCAAGAGTTCTCTTCACATATGAATCCTGGATTATTACTATATATGTGTTTACTGAGTGTGTGAGCTATGTAGTGATGTCTTTCCCTATTGACCTTTTCCTAGGAGACAGCAGGAAAGGTCATGTCCGCTCTGTCAGTTCAGGTGAGGTTACAGCAGGAGAACAATACCCCACATTTTAATTTACTGTCACTATGGAGAGAATTGCACCTGTATCAGTACTAATAATGTTGTTTTTATTAGGTTAGTTAAATTGAAAGAGCAGCCCTTTAGGTCACGTCTATTGTTCTGAAGTTTTATCTTTGCTAATGAGGTTACATTTAGTTGAGGCTTGCTGCCATTTCTGGCTGCTATTGTCATTCCATTTGAATTTCAGCCATATTGTACCACTCAGCAAAGTCTGTGGCCTCCTGGGATGACACAGCCATTGTTTACCGTATAGAGCAGCAATGACAGGGTCATCTGTTCCACCAACATAATTGTACACAGGAGTGGATGAAGATGCACTGCCATGTTTTGAGAAGTTGCAAACAGTCTGAGGGCCAAGCAATCATGTTTTGTTGTAACTGACCTGTTCCCATAACTCCTTAGAAGTCACACATTGGAAAGGAAGAGCTGCTAACAACCTGCAGAAGTGAGAGGAAGACATGGCTCAAAAGAGCCACATTTTATTGTCAGTTTACGGAAGCATATGATAAACAAAAGAAAACATTCAATCAGAAAAGACAATATATTTTAGTGTTCTATATTAGAGTTTAGCTTTCAAAAGTGTACTTAGGTGGGGTTTGTTTCTCTGTAATTGGTTTGAGTAAAACTGAGAAATCACAACAACAACAAAGAAAAAAACTCTGTAAAAGTAAGTCTGACTTTACTAAGTGACGATTTTAATGTGTGTTGTAACACTTTTATCCATTTCTATGATGCCCTTGACACATAGACGCATACAATCATGTGTTGTCTACTGAAATAGAGGGACTTTCTAGATTGTATACTCCCTGACCACATATCTGTCAGACACCCTCACTGCCCCGCCGCCCTGCCCTCTTGCTGCCATACTGATGGAGCTCGGAAACACCCAGCCTGACAGTTATGGTGACTCACCAGCCCCATCGGAGTCTTTAAATAAACCCAAGACTTCTGCAGGATGCTGGTCTGTAAATGATCAACATTCCCTATTTTGATTCCAAAAACAGAATTGATCTTAAACAATTTGGAGACTCGTGCTGCAGAATGTTGCTGTTTTTCCATCTTCGTTTGCTCTGCTCTTCAGCAGTTGATTTCCCTGTTAGCACTTCATTCCATGTATAATAGCACAATTACTTTTATACAGAATTGATGAATCGCTGGATGCATGGATTTCCAACACCAGTGCAATAACACAAAAGAAAAAGACTAAAACCCTATAATTGATTTGAGATAATGTCCTGTATTTGAATGCAGTGCATGTTGAATGAATACTGCATCCACTACGACATTAGCAGTACACAAGCAGTAATTTAGGGTCTTCACTGTTAGTGTAAAGTAAGTTCACATGTAACAGGCAGCAGTAACGTGCAATAATTAACGGGTGTCTTGACTACAGTTGCCGCCCATGTCTTCCTTTACATTGCAGAGAAAAGCCAAGGAGGATTCTGCGTCGACTGAGGCACCAGTTTAAAGTCTGAGAATACCAAAGAGATAAAATGGCAAGTTGTTCTCACTCCCTCGTCCTCGCTGTCTCTCTCTCGCTCCCTCTCTTTCTTTGTGTGTGTGTGTGTGTGTGTGAGAGAGAGAGAGAGAGAGGGACGTATGTAGGCTGTGGACTGTAATAGAGAAGAGAGAACATTTGGCACACTCGACACTGAGGCAGCAGGAACTTGCAGCTCAACTCCACAGAGCCCTGTCCATCTGTAATCAGCCGAGTGAGAGGGGAGTCACACCTTCTTTTTAATCTCTACACAAACAATCCCCGTTCCTCCCCGACCGGATTTTCTCATGCATGGTCTACCGTCCAGGCAAAGCGCTGTTTAATAAATAACAGGATGGAGATTACAATGAAATTCTGTACTGACTGACTAACTTTAAAATATCTGCACACATCTGTCTGCTGGGACACGATTCATAAATAGCTCAAGAGAGTGATAGCTTTATCCTTCGTATTTCACAATAAGCCTGTTACTTTGAATTATTTTTGCTTCCTGTCTCGCCTCTTCTTCATCCCGTTCTTTCCCACTTGTTTCTTATTTAACCAGAAATTACCCTTAGTAGTATTACCCAACGTCTGACCTCTGATTCTTCTGCGGGCAGATGGTAGTCCCTCTGCCCCTGAAGGAGGTAATTCATGAATAAATTGCATCATCACAGCATTGTCTCTGTATGGTGTGTGTGTGTGTGTGTGTGTGTGTGTGTGGGTGGGTGTGTGGGTGTGTGTGTGAAGGAGAGAGGGAGAAAGAGAGAGTTATCAGGATTTCGATTACTTCTACCAAACTGTAATTACAACGGCCATCATCCAGTTTTGAGCATCCCAACCCTTCACTTATAAATATTCTCATTTTGTAACAAATTCTGTTCCTTTCTCAATTGTAATCAAAATTTCCCCAAAATATTCTACTTAAATGGTGTCAATGTCCCTACAGATGATCTGCTCTCTATGGAAAACCAAAATAAGGCAGCGTTTTCTATTTATTTTAGTACTAAATATTAGAAAATAGAAAGCTAAATGCAGCAAAGGCCATTGGTAAATCACATTTCTTGTCATAAATATTTGTTCAGTGCCTCATTGAGAAGAACGGAGAAACATAAATTATGTAAAATGAGTTTGGTAGAATGTACTAGCTGTGGAAAAATCTGAAACTGCACCATGATGAACGGCGTAATGAAAGGGCTGTCTAGTTGTGATGTGATGAGCTGGTGGAGGAGCTGGGGCTTCAGGTGGAGAGGTTGTTTTAGGGACTGGTGCAGAATGGGGATTTAAATCTGCTGCCAGGGAGGGAATGGATTGGAATTTATTGTAATGAGATGGAGTCGCCGATGGAATTTCCCTATTGTTTAGCAGCGCAGATGATGAATTGATGTTCAGTTGGATAGCACAGTTTATAAGGACCAGAACGTGGATAGAGCAGGGACAGCTGCAGAGGCTAATGGGAGGGGGGGGGGGGGGGGATTTACTGCTGTAGGAACCATCAAATCCAATGGGGGGCGCTGCAACTGTGTACAGCTGGATACTATTGGGGCTGAGCATTGTGTTTGTCATGGAACAAGGAAATGCCAGGCAAAGATGAAAGGAAGTCACATCACCGTTTAAGATACATTGTCCAAGCATTGTCCAAAATCATGTAATAATGATGGGTTGGCAAAAAAAAAAAAAAAAAGTTGGACTCACTCAGTTAGCAGGGAAGTTGAATTAGAAAAAGCTGCTGATTGATTAAATGAGAGACTTGCATGGTCTTGTCTGTCGATACTACACTTGATCAATCAACAGGAGAGACAAACATTGTAATGAGCGATACAGCAAAATGTAGCTTATTGAACAAAACATGCATGGATGTAGTCAGACTGATGATCCTCTACTCCTTTGTTGCACCTCTCTGACTTCTTGATGCAATGGGCTTTCAAAAAAAGTAGCTTCACTACGACTTGAATTTGCCTCTGTGGATTTTTGGAGTGCAAATAATCAGCCAACTTGAAAACAAAACCAGAGTGTGAGGTGCTATAGATTTACATGTCATTAGAGGTACGATCACACACACACACGACAGAGAACACGTATGCAAGCTCACAACTGCTGACTGGTGGAACCGCCGACTGTCTTCCCCTTTAATTGACCCATGAACAAGGCTCTAAATGGAGCCCTCTGTCACTGGTAAGGACAGAGCTGTCACCTGAGTGCATGCAAGCTCTTTGTGTGTCTTCTAACATACGGATTTAAGTGTAGCGATGTTGTATGTGTGTGTGTGTGTGCAAGAATTGTTGATTTGTGGAGTCTCTTAATTAAGATCTGCATAGTCTATTCTTATTCATTGAGATGGAGGAAGCATCAGCTGCGTTGTTACAGAATCGCATTACATCCTAATAATCTCTGTTTATACTGACCCCAGGAAGACGAGCTGATGCCACAGTATCAACTAATGGGGATCCTTTTTAAATAAATTAATACTGAAAGTTTCTACATTCTAATAATTGAAACATTGTATGAAATAATAGGTTGGAAGTAGCTTTATAAATCTAATGTTAATAACATTGTCTATTAATATTACTGTCATAGTCATTGTGAATATCAGGGTATTACTGCTAAAACCCTGTTGGCCATATATAGGTCTCATTACTGTCTAACTTAAAGTAACTAACTCCTACCCTGGCTCATGGCGTATTACGCTTTGTGAAGTGTTCGTATATCACAGCTCAACGCTATTCCCCAGTGGTGGAGATGAAGTGTCTGGGACCTTAGATCAGTTTCATATAAAAGCAATTAGGCCACATCTTCACAGCAATTCTCAAAACACCTTCACAGCCTCTTCTGTCCTGGTCCATGAGTTTTTCATTTACCCTGAGAATATTGGGCTCTATTTAGGTTCTTATTAGTGAGAAAATGGCTTGAAAGAAACGATCCCGATGCCTCAGGTGTCCTTCTAAAGCTGTCTGTAGGTAACTCGTTTTCTATCTAAGTTGTCTTTGCTCACATCAAATCAATGTATCATTTTTTTAATTGATCGTTTGACTCTTTTGATCTTCAGTAATGTTTTGTTCACAGCTCAAAGACACTTCTTCTTTTATGGTATCTATTGTGTAGGACTTGTCAACTCTGCCAAGATACTCCTCCCCTCTGACTGTTTATTCAAGCTATTAATGGCAAATAGCCCTTTTAGCATTCTCATCACCGTGGCGACACAAAAACACTAAGAATGGGTTGGTAGTCTTGACCTTATCAAAGGCTTATTGAGAGCAAATGTACTCAGAATGTAGATTAAGGTGTGTGTCAATGTTTTTCAGAACATCAAAATTCACTGAGAGTGTTCCATCAACACGGTCACAAACTTCTAAAGCATGAAGAAACCCTTTTTTTAAAAATAAGCGTTTTCACCACTATGGGTACAAAAAAGCTTTATTTTTGCAGTGAAACTGGATTTCCAATGTTGATTAAAAATAAAACTATGGAGCCATTATTGTTTTAATAAAGTATTTGCACCTAACTCAATAGTAGAGCAATGCGTTTCATCATGTTTGTGGGGCCCCTCGCGATGATTTTGAGCTCTGCCCTCAGCAGGCAGGCGGGGGGGGATCAATCCCTACTTGGCCGCCTTTACGACCATGTTCCAGACTCTTCATTAGGCCCAGCCTTCTAGAGTGGAACTCTAATTGGTGAGGGCCACTGAGAGCCAGCATCCTCATCTGCTGCATTTTCAGAGAAAGAGTCGCCTGGCATCAGCCGCTCACACTAATCTTTCCCATTATCCTCTGTGGAAGCAGGAAAAACAGACAGACTGTGCTTTCTTTGTGAGTGGGCAGTGCATGTTACATTATAACATGCTTCTGTTTGTGTGTGGCTGCCTGAGCATTCGTCCTCTGGGTAATGACAGGGGCGGTCTGAACGACATTACATCTGTTCATGACACTGTTAGGTAATTTGCAATTTGAGGTTGTTGTGCAAAAATGATTTCTTTATTTTTTAACCTGAAATTGTTTGCTTCTTTGCATTGTTGACCTACTACTATTTACACACCCCGTCACACTCACAGAATGATACAGAATACAGCAAACACATGCTATATTGGTGTCTTCACTGACCTAGTGAGAGCAGACTCATGATTCATATGACCAAGTGGTCTAATTTTGACACTTAATCATTATGATTGAACATCCTAATTTAGAAATTAAAGCAATTTGCTGAATGGAAATATTAATTTGCATGGTTGTTTACAATTTGCAATGAGAAAATTCATGGGTTAAATTATTTTTCTTTCTTACTACTCACTCAGGAAAGTGGGCAACAGCCAATCAAAGGACACTGGAGTCAACGCAGGCTCAAAGAAGTACCAGGAGGGAATAGACCAAAGCAGTCAGAAGGTTTATCTTGGCTTTTCGCTGGCTTGATTCAGCATTTTTATCTCTCTTGCATATTTTACTTCTCCACCTTACAGCTACACCTAAAAACATCCTCTTCTTTACTGCAGTAAAATTTGTGTTTCTCTGTTTAAAGGCTTTCGATTAAGAGACACATCTGTGAATAGGAGACCTCGATCGGTAACATGGAATGTAATGCTTGCATTCAGCAGTTTATTGGTGTCTTTTCCAGTCATACAGCCTCGTTCTAAAACCAGAAGAAGAGTTCTTTTCAGGATTCAGTAACGAGATTGTGAGGTTGATAGATATATATTGACTTTTCAAACTCAGTTACTAACTGTACAAAATTGAAGTTTTAAAAATCCATCCTCTTTAGTCCGTGAACTTCTGTACCAAATTCTGCTCAAATAGATTTTAAGGACGGTGATGCCTTTGGCTAAATTACTCTAGGCTCTAACCCTGAAAGCCTCACAAAAAATAAAAGTCAAAGAGCATAAACAAAACACAGTGACCTCCTCCTTTACAGGAACATAAAAGACAAAGAGAAAATTGAGTAAGGTGAGGAAATAGACACACCTATACTGTATAATACACACAGAGTCCTCCCATCTCAGATCGTGCACCTTCATGTCCAATTCAGCTGCTGCACAGAATTTATAAACTATACAACATCACACGTCAAGAGCAGTCACTGCATTCAGAATGGCTTTCATCAGGCGAAACCACATTTTTAGTTCGAGACACAATGAATCCAGGCTTTGGCCCTGTCTGTTTTTGAGATTGCATGTTTTCTGTATGGCTCCCCTCAGGTGTTGGGTGAGGCAGCGACTCTAGAATGTCCATAGGTGCGACTTTGACTGTGAATAGATGTCAACCCAGGTAAGGGTAGGAGCTTCTTGAAAACAGATGGCTGGACGGGCTGCTCACTTGCATGTCTGTGTCAATGTTGACATCTAGTGGTGAAAAAAAGAGCTACATTATTATTCTTTTTTTTTTTTGCAAAATTGCCTTCATAGTGCTCAATCCTCCTGAAATGTGTGAATATATTATCCATCCATTGTCTCGTTGTGTCGATGAGACAATACCCCAGCTTGCTATGGGTGAGAGGCAGTGCCCAGTGCACACAAGGTGCACACCTCGGACGTGTCGCCAGCGCCACAAAGAGGCAGAAAACCACTCACACACTACAGATTCACCTAAATTGTATGTTTTTGGAGGCTGCGGGAAACAGGAGAACCTGGAGAAACCCCACGCGGACACGGGGAGGACATACAAACACAGCATGTACCCGAGGCGACAGCACTAACCACTACGCCACCGTGCCACCCTTAATACATATTATATGATGATAAAATCATCATCATCATCATAACACTTTTTTTATTTGAACAAGACAAGATAATTCATATAAAATAATACTATGACAAACTGCCAAAACTCACACAGACATCGGTTACGCTGATACTTCATCTATCTCGGGCCAGTCACCGGCCACTCACTGACTCACAGTGGAAAATAGCACGGAATGGATTTTTACGTGTTTATGTTATTTTCAATTTAGGTTGGATTTTTTTGGGGGGCGCAACGTAGATTTTTGCTGCGCAAAGACTGTATCAGCTGTGCGTAATTACGCACGAGCGCACCTGAGAGGGAACGTTGCATACAAGCCAAACCAATTAGAGGTTTGAAATTATTATGAGTCTTCTAATGCTTCTTAACCATCCTGTTATCCTTGGGGTTAATTTGACCCCTTTCAATGTTTATCAATCAAAAAAGTAATAGTTCACTTTCTTTAACTTCATATTTCATGACTTTTCCTAATTTGACGGCTATAATTGATTAAGCATGAAATTATCGCGATTATATTTTTCATTGTGGTGAACGCGTTTTGCATGCGTTGGTGTTCCTCTGGGGTCGATTCGACCCCAAGCTGTTTTAATTGTGTAAAACTAATGGTGGCGCTAGAGGACAGGTTAAGGTTTGATTATCAATGGGTTATTTACGTATTCAACAAATAAACAAAGTCCCTGAAACAAACATCCGTTCGTGTTCCAGTTTAACAGATCAGCTGTTAAATACACAAGCCACTGCGTAATGACGTGAAACGGGGCGGGACGGCGCACCGTGCGTCGGCGTGCCGTCTGCGCTCGGAGGAGGAGTACCGCTCGCTGACTGTCTGCGTAAACCTGGTGCTCGTTATCGCGCGCGTAAGTGTGAAATACAGTTTATTTTATTTAAATGACAGTTGATTTCGGAGGCTTGTTTTCCCGTCTTTTACGCGCACCTGTGTCACGTGACGGGCTACGTCCGCTGTTAGAATGTCGATGTGCAGCTCGGCGATGACGCACCGACTAACGGGACTGTCAACCGGACTCCGGTAACGCTGACAGCGCTGAATGAGCATTTCAGACTTCTTTGCTTCGGACACGTGATTCACGTCATTCCGCAGATATTACACGAGGAATTATTTATATTCACTTTCTGAAAGTTTTACGTCAGACGGCGATTTAATTAAAAGTTCTGTGACGTTTCACCCGCTTTTTATTTATTTTTTTGTTTTGCAGTTGGATTCAAGTCGTCGTTATTATTATCGGGTTGTGTTCACAAACAGCCGAAACAAAAAGTAATCGGTGCGTTCTGGGTTTATTCAAATCAATGTGGAGAAGGTTAAGCGTTATTATTCAGTCAGTTCGTGAAGCTGATGCTCTGTGATGACGTCATCCTTGTGATTTTACTTTACTTGGAACCTGCTCAAGTTTATAACGAACAGACAACATCAGGCCTGTTTCAGCTGACTCGTGGAATCTGCTAAACTGGAGACGTATCATGAGCATCCACGTCCTCAGTGTCGACAGATACAAGACCGTGAGCGCCCAGATCGATGTGGCGATGACACCGTGCCGGGGAAGCTTTACGGGATTACAGCCTCCATCTCACTTTCTCTTCTCTTTCGTAGAAGATCTGCAGCCCTGAAGCCGCAGGTTGTTGTCTCCTCTGCAGAGGGAATCCATTATGGACTGAAGGTTTGTGTTCATTTGCTTACTTTTCTAATGTACGTTGGCACCTCTCTTCGTCGCTGCTGCATCTCTGATCATCTCTAAAAACCTGGTGGATGTGACACGGCACTGCCTGCGAGGGCGGGGTCAGTATGGTCTGCTACGACTTGATGCATCATGGTCTGTGAATTATGGTCTGCTACGACGTGATGCATTATGGTCTGCTACGACGCAATGCATTATGGTCTGCTATGACGCAATGCATTATGGTCTGCTATGACGTGATGCATCTCGCTATCTGCTCAGCACGTTCTGTTTAGAAGCTGAGGCCACTGCTTACAACAGCCATTCATTTCTCTCTCACTCAGACCACCCCGATGACCCTCCTCCGTCTCCTCCTCCGTCTCCTCCTCCTGTTCCCACTGCATTCATTCATGTCGTGCTTTCCCTGCTAAGAGCTGAGCCTAATATTATTAGTGGGAAGAGTAGAGTGTACTGTATGTGTGCATTTGCATTCACGGTTCTTGTAAAATGAAGCTAAATGCTTGCATGGGACGGAGTTTCCTCCTCTGGTTTTGGGCAGCCTCATGGAACTTCAGCATCCAGAGTGATAAAGATGAGCCTTTCCCAGATAGCATCATAAGAATAAGACATTTTTGTGTATTCCCACACATTCTGTCACAGAGTTGCAGCAAGCGACTGTAAAATTATACACATGATTGTTTTACATACCGTATTTACTCTTTTGGTTGAGGTTTCTGGTTTAGTTTGCTTAGATGTAATGTCGAGAATCCTGCCGACTCTGTGGTATTTTCCATTTTAGTATTTACAGCGTTCTTGCTGTAGTGTATTTTATCTAGGATAAATTATAATGATGATCAGCAGGGGATCAAAAAGGATTCCATTACCATGTTTCCCCTAAAAGCTGTGCCGCTGATGCTTGCAGGGGCCAAGGTTGACGCAAATTAAGGCTGGCAGTCAAAAACAGGCCTGGAAAAAAAAAACCATAAGGGTGAATAAACTCGGTTAGTGATAATTTAAGTTTATGTATTTCTAAATGTATCATCAATACTTTGTTGCTCTGTGCTGATCTTTTATTTTGTTCTTTGTAATCTGAATCTCAGCATCATTCAGTGACTTGGCTCACCAAGAGGAAATGTTGTACCTCTGAGAGGAAACATGCCCCCCCCCCTTTGCCTTTATTCCCACAGAATACAATCTTTGCCGTAAACACAGGATTTTAGCCAGCCGTAATCATTTACGTTTAAAATATTTGGCTGTGCCGTCCTCATCTTCGTGCAACTGCTGTCAGAATGGGTTTCTTCTGGCTGGTAGGACCAACTCCCACACTTCCATAATGACGGTGAAATTCCTTTAAAAAAAAGCTGCTGTTTCTGGTGGCAACGAGCTGCCTACTTCCCTCTGGTCCCTTCCTGTTTGCAGACGGAGGCAGAAAAGAAGCCGGGTTCACACAGAGCCACAAGACACTGGGCTGAGTTCAGTGTTTTAGTGTTTAATCTGGAAAGGGGAAAAAGCAAGACATGATCCATCATCATGTTCACCCATATTTCTCCTTTCTTGCCAAAGGCTTTAGAAGTTTAAGTTGACAAATCAAGTCAGAATCTTTTGTAGCCAAATGTTATTTCTGTATAAAATCACCTTGTTTGCACGCAGTTGCAATAAAAGAGGGAATCTGGCCATAAAACGATTAGAATTTTGGAACATGGCCACCGGTT
Source organism: Brachionichthys hirsutus (assembly GCF_040956055.1). Lineage (NCBI taxonomy): Eukaryota > Metazoa > Chordata > Actinopteri > Lophiiformes > Brachionichthyidae > Brachionichthys > Brachionichthys hirsutus. The sequence continues at coordinate 12,108,720 of NC_090898.1, forward strand.
TGTCCAATGTGGACACTCCCCATTAACTCCTGAATTTCTGCACTTAAAAGAAGATGGGTTTTCATTCCTGTAATTGATTGTGTCTTTGAGTTTATTTACGTATTGTCTTTGAATGGGAGACTGCAGAATATTTGATATCAAGATTTGGACACCAGGATGAACATCATCTTTCACATTAAACCTCCTCCCAGAGTGTCAACTTCATATTATTGACCTGCAGGGCATGTGTTGAACCTAACCCCCCCTGCTAGTGGGCCTTGGAGGTGTCCCGTTACTTTAGCCCAGAGATCTGACTGAAGAGTTATTTAAGTAGGCGATGATACAGATGATTTATATCTGACTGAGTGAAGCCGTTCTCAGCGCTCAAAGACCCAGATGCCCCCGTGGCCTGATAACCCGGCGAGTTTGTTTCCTCCATCACACTAAGTGTGCGTTGACCCCGAAACGCAGTCCGTTTCCCATTCCTTACGCACCTTTCACACAGTCTGCGGTCTGAGATTTCAGCTGGTGAGTAGCTGGTGTCAAACCAGGTGACCGTTGAAGACGCGTTGACAGAGCCGGTGGAGTATGAGCCATGCTGGCCCGAGCTGGAGGCCAACAAGGGGGAGGCCTGGCCCACCCTTGGACATCAGCTTGGTAAACGTAGAGCCACCTTGCAGGGCATTAAATGAATTGCACAGTCGACTAATTTCATCTTGGAGCCGATGGAAACTGCCTTCGTAGAACGTCGGTTACTAAAAAGCAAGATGACACCCTCTTTACCTCCGTCAGATTAGAAAGGCGCTGTTCGTGCCAAATGGTGTTTTATGGACTAAGAAACTTCACCTGAGTTTGCATCATTGTATGAGTCAGCTGATAACGACTGAATTTTCACTCTTGGATGAATTGTGCCTTCTAATAAATTAGACATTCAGGATATAAATGGTGCAGCCTTGTCAAATCTAATTGAACATTTCAGCTTAGTGACTCACGGCGGCTCTTTCGTTACGCTTCATTTCACTGCCCTGCTGTCTACATTTGCTCAGCGCCTCTGCACCTCAGCGATGCGTATAATATTTACAGCTCTGTACAATCTTCAATAGATCAACGTGATTCCTTTGGACATAAAAGTCCTTTTGCCACTCGGGCTTTGTAGTCTCCCACACCTTCCACCTGTTTTTCTATTTTGTTTGCGTGTGTCTTGAGCACATGTGATATATGCAGGTAAAAATATGCCTGCAATAAGATGCTGAGTGCGTTTCATTGCATTCCGTTTGACACAGTTGTAGCTACTCGTCACCAGGCAGCTTTTGAACATGAGCGACTAACAGCGCTTGCGCCATGACCCGAGAGGAGACTGACGTTTGCCATTTCAGATGCCTGCTTCCACCACGTTAGTCAGACAGCCTTCCTGTCCCCCCCCGATGATTCAATTTAGCGCCAACCATTTGAATACGCCGGCTGTGCTGGAGTGAATTATCGTGACGTAAATATCGATAGCACCACCTGTTGTTACTTCAGTCATGGTGAGTTTAGAACTGGAATTCATTTGATACCTCTGTCAGTCACACTGTAGCCCTCTTTACTGCTCCTAGACAAAGACCCTGTCTTTTATCACAATCTTTGCAGTGAGCTGAAGTCATCTCCTGTAATGCCAGAACTGTCACTCAGGCTCACACACACGCAATAACGAGTGTGCCTGTTTCCCGCCGATGCTGGCAGTCTGCAGCTGCTGAGTGAGACATGGTCCCGTTTCCAATGGTCAAACTCAACTAACACAAAGACATGGCACATTTCTGCACAACGAAATCCTGCTGACTTTCTCTCTTTCTCTTTTCTTCTTTGTCTGATAAAAGTTTGTGCAGGTATACGCAGATATTTGTGCACGCGCTCGCGTCACTACCAGAACTCTCTTGCCTAATTCTCCTCTTATTGACGTGTGTCTGTCAGTGAAAGAGGCTCGGTACAAAGGGCAGTGATGGGCCTGTGTGGGGTTCAGAGGGAACAAAGACGGCTCTATTTCGTGCCAGCTCTCAGACATTTCTGGAAACACTGCATCGGCTTGTTGAAGCTATGGCCCAAATTTCACGTAACACAATTGTATGTGCAACAATGAACAACATCGCAGCTGCCTCGGTGTCAAAGAGCGTGAGCCAGATTGACCTCAACTTGTGGTGGTCAGGCCCAGTTAGCAACGTATTTATAGGTAAAAAGTGGAATTGAGCAGAGCGTTCAAGAGACGATGAAGTTGCTCTGCAGATATTTGGTTTGGATCTATTATTGCAAAACCGTATTACTTTCGGTTGCACTGATAAATACCTTATCTGACGACTTGCAGAATGTCTGCTGTATTAGTCAGCTGTTTGTCTCCATGGTAGCTCTGCAGCTTAATCTCTTTTTTTAAATAATCACCTTGATTGCCTTTGTTCAACAATGATAATGGGTGTGACTTGAGAGCGCTTCAGTGCCACATCTTCATCGGTATCGCCCTTCTGCCAGGGTGAAGCTGCAACTGTCAATCCAAGGAGCTAATGTTTTACCTACGGATTCATTCTTAATAGAACACCAGCGCCTGACAAAGGACGGCTCTGCTACGTCCGACATGCTAAACACTGTCCCCAAAATGATTCGTTGCTAGGGTAATCTTGTTTTTCCTAGTCTGCCTATGCCGAAGCTTTGCTGAGTTAACGCCACCTCTCTAGTTTAGATGGCCAAAGACAATGGCGGCGGGGCCGTACGACCGGCATGCTCAGCTGAATGGAATGAGTGAGGGTATGAGTGAGGGTGACACGGTCCAAAGAGGCCATTGTCCATGTAGTCATTTGTAATTCACCTTTGACAGTCCTGTGAAACATGCTGAGTCACTGCGGGTTCTAACCCCGGCTGTCACTGACACCTGTTAATAACTGATCTGTCTGGTGGACTGAGCATTAATGCAGAGTCATGCCATATTACATGATTGTATTTTTATTCTAATTAGCTCATGCATCCAGTGAATAAGGAATAAAAGGTTAGCTAATGTTGGATTTCTTAGTCCTTTACATTTAAAAAAAAAGAAAAGAATTGAAGTTAAGAACATTTCCGTAGATTAGGAATGAAACGAAATCCTCTTTCAGAAATAGTACAAAACTAATTTGATACTTTTACCCTGCAGACTTTTACTACGTTCAGGCGACATCAAGTAGAAGCAGAACAAGGCAGGCATCATTCAAATATTCGTCTGCTGTCTGTTCACTTGCGTCATCATCTCATGGAGGTGGAACCACAAGTCTTTCTTAAATTAAACAAAGATCCGTGACATCTCAAACAAATTCGGGCGCACACACCAAGTCTGACAATAAATCTTTGTCCTCTGCAGGCTCCTGAAAGAGGATTTAGTCAGAATATAACACAGTAGGCAATCAAGGAAACATCCTTTCCAGTATTGGGATCATCCTGGGGATGAAGGAGGGGATTTATGCTGTAGAGACAGAGGGAGGGTTGGACAACGGAGACGGGACAGAGCTTCAGATTCAGCTACAGGGCAGGATTAACTTAGACTTAACCTCCATTCATTAGTTTAAAAAACAGTGTTTCACCATAGTCAAATAAACTACAAATACATTTGCCTTGTTGATCTATTTGAAATAATAGCTTGTCTGTAGTCAACAACCATACCCAGTTTTAATCTGCACCATTAGCATTAAAGCATCGCCTTAATGATTGTGACACAACAATGTTTACCGTCTCTTGGCATCATCCAGCAAGCAAGTGACATTTAACCAAAATACATGAATACTTTTTATTTATTAAGAGCTGGCCTATTTGAACAGAAAAGATCAGACAAGACCGGAATCATGATAAGGGTGTGAAGAAAGTGAAAGCTGCCGTGTGAAAGTGGTGATGGTGCATCAATGTGCCCTTTCTTGCCAGGGACAGTGTTGCCATTGTGAACAGAGACATGGAGCCTTCAAGGAGCTTTGCACCAGCGCTCACGCATCCTCTGGACCTCGTGTCAGCATGAACTGCCCATTGGGTTCCATGTGTTGTGATGCAATTTGAATTAACCCCGTCAGGGCTTCTGCATGCATACATACATACAAACATGCTATATCAAGTATGTTGGAGATTGTATGCATGTCTATCCAAGTTTCTGTTATTCATTCTGGCCTGCAGCTGAAGGAACATAGCTTGTTTGTGTGTGTAACTGCCCCCCCCCCCCCCCTCCCCCCCTCCCCAGGGCTCTGAATATTCCTGCCTCACTCGGTTTGCTGCCTTGAATGGGAGAAGCTTTTGATGCTGCAGGGAGGCTGAGGGCAGACAGCTTGTCTGCCAGTAGGTCTGTCTCTGAGGTGATCACTGTTCCACAAATAAGGTTCATTTTAGAGAGAGACAGCTTGTGTGTTCTCAGGTGTCCACCCAGTTGGGTTGACTTTGCTGACTTGGATTCAGACAAACAGCCTGTAAGGCTGTGGGAGGCGACCCACGCACTGTGTTATTTGTTGTTTCTGGTGCGGAAGCCCTTGTCTCTTGATACCATCACAGAATTAGCCCTCTGGGATACTAAATGAGCTGTGACACACACACACACACACACACACACAGTTGTGTCACACACGTTGTATTAAATATGCCTTGCATGTTAGCAAGACTAATTCACGACTATCGTATTTTCCGGAACTATACGTCGTACTTGAGTATAAGTCGCAGGACCAGCCAAACTATGAAGCTGGAACAGTGGATTTAACAGAATATTCTACCTCAGTGATTTGATTTTGAGAAAATGTCTGTTTTGTACAGCTGTCTGGTTTCCAGAAGATTACATGGTGACTGCCCAGATTGAAAATGATTATTAACTGCAAATTGAATGGCAACTTGATTGTTGAGTGTCTTGCTGTTAGCCAATACGTCTTCTGCACTAATACTATAATACTATGTCGTAAACTAATACTAATGAATCTGTTTTTCTTTGGTCTCCCTCCCTCTTTCCACATCTCTCTCAGGTAATCCACAAGACCGAGTCACACCCAGCTGACGGTTGAGCAGATGGTAGGTGGGTTGTTCTTCTGCTGACGTGAGCTCTTTCTCTATAAGCCTCTGTTCTTCTTCATGTTTTTTTCCCCCTTTTAATCACCACTTGTGCATTTCTAGCTACACCCCCTCCTGGTTGTTGCTTATTTTCATAGTGTGCGTGTGCCTGCTTCCTTGTGAAATTATTTGTGCTTCATGTTGTAATTTCTGTGTCATGTTAACTAAGCATGGGTCCAGGCCGTGTTCCTTTCATTAGATCATCCATTGGCCTCTTAGAATGATTAATGGGCTTGGAGCAATATGTCCTCAAACTTGCCTTGTCATTTGGGTGCTAGCCGGCAGACTGTAAAATCCCAGTCTGATTATTGTGCATTAATATTTTTGCCTCATTTAATTTACATTTCAAAACTGCAGTTGGAAACAAGGTTAAGCGAATATTACCCCTTGCATGTCACTGGATTTGGGCAAAATTCCAGCATCTGATAATCCATCTCTCTCTCTCTCTGCGCTAGACCAGCATGTCTACTTGTTCCTGCATCACAGATGCACACTTCCAACCTTCCATCAGAGACTTGCATTTTCTCCTACTGCAACGTATTGGTTGCTTGTCCTCATCACTGTTCTCGTCTGACTCCCCAAATCACTGTTTGATATGAATGTTTCTTCATGCTGTTCATGCAAGTTCAGCAGGGCCACATGCAGCAGGAAGGGGGGGGTCATATCAAAATGGAGGCAGAGGGGGGTGGGTCCCAGTTTAAATTCTGCAGCTTGAAAAGAGGCGGTGGGTTCAGGAGGCCCAGAGTTGAAGAGGGCCTCATCATCCTACCCTGCCTCAGTAAGATGAGTAAGATGAGGCCAGGGGAGAGCATGGGGGCTTTCGGCTGCAGGGACTGACACAGCTGTTGCAGCAGCAGCTCAAATGCCTCTCCCTCTGTGGCACCAGCATCTCCAGCTCCTCTTCCTCCCCATCTTCCTTTTTAGTGTCAGCAGGAGGCACCAACCCGTCTGCCCCCAAGGACGCCTGGGGCCCCTGCCGTCCTGAATCTGACCACCCCTCTGCTCCCTCTGCAGCTGAGCAAGGCTCGGCCACTGCGGGCATGATGAGGCGAGGGACCAGTCTCCAGAGTCGCCGCAGTAAGGGATCCGGTTCTGGATCTGGCAGCCGAGACCACGATCCTCTCCTGAGGGGTAGCCCTCAGGCACCACACCGCCGCCACACACATGATCCACAGCAGCATGACAGCCGTCCACGGTCCTCTTCCACCACCGACACAACTCCCAGCAGCCCCACCCCTGAATGTGCTGGTGGTGATGTGGTACTGTCATCGGGGTACCAGTCCACAGAGGAAGTGGACAGGGTAAGTAACAGAAACGCTGAATCATATTACGACAGCTCATGCTAATCAATCGTCCTCTCACCCCGTTAGCGGCGTCTGATCTTCCATATTCCTAAAGGGGGTTCTTATTGCTGTTTGCTAATGTGTTGATTGAATGCAAAGTGTGGTGGGAAGAACATCATCAATAATCCAAGATGCGGGAAGATATCCACACAGCAGCATGCTAAGAAAAAGAAAACACATGCATATGCCCATGTATAGATACTGTAGATTAATTAACAGATACAAACCTCTTAAATAATAATGAGGTGCCAGTTTGCTATAATGTATTGTGACAAATAGCAAACCCATAATACAATAAAATGAAAACTAATACTCTCGCAATGAAAAGTGTTTTGATAAAGGCTTCTTAAAACCTGAACGCCCTTTACAATTTCATCGTTCGCCACGGTTTGCCGTATACGCAGAGTTCAGTTTGTTCCGTCTGCCACTAGAGGTCGCTGTCAGATCAGACAGCCTGGCTGATGGATGGCTGGCTGTGAATCCAGTGCGGCACGGAGCCGTCGGTGTTGACCAGTCGGCGCCGATAGCCATTAACTGACCGCTTTTATCTGCAAGCTGAATTCAATATGGCACTTTCTCTTGACTTCATCCTCTGTCAAGCGTCCTCTTCAGTCCGGCTCAATGGCCTCGCCTGAGATGACGGCGCGGGGCTGAAGGCCAGACATCTGGGCTCCATTGGTCCTGCTGCAGCGATGGGTGGCCGTTAACCTTTCTGCAGTCGGTTGCTCTTCCCTTGGCAGCAACTACAACCTGTCTCCCAAATCACATGCTAACATCGCAGCCTTGCTTTTGTACGGAGACGCAGCAATGTCATTCAGGTCATCCGAGCAGTCGCTGTGGTTACCGTGAATCTTGCTGCAAGCCTGCCTTGAACAACGCCCTGCTTGCGTTGCCGTGGTAACGGTGTGGTTGACCTTGCAGTTATTGTAGGTCGGGGGGGTTGCTTAGCTTGTCTACATTTTTTATTTCTCATCAAGAATGAAGAAGTTTTCTTTTCCCTTTCCATTATTCACTTTTTTTTTTAATCCCCCCCCCCCCCCCCCGACCCCCCTCCCTCTGTCCCTGGAGAGAGATGGTACAGACAATCAGCTGGTCCCTCCTCCTTCTCTCCCATCTCCCCCTCCCCTCTGCTCCTTCTCTACTGCCCCCTCCTCTCTTCGCTCAACCTTTGGGCTCACTAACAGGAAGCTGATCCCAGATGATTCGGAGCTCGGGCTGTGTGTTGTGTGAATCTGTCCGCAGTGCTGGATGTGGAGGGATGTGAATGTGAGGAATGGTAAGACTGTGCATGGATACTCGTAGTTATTAGTGCACCGGACACTATGTGGCATCTTGTATGAGTGACTGGGTCTGAGGGAGAGGGAGACGGAGGCAGAGCTGAGGGGTTCACCGTGAATATGAGTAGAGGGCACCAGAGCCGAGCTGCCTTTATCTGTGTTTCCTCCCCCTCCCTTTTTCATCTCTCCCTCTTTTTCTTGCTGTCTTCTCACTTGTGTTTGCATAGTGTACGAAAGCAGTGTCAACTAGAGATGTGTGACTGTGTGCAAATAGATGTTTGTAAAGGAAGGTGGCTGATACACCTTCAGTGTGTGTGTGTGTGTCTGTGTGTGTGAGAATGTCCAGTGTGCTATGAGGTGGAGTGTACTTTGGAGGGACCTATGAGTGACAGGAGTAGATCCGGAGTTCCAGCTGTGGGTACTTCGGTCTGTCAGGATGGTGCAGCGCTTCAGTCTACGTAGACAGTGCTCCAAGGTAAGCCTGAAACACTCCGTACCATTCAATCTCCAATACTGCGGCTCCGTGCATTAAAGGCGGAGGTGTATTAGATTACTGCTGAGGGCGTGTCATCAGTTTGCAAATCTTATCCCATCTGTCTGTCTATTAGTCTCTCTAAGTAAGTTTGGCGTGATTGCAAGAGTTTCTGTTATTGCTATTCAATCGTCTTTGTTTATGATCGCACTCAAAATTGTACATATTTACTCAACGCACAATTTATCCGCTATAAAATATGAAGAAACCATTGTTTGCACTGTTCTTGCATAACTTCTTTTTTTTTTTTTTTTTTTTGAGTATACAGATATTTACTGGCTTTTAGGCTGTTGAGTCATGCAGTATGTGAGTGGTCTGTGTTTGCGTTTTATCTCAGCGCTTGTTAAATAGTAACTGGTGGAGCCGCAGTAAGAGCAGCAGCCCATGTGTCAATATGAGGCGTCTCCAAGAAATGTAATTATCGATCAATACTGACGTTAAACTCAAGGACACAGCAGTCATTGAGTCTTTAGCAGTGCTGCTAAAAAGAGTAGTTAAAAATCCACATCAGATCTGTGACGGGCCCACGGCTGTGCAGCTGGTGCTCAGCCTGAGGGATTCATTGCAATTAGCTGCTTATTAGTTGATTGACTGAATACACCCGCCCACATAGAGGCTGTGCAAGTAGCCGAAAATAACCACGAAGAGACGTTTAGGGCCTTCCTGAACGTACATTGGTTAATTTGATATTTCATTTCCCCCCTGTTGCGTGGGCTCAAACTCATTTTGTATAACTCATTTTGTATAATCACCCTTCCCCATGTTGGTGATTTAGAACGCTGCAGCGAGTCTGGTCACCGTACAGCACTGGAGGTTTAAAAACAGATTTAAACTAATCACAATTACAATCCTTGAAAGTTATATGTCCCTCAAGTCAATCAAATGTTGAAACTATCATGATATTAATTTGAAATCACCCTGTGCTCGTCCTCGCTCATCTTTATCTTTGTGTAATATTGCTGTTAGATCTTCATCTATCATCGGCAGACGGAAGCACAGAATCAGACTGGAGGGCCTGACGCACAGATAAAGACTGATCCAATCAAGTCTGTCTACTTGGAATGACTAAAATGGAGGAAGTGAAAGGTTTCAATTATTCAGTGCGAAGATGGACAATTTGTTCACAACATGGGATTGGAAAAATAAATGAATGGAGACTTTTGTGTCGTTTGAGTCGCTTAAGTGAGCTGAAGCAGAGGCTGCGCCTTGAGGCCAGTCCTCTCACACAGAACATCTGAAACCAGAAGAGACTGAAACCACATGTTCTCTCTGGAAAGCATATGTCCTCCAGGGCCTGTCCACCTGTCTTCAGCTCTTCCTTCTTTTGTGTGTGATTGTATTTCAGTTTTCATGTTGGACATAACATCCTGTGTTCTCATGCAGTAATCCCTAACCAGCTCGAAAAAAGGCTTCACAGTTCACAGGTTCAACATCTTGTGTTTGAACTAAAAACACAAAAATACTTCCACCAGTGTGGTTTTATGTCAAATCTGTTATTTTAATAGACTTTTTGTTATATTCTTAGAAAATATCTTGACATCCTGACATCAATCAATAAAACAAATGAGTTGAGAAAAGTGTTTTTTGGTATTAGTCAGAAATAGTGAATATTGTGTACTATCATCATTTCTATATAATTCACTGCCACTAACGGAATTAGTACATGTAATTTTCTTTTACCAGTAAGGTGTCACTGAACATCGTTCTGTCACTCGCGGCTTGTTCCGCGTTAATTCAATGTCCTCAATTATTGTGCTTTCTTTGTCTGTCCGCTCCTCGGGCAACAGGTTTTGCATGCAACCGGCCCCGGAGATGCATGTGGTGATTATCAAGGCTTGCATCAAACCGCTTCCACAGCAATTTACCTGCTTGTTATAAAAGCATTCAGTCAAACCTGAGCCAAACAAGCAGGCTTAAACTGGACTCCTGAGTTGATGTCATCACACTGCTGTTTGCCAAAATATCGGCTTATGGGAGATTGTTTTTCAGGCACTGTGTGTGTGTGTGTGTGTGTCGCTGTTGTTTTTGACATTTACCATGAGACTTCATTACAGCGATGCAGTCAGGGGCAGGTTGGAGGCTGAAGCTGCTAATGGGTTCGGCTGACTTGCGACCTCATCGGTCGAGCATCTCTCGTCTCAAATCAAATCCCCATTTATGTCTTTGCTTTACTTATCACCGGGGCTACTTATCTCCCACAGTCCGTCCACAGAGCCAGCAGGGGTGGGTGTGTTTGGGTAACAGCCAATTTTGTACAGTGTGGTATTTGCGACGGGGAGACAGTTATTGATCAAACAAACGCCAGTATTAACCGTGAATTAAACACAATGAATCTCATTGTGTTACTATCTAGTACAGTTTGTGCGTCGCTCTGCAGGGACCAGTCAGATTTGCTTTGGCGCTAGCATTAGGCATCAGAATCCCTTTCGGCAAAGCGACACAAAGTCTCCGAACTCTGGATGGACAGACGTTGTGATGCATGTTGCAGAATCAATTGCTAGCAGGTACATTTCTCTACTTTGCCGTCCACCGCAGTGATCACACTCCTCTCCTCACTTTTCCTGCAGGTTTTTATTTTTATTGTTAAAGAGTGATGATTCCTGCTGGTTTGTCTGTGTTTTTGCACGTCACCCTTTGATATTTGTTCAGATTGCTTGCAACGTCCTATTGTGTCATATCAAATACGGTACCAAGGCCAGTTTTTCTCATTATTTCTTATTTTCTCATTTGCCTCTATATTTTTTATTTTTATTTTTATGTGTTTGAGAGAGCAATCACAGCTTTGTTCAAGATCTGTAATCAGAAGTGGCATTTTCCCTCATTCAACAAGGATTTAACTCTCCTAGCCATTTTTTTAATACCATGATTTGTCTCTTCATCTATTTATATCTATCCACCTTCTCTTCAAGCCTCTCCATCCTTTAAGTCCTCACTTTTTTGTCTTCCTTTCTTTGCTCTCACTCTCTTCACCCCCCCACCCCCCCAACCCCCATGCTTATTTCCATGGTAACAGGATGATGTTCAATGGTGACCATAGCAGCTCACAGGTTCACCGCCTGATCTTGCAGCTGCCTCTACCAGCTATGGTGGAATAAGAAGCTTTCTGGGCCAGAAAGGCGTCTTGTAAAATGACACGGGAGATGTGTTGGAACGGGGCCCTCTGGCTTAGATTCCGGAAGTGAAGCAACACCACGTTTTCTTATTTGAATGACGAGGTTAGCAAAGCTCAATCATCAATCAATCAGTCGATAATGTCATTTAAAACCAGGGGAGTGGGCTTGGGTCAGATCTTCTGTGTGCAGTAGTGAGTTTGTTCTCGTGTCTTTCTTTGTGTGAGCTTGAACTCTCCACCCAACTGTTTGTGCTTCCTCTGATGCGGAGCCAAAGCAATTTAATTAGGCTGTTGAATATTCATGTGGGATTATACATATAAGGTGCTTGGTTGCTATTAGCATTAGCCACAAACACACCACTAATAATTCCAGCATCAGCAGCAGCATTCATGCAGCATGTTTGCAGGAGAAGAAGCAGCTATTTGGACTCTTCCAGGAAACTAAGCTACAGTCTGAATGAATATTTTTGATTTTGTTGAGCATGCCTGGGCAGGAGGTCGTGTACATTTATGTGCACATGTCAGCAGTGAGCCCCCACGGGTCACCCTTTGTGTGTTTATTTTTGGCCTGCAGCTGGCCCTTCCTCTTCGGACCAGATTGTGTTTGTGTGGCTGTGAAAGCGGACATGAAAGTGGGCACTGGCGTGCGTCTCGGCTGTTTCCCCAGCCGTGGTCGGATTTTCTACGTCAATCATTGTTGTCCAGTCACTCAGGATGGGCTGGTCAACCTTGACCTATATTTCTGTTCCTCTGGTTTGGCTCATTTTCAAGCCTGTGACTAAGGCTACTGTTAGCATAAGGTCTGAAAATGTGTTCGTTAAATACTCAACATATTCCAACAGAGGCCTTCATTAAACCGATGTGTTTGGTTTTCTTGTCTTTACTCAGGGCGGTGTTTGTTTTCAAAGGGAAATTGCTCAGTCTGAGACTGGAGGAGACAGACAGATGCTGACAGAAGGCATTTGCTGCATCCTTGCCACTCCCTGTTTAGTCAATATCATTTGTGCGACTGATGAATTATGGATAGTAGATTGCTGAGCCCAGCTCTGCTCCACTGACCCACATACAACACACATGCACGTGTTTTCAAAGTTAGTCATAACCTTAAGGGACATCTTGTCATCCAGTAGGAATCTAAGGAATTTTTTTTTTTCTTCTTCCTTGCATCTCGTCACCACGACTCGCATTCCCGAAGATTAACAAAACCTAGACCAACCCTCCTTGATTTATCCTCTCTCTCTCTCCCTTCTGTCAGTATCAATAGCCCAGGCACCGGTTTACCTTGATGTGATTGGCAAATCTGGTCTGGATTGAGTCACGCGAAGGGCTGCATGTCTGTAGGCGGGAGTGAAAGAGAAAGACTGCATTAAAGAAAATAAGCCTGGAAGTTTGTGAGGAAATGGCTTTCGTCAAAGAAAGATCACAGTCAGTCTGTACAGCTGATGACACTCTGTGAAGCATATTTTGTGCTCTTGCTCCCCCTTGTGGATGGAGGCTGTATTTAGTTGTAATATCAAAGTGTTCTGGATTATTTATTGAAATGGTGTGATAAAAGGCATTACCTCTGGAATATCAACCTTTTAATATAAGTTTTAAAATCCCTTTTTAAACAGAAATTAATTATCAATAACTAAACCAAGCCTTTCGGACACAGTTTGTGTTCAGTATGGTGCAGGAGAATAGGAAAAGTGTGGCATCGTACAGCAGCATTTCCACACTGGGTCAAGGGAATTTTTATAAATCTGAACAATTAGCCTTTGCATGTAAATTTTTAACTTTTTAAAGCCCATTTCAGGAAGTTGGATCCTTAGATATTTAATGTGGGAATGAAATAATGGACCGCCATTGGCTATAACTGGCCAAGTGCTAAGAAAGGCCATTAAAGAAATGCCAATCCTCTTTATGTGGCCCCTTTTATGAAATCTGCTTCCTTGTAGCTCCATTCACACAATGCAGTCTGGCTTAAACCCCAGAAACATGCAGGCTCCAGACTATCCAATAAGTCTATTTCAAAGTGTATAGTGAGGTTGACATGAGGCCACAGAGCCCAGTATGGGGCCTGAGCCGATGGGATACGGACACTGAGAAGGTGCCTGGCCAAAAAATATTTCATGGCCAAGAAACTGGAACTTTTTTTTTTCTACATTCTTGTTTATGAATAGGCTGTCAGTGTGTTCGAGCCTGCATGCTGCCCCATGGTACTCTGGGTAATCCAGCCAGACCAACTCTCCCAGTGCCCCTTCTGTTTTCATGTCGCATAACCAGGATGGGTCGACTATAAACAGAGGCAGCTCCAACAAATACCAGCCACTGCCAATGAGCAAACTTTCTTCCCCTTCACGTACACACACTCCGCTGTGCTGTGGACATTTTGTCTTTGGAGATGCGCAGTCTTACACATTTCAGGGCATTGCCAGCACTTTCATGCTAATACATATTCTAGAAATAAAATTTAAAAGTAGGTAAAACAAAGCAATGGAGATTACAAGTCAGCCATCACTACTGAAACTCGAGGTACCGGTACCTGTTTACCTATGTGGGAGGTAAAGTGACCTAAAACATCTATTTTCTTCCTGCTCTTTCAAAATACAGAGGCAAAAACCTCAACAGATGCATTTGCTTTTCTGATGCTGTTATATTCCCCTAGTCCTTTGTGTCAGCGGCGCAACGGACTGAGAGAGCCTCGTACGTTCCGTTGCTGTTATTAGCGTTTTGCTTTCCTTCCTGTCTGGCTCTTGGAGATGCCAATATTGGAATTGGGTAGAAGGACGTGTCCCCCTCGCTGACCATGCCAGTCATAATGGCCCCTGTGTATAAAGTGCCCAGTGGTTTATGTAACTGCTAATAGGGTCATTGATTATGCTGGAGCTTAGACGAGGGACATCCAGGGTCGAACAAAAGACTTGTTTTTTATGTGGAAGGTATTGTACGATGGGACCGGAACCCAGAGTCATGGTCGTCTCCCCTCTCCCTCTCAGGCTTGATTTAGAAACAGTCCATGCAGACAAAGCTCTCGCTCATCTGCCTTTACGTAACTTATTGCACCCCCAGTGCTACAGCATATCCAATCACAATTTACAATCACGTGGCGCAGACTGTGGCGTTGGGACCTCTAATTCAGTTCAAGTATTTGTTGCATTCATTCTTGCTTTTTCTTCAATCAAACTCTTACATCAGAGGCAACCTCTTGTCTTCCTCTGCCTGAGAATCCTTGTATTCATGTTCAGCACCAGACTCTGTCCTCAGAATGACAATGAGCATTATGTATTATTAGGATCCTCCTGCCAATGTCTGCTGACTGAGGAAACACTTCTGCACAAGTCTTGGTTTATGCTTTTTCGCATGGACGTCAGTCAGAGCATTGTCCATTCAAAGTGTGGCGTGACCCTGTTTACAAACCAGAGAACATATAGTGTGTAAAACATCCAATTGCTGATGTGGTCAGAAATGAATGAAACCTACAATAAGCCTCTACTGAGTCTTAATTTCATCGATCTCCGCGGTTAGTTTTACTTTTATTGCACGTAGGCGGGCCCACATATTCATCTCTACCGTTCTCAGCAAGTCCCGACATCTTTAAATGTGATGCTACCGTTTTAGAGAGTGATCTTTGCATGAAGACCTCATTTACCTTTATTTCCTTTCCTAAATTGTCGCTCACTTTATACAGCAGCAGTCTGAGGTCCGACTTCTGATGACTAGATAAACATGCATGCATGCCGGCTCTGGACTGGCAACATGCACCACCAGTTCAGCAGGTCGTATCCCCTTAAAGGCATGCATAAAATGCATGCATGTGAGAGGAAGAAAGGGATGTTAGGATGTAAAGCATTTGTCAAATCTGGTCGTCGCCCTGCCAGCAAGGGACATCCGTGTCAATCCCATTAAATGAGACAACAGAAAAGCAACAGGATTGTTTTTTTTTATCTCTATATATATATAATGTTTATGATCTCATACAATCCCACAGCAAATTAAAGTAAACTATAAATATTCATAAATTAAACTATAAATGAACTTAATTTCCATTGCAACACAATCTAGATTCTGTATGTCGATCATGTAGTTCTGCTCTCAAATGGAGAATAGAACAGAAAAACATTGTGGCTGATCTAATGACTGACATATGTTTGCTCGGGGTGCAGTAAATGACAAGATGCATAATTACTCCAGATTTTTCAACACCCTAATTGGGTTGTTGTGTATGAGTTGAATTTCTAATTTACTGAGGAAAAAACACATTGCAGAAATAACTCCCGTTTCGAATAATTCAGCCACCATCTTGGTTAATATGCAGCAAACTCCTTTTGGATACAGCAACAAATCAATCGAGATTATTTTTCTGTCCCCAAATTTGAACCTCAAAGTTAGCATCTACATTTTCCTCACACCAGAGATTGTGCGACGACGTCCTGAGTCACACCGACAGCTGGCGTTCCTAGAGAGCCTAGAGCTGCTGGGGGCCACATGTCCCCTGCACAGAAGGCTTCAGACCGGGAGGACTGGAACTCACAGAGGGTTGAAAGGAAACCGTCACTTGGACGATTCACTAACGGGTCACTCCTTAGTTTCGCTCAAATCATGTGTAAGAAAAAGGATTAGGTCCTGTACGATTCACATTTAATTACCAGAGGAAGTGGAACCAGCGGTTCAAAACAAATTTAGTAGACAGAGCTAGCTGACTTGCTATTGTTTTCGTTTGTGTTTATAGTAAAGAGTAAATAAGGAAATACGATCAACATGCCAGACTAAAACTCTAGATTGTGCTTGAGTTTGAGTAAAATCTAACAGATTATAGATTAATCGATGTGCTCGAACTTTAAGCGCTGACTGTGCTATATATACACGTCCACTTTATTCTGAGCAGGTGCTTATATAAGCAGCCTTTTCCCTAAATCCTAGCCTCTCTGTCCTGGACCCCTAACTCCTCCCCCTCTCATTAAAGCCTGCATTCATGTACTCTTCTCCCCCTCTGTCCTGTCAGCTTTGGTACAGAAGCCTTTAGTGGCCCTTGCCACACACACACACACACACACACACACACTCCTTGCTTTGCTTTTTTATCCCTAATGGATTTATAGTTTTGGAAGTGATGACTCACAAATCCCAAGACTTTATCTCAGAGCGATAAATGTGCCAAAGCTCTTGAAATGGTGTTTGTGAAGCTTACTTCCCTTCCAGATGCGATAAATACGCTGTGACGCTTCACGGATTTCCCACAGTTAATGGTGTTTACTGCTGTTTTCCGTAAACATAATTGATTGCTTCTCTTGCAGATGGAGCATTCTGGTAAAAGTGACCACCCTCCCAATCCCAGCCATTATCAGGGGATAAGTAGCGCAGTGATGCAGTGAGAGGCTGTGTGTGCCGGTTTGAATCGCAGCTTTGTATTCCTCATGTGATTATGGAAGCTGTGGAATCTTGGATGCAGCGTTTTGCCTCAGCATTAACCTAAACCGTCCACTGCGGATTTTACTCGTGGGCAAAAAAGGCTTTCTTATTGATCTGCAGATGCAACCTTTTAAGCACACGTGAGCAGTCAAATGTGTTATGGCTTGATTGCCCATGAGACAGATTTGCTGTGACAATCCAACTGTGTTATAATAGAACAGATTCCTGTCCGATTCTTTCTGCCTGAGTTATCTGCAGGATAGGTGTTAAATTGGCCTAGAAAGTCCCGCAGAAGAAAAGCGCCTCCCTCCCTTCACCGAGCTTTCTCATAACCCCTCTCTCCTTTTACTCCTCTCACGGCGTCTCCCTCGCAGTTACAGCTCCTGGTGGGCTCCCCCCTCTGTCTGCTCGCTCACTCCCCTCACATCCATCCTTTGAATCTGTGGTTTTCTTTTTAGTCCCTCTGGATTTTTATCCCCGCCGGATTCCTTGAATGCATAACTTCCCAGTAAACCCGTCCTTCTTTTAACCCATGCCCACATCCAACCCCGCAGTCTTCATCCATTGAACTGCCTCGGCTCTTATCCCGAACCCGACCGGACCGGACCTTTAGCTCCGGAGGAGTCCTTCTTCTCGCACCGATGCCCGCTGTCTGAGGAGGTCACGCCCACTGAACGGTGTGTCTGTGCTTTTTTTTTCTTTCTGCTTTGTGGTGCAAGGCGTGCGATAGCACTGAAGCGGATTTGATGAGCTGCTGCTCCATGCAGCCTGTGCGGCACAGCACTGCTTAACTACAGTTGCGGCAATCTGTAGCATTGTAGCTATCAGTCGTCAAGACCAGCAGTTATTTTTAACTTTTTCTGAGTCTCCCGAGGACTTTGTCTGGGAGAAAACATTCCGGTCCCATCTCCGCTCATGCGTCTCCCTGCCATGGAAGTCACGCTCAACCTGATAACAGCTGACACCGCTCCACATCCCACTCCTGCCACTGTGAGTCTCCGCCTGTGTTTTGTATCAGCATCATGTTTTGAGGTTTCAGCTTCTTCTTTGGAGATGCAGCTTTCCACCCACATGTTCACCAGGAACTATGTGAAATGTGTTTTTAGTTATCTTCAGCATGATATTGATTTCATATACATTGATTAATGGACCAGGGGAGGGGGGGGTAAACCTTCTCCTGATGGCTCTTGTTCACCTCTTCATCTGTGTGTCTTGACCCTGGCTCGCCTGTTAGAATGGATTTGCTTCACGCTGTGTGTTTTGTAACTAAATACAATACAGTGTTGAAAGAATTAAAGGTCTATTAGGGACCCAGATGCCAGAAGAACCTGGTAGGAGACCAGTCTGTCAGTATGAAAAGGATTTTGTATTGAAATCACTGGCACTGAAAGGCTTGTTGTGATAGAGGGGGGGGGGGGCTATAGACCTGCACTTTCAGCTACTTGTGTGTGTTTCTGTAGAGGGCTTTTCTCACACACTCCGAATTCCTTAGGAAATGCACTGGCAGGTTTTAGTTCATTATTATTAGTACAACTTTGCACTAATCCTGAACTGCTTCTTGTCAAGCATCGCATGAAATGATGTCATTTTATATTACTAGTGGTGAGTCTCATTGTTGCTCATGGAACCAAAGGGCGGATTTCCTATTTCGTGTCAATTTCAGCGCCACTTGATTTGCCGTGGCTGAATGGGAAGTGAAATCACGAGCTAAAGAAAATGGGATCCCAGAAATATTCAGCTATTGCACACATTTTTCATGTGCACTGAAATATGCAGACTCCATGGACAGACGTATGTCTGATAAAGGACTTTGGATTCACTAAATACTGTCACGATGTGAGTGTGAAGTTCAGTCAGTCGGAGATGATTGGCTTCTTACCGGATTAGTGATAAGGTCAAAGAGATACTAGAAGTATAAATCCAGGAAAACAAAACCTGTCAAATACCAAATGGCTCTTCATAGGTGGATGGACAAGAGGCGTTAAGATTCTGTTTCTTATGTCTGCAATATATCCTGTCTAATGGATATTGGACTTTGCAGATAAGCATGGGTGGAAAGCCAGCTCATCCAGCCTTTCAACTGGTAAAACTTGTACCTGCGGTAACATATCGACGCTAAATGCCTGTTCCGTGCTTCAAAGAATGCTGTAATGGGAGAGGTGGGAAGTAGAGTAGAACGCATTTGTCAGAAAGCAGCATGAAGGCACAGCGTCATGGCTATAGCTCCATTGCATCGTGGAAGCCGCCGCCTCACGAGAAAACAAGCAGACTTCAACAGAGGCGCAAAACCACTCAACTGGAATGCGAGGCTTAACGGGCAACAAGGTACTGCTGTTTGGCACCTGCACGTAGAAATAGCGGAGAGTTTGTGTGTGCCTTTGGATTGTCTTTACGTAAAAGAGCAACAACAACAAAAAGAGTGAGATAACGTAGACTCGCCTCGGCGGGGGTGATAACGGCTAAGCCATGCTTCCTAACCGCCTGTTTGGCTGAGAGGTCCCTGCGTTAAAGTCACGGCTCAGGTTTTCCCGAGGCCTCTGGTGGAGTTAAGTCGAGGTTGCCCTTGACCAGCTTCTTCTGGATCCGTGGCACATTGCGCAACCAGGTCTACCAGCAGGCAGACCCAGTTTGGGGAATGATCGGTGGGAGAACAGACCCCCCCCCCTGGGGTGTATTTGCATGCAAATTGCCTTCCTTGAAGTCTAATCGTGGTGGGATCAAGCGACATTCCCGATAACAAACACACGCTCCTCAAGCTTTTGTTATTCAGCGCCTGGCGCTTCTCGCTTCAGCTGCTCAGCACATCAGCATTTACGCTCTGATAACTCAGGGAATGACATGCACGATTGGTCAAATAATAACCACCATTCTCTGTATCGTGCCGATGGAATAGATCATTTGTTAGGTAACTGGTCTCCTTATCTCAGTCCTATGATAGCATTACGTTATGAATCATAAACGCAGTAAGCGTGTCATAAAAGTACGTCCTGCATAGGAGGGCACATGCTTGAAAAGCTGCGTGGGATTCCTTGCCTCACCGTTTATAATGAGTTTATTGATCAATGAGAAGGCGTTGATTTGGTACCAGTTTATTCAGGTCACAATATCTGTAATCTCTACCTAGTCTGTATTTCAGGGTCCTTTGCCCCCACCATCGAAATCTTAAGTCACAGTGAACATATTTAGATCTTCAGATAGCTGAGTCATCTGAAAATCAAGAACAAAGTGGGGGGGTGGGGGGGTGGGGCATAGTCACATTTACGCCACAGAGCTCTCACGGGAATGAAGTTGGCATTTCTTTCGTGCTCACCGTCATGAAGCTATTAATACTGTTTAGCACGTAGCCGAGAAAAAGCCAGGTGCTGCTCTGACTCCTCGTTTCTCAGCAGGCTGCTTTAGATCTTTTGCTCATTTGATCATCTTGACCAACTTACTGTAACAAAGCATCAGTAAATTCAGTCACGGATTCGTTTGGGCCTTCCTGTATTCAACAGGATTGAACAATGATCAACTTAATGTGAGATTGTTTTCATGTTAACGGTCAAATGACTTAACAAATACTAAAGGACCAGCTAGTAAGTCTACCGGGAAGAATGTCCCCTTGGCAATGTGAGTGTGTGAGCGAGAAAGGGATGTCAGACTGGTTTTTCTTGCTTTGTAGTCGTCTTCCCAGCTGGATAACAAAGACTGGAAGGTGATAGATATATATTATGCCCCGCTGCCTCTTGTCTGTCTTGATCACAAGCTTTCACTTCATTGTTAACTCTATGTTCATAGATCTTGTTGTCTTTTTCGGCCATGAGTCTTTGTTCATATTGGACTGTGTGATTTATTTTTTCCCCCTCATTATTATGCATTAATGTAGAATAGATTAGTTATTACTGTTATTTCCTGGTAATAGCTTTCTTGTTGCACTCTCTCTCCAACTATTCAGATACTAATACACACTTAATTACAAGCAACAAAACTGAAATGGAAAAATGTTCTATTAGTTATTCTCCCAGTCATAATAATGAATGTTTTCCTCAAGAGGCATTTATCAGTGAAATGCACTTAACGTTTTAAAGGTGAAAACACTTACATAATGCACATTGTGAATTGTATTTTATCTATTTTTTTATTTTTATTATTAATTAAGCCAGTAGTATTTTCAGTTCATCAAGGAGCAATTTCATGCGTATCAATCACTTATATCAAGTGCAAAATATGAATCTTAACGCTGCTTGAAGGCATTAAAATAAGGTACATTTAATTTGCATTTAGTACAGAAACATTAGTCGCGCAGTTATTCTTTCAACTACATAAAAGCACACTTGTAAGAAATGCTTTGTTAAGTTTCTTGGTGCGTCACGTCACGTGACTGCGGAGCTATTTCTGCTACTCCTCGGCCAAAGAGGATGACATCACCCTTCAGCTGTGAGGGGGGGCGGGGCTTATAGCACTGTCCAATCGACGCGAGTTTCAGGTGAGCTTCAACTTTCACAACAAGCCCGGCGAGTAGAAGCAGCTTCAGTGTCCGGAGGCTCTTCGGGCTCTTCAGGCTCTTCAGGCCCGACTCGGGCTCGATCTCGCGGCGGGCGCAGACGATGACGCGCGGTTTGCGTTCTCTCCGGGGACAATGCTCTGGGAACAGTTTCTCCGTTCGGCTAAGGTGAGTCCGGGTTTAGCGCACGTGATGCCATTAAAGAGAACCGGTTCGGTTCGTTAAATCTTTCCGTAGACGGAAGCTGTTCCGTGAAGTTCTCCATCTTTTCCCCGGTGGTTTGGGTTCGTCGGTCGGGCCGTGGCTTCGTTTCTTACCTGTTACGGTGTTAATGGTGTGAATTGGCTCCAGAGGTGTCGCGGGCTTCGTGCGTGTTCTTCCGGTGAGGTGTTGAGAAAATTAATTTAGTGTCAGGAATACACAAGACCAACGTTCCCTCTAAGGTGCGCTCGTGCGTAATTACGCACAGGATTCACATGTTTTTACGCAGCTAATAGACGCCATTGTGATCGGAGTTCCAGGACTATCTCGGGACCACAGTACACACATCCTTTGCTTGTTGGTTTTATCTGTTTTATTTGTAGATTTTTATCTCTTGTTTTTATGTTATTTATTTTTATTGTGCACTTTGAGATTTACTTTCAAATGTAAAGTGCGTTTAAAATAAAATGTATTATTATGATGTTGCTCAAAGTTGTCCAACGGACTGCTCGGGGAGTTTGTGTGTTTGCTCAGACGCATGAAAAATTAGGCCCGTCTGTCTTTTTACACAGATGCGTTGTAATTTACAGATAAAATCACTGCTATCTGAAATCTATGTTCTTTTTTGTTTTTGTTTTATAATGATGATAAACAAACAAACTTTGGATTCATACATGGCTATGTTGAGTTTTCTATCAATCTTTTTCTACTTTCTTTTCTTTGTAAACCGTCTTCCTCTTTGTAGAAGCTGACCGTGAGTGACCGTCTGCACTGACTAAATGCAGAAGCCTTCTGTTTAATGTCAGCAAAATGATGCAATAACCATTATTATACCCCCCCCCCCCCCCCCCCCAGTTATTTCTTTCTGTCATGCTGACACCGAACCAGCCCTAAATCTCCCTCTGTGATTTTCTTCTCCTCGCATCAGATCGACCGGCTGGAGGTGAGTGGGCTCGGCCAAACGTCACTGGCTGTTTCCTGCGGGGCTGATGGTTCAATCGCCGGCACCGACGATGGCACCCCGGACCCTCAGCGCACAAAACAGGCAATTGCTCAACTGCAACAGAAGATCCTCAAGCTTACAGAGCAGATTAAGATCGAGCAGACGGCAAGGGATGACAACGTCTCGGAATACCTCAAACTGGCTAACAATGCTGACAAACAGCAAACCACACGCATCAAACAGGTGAATGATGCGTGTTTTACGCTCTGCGAAAGTATTAATAAATATATTGAATTGGCATCTATTCTTAAACAGGCTTGTGATCTGACATGGAAATAGCTTCATTAACACAAACCCTGTTTGCTTGTTAACCCCTTAAGGCTGGGCGGGAACTAACAAATGTTGGAAGTGGAGTGGATTCTTTTCAATGCGAATGATTTTTCTCCTCATCAATGAAATACCCGCTCTGTTGCCCGTCAGGTTTTCGAGAAGAAGAACCAGAAATCGGCGCAAACCATCCAGCAGCTGCAAAGGAAGCTGGAGCACTACCACCGGAAGCTGCGGGAAGTGGAGCACAACGGCATCCCACGCCAGCCCAAGGATGTCCTGCGGGACATGCAGCAGGGCCTGAAGGGTGTTGGGGCCAAAGTCACGGGCTTCAGTGAAGGTGTGGTGGACAGTGTCAAGGGAGGCCTGTCCAGCATCTCGCAAGCCACGCACTCCGCCGCCGGCGCCGTCGTCTCCAAACCGCGGGAAATTGCCTCATTGATCCGCAACAAATTCGGAAGTGCAGACAACATCGCCTCGCTTAAAGACTCTCTGGATGACCCCTCAGTGGAAGAAGGTGTGACGGGGGCCGGTGGACGTTCTCTAGGCAGCGCCGTGCATCACCTCCAGGCCAGTCCCAAGTACGGCAGCGAGGATGATTGCTCGAGCGCAACGTCAGGCTCAGCGGGAGCCAACAGTACCACGGGGGCCCCAGGAGGTCCTCCGAGCTCTAAGGGCAACACGCTGGAGAGGAGCCGGAGCTCCGGCTTGGACATGCTGCTGCAGGAGGTGCAGGAACTCAGGGAGGGCCAGGCAAGGCTGGAGGAGAGCCTCGAGGGCTTGAAGAGCCACTATCAGAGAGACTTCACGGTTGTTATGCAAGCTCTACAGGAGGAACGCTTCAGGTACGGAAATAAAGTGAAAGAATGTCTGCGGGTTACTTCCTTAGGAAGATCCCGTTGAGCAGAAGAAATCCCCTAGAAGTCCAGCAGAATGCGATCAGGAATGACGCTGCATGCATCGATTATTAAAAAGAAACGTTTGGTGTTTGCAGCAACACTTTACAAGTAAAGTTCAGAGGCGGCGTCTCGGCACAAAGACGTTTGGTGTTGTTTCAGCCCTTGTCCCAGCTTATCTGGTCTGAGACCCAGACGCCTCCGGGCCAGCTTTTGTTTGGGTCAGTCTGTTGGCAGCTGGCCTTAAAAACTCAGGCCCATTCCTCTGGAATGTTATGACAAGAGGGCACGAAAGATTAAGATGCTGTCCATCATTTGTCCTCTGGAACCAAAATGATGATAATAATAATAATAATAATGCATTTTATTTATATAGCGCTTTTTGGAAAACTGAGACGCTTTACAGTGTACATAATATAAAAACAGTAAAGAAATACAGACAATAAAAAAAGTGAACACGGTTATAAAATCAATAAAATTCAAACAGTGAAATTATACATTAAAAGCAATGTCAAACACTCTTTTCACTGTTCTAGCACGTAGAACAGTGTGAAGACTTCTCATCCTACCTTCTGACAAAAAAAATGATCTGCAATGGTAGAAACTGCTGCTCTTCAATCAGCAGAAAATGATCAGAGGGTGAAACGGGTCAATTATTATTAAAAAATGAATTATTCTAACCTTTTACGCTGAGCTAGACTGACAGAATTATTTTGTCAATGGATCTGTGCCTGTAGAACATTTAACAAACCAAACCAGAACAGGTCGGGTCAACTTCTCCACTGAACTGAAGTTATAGCTCACAAGTAGAAATGCCTCCCATGTATTTGCCTTTACAGTTATCAGTTCCAGCTTTTGGAATCTATCCCTACAAGTTGGCTGTTCAGAAATTCAAACGCCTCGTTCGGTATTTAATACCTCCTTTTAGATATGCGGTTCTTTATTGTAGTTGATCAAGCTAGAGATCAATCATTTCCGACTGTTAAATTTATTGGGTGTCAAAAAGGTATCCATTCAATCCGAGGACACTTGCTATTTTTCCTCATCTTTTCTTTATTGGTTAATTTGCAGGTTAAAAAAAAAAAAAAAAGACTGTCTAGATCCCGCCTCCTCTTGCTAGTTATCTCCTATAGGCCAGGTTGTTCTCGCTAACTGTCTCTGATTGGCTGCTCGTATTAGTGGTTAAGTAACACTGTCTGAATCGCGTCCGGGTGAATCACCAGTTCAGTCAAAACGCCACGTGGTTAGATGCCTCTGTAATTGGTTACTGCTAATTCCTGCATGCGTTTCTTAGTCTAAGCAAATAATCCCCAGAGACTCTCTCATGTGCTTTCTGCATCTTGTGTTCAGGTGCGAACGTCTGGAGGAGCAGCTGAATGACCTGACAGAACTTCATCAGAATGAGATCCTTAACCTCAAACAGGAGCTGGCCAGCATGGAGGAGAAGATTGCCTACCAGTCATACGAGCGGGGCAGAGACATACAGGTCTGTCTGCGCGGTCCAACGGCCGTGTCGAAAATCAATCAGCTCTAAGACCGAAATGTTTCAGACGTGCTCACACGGACATCTATGGCATGGTTTTGTGTTTTGCAGCCACGCACAATTGCACAAAATATAATGAGAAGAGATGACCCCCCCCATTCTTTTTGCCCGGGAATGCACTCCTGGGCAAAAAGAATGGGGTCAAAAGAAGAGACGGTTACGTTTCACATTTCTTGGTTTGTCATTTTGAATTCTATGATAAGAGGACTTGCAAAATTAAACTGCCCCATCACTGCATTTATTTTCTCTGGCAGCAGGGGGCAGTGTACGTTAAAATATACACTCAAGGTTGTTATATTTGAGCGTTTCAAATGCAAGCCAATAAGAGCTGCGATGTCATGTACTTTTACCAATACAGCAATATCCAGCTTTGGTTGAAAACGTCTGAGTGTGTTTTTATTATGATTATGGATTTAAATTTTTCAAACTGGACATCCTGCAGGCCTGATTGTAGTAAAACAAAAAGTGACTTTCATGTTCGCTTTCTTCTCTACATGTTCTCTGCAGGAAGCCTTGGAGGCATGTCAGACCAGAATTTCTAAGATGGAGCTTCATCAGCAGCAACAGCAGGTCGTCCAGTTGGAGGGGCTGGAAAATGCCACAGCCCGGACCCTCCTGGGAAAACTTATTAACGTGCTGCTCGCCGTTATGGCCGTCCTTCTGGTATTTGTCTCGACCGTGGCCAATTGTGTGGTCCCGCTGATGAAGACGCGCTCGCGCTCGCTGTCCACCCTCCTCCTCATCCTCCTGCTGGCTTTCTTGTGGAGAAACTGGGACGCGCTCTCGGGTTACACGCACTGTGCTCTGCAGCCTCCAGGATGACCAGATTGAAGCCAGTACGCGTTGCTTTCTCTGACACCAGGCGATGAAACTGTCGAGGCAGTCGCGCGGAGTTTTAAGAATGCGGTTGCCATTAGGTTGGATGCGTGCGCGGCCCCCGGCATGGAAGCGTCGGACGAGCCCCATCAGGGAAGCGGACCGAAGCTGAGGACGTTACCGAGGGTCGCTTAGGAAGGGGAGACACGTTTACATTTTTTTGAATATGAACTGCTGTGTTTTAATCCCTCGCAGAGCGCAACATGTTTTTATCTGTCGGGTTTAATCAATTATAATGTATTATTTCTAATAATATATATTTTTTATGTTTTTATGTTATTTTATTCAGTACTATGTAGCATTTTGCTCCTTTTACTCCACATGAAGTTGAGTCTAGTCAGGAATCTGGGTTGGTGACTCGCCAGAAAGGCTCAAGTCTCATTGTAAAGACGTACAAATGTGATTGCCTTTAGGAAGAGAGCTCTTACCTTGCTGTGATTGGTAGATTTGGCTGAAAACCTTCCTGGGAGTTGCTTTTTGTTGTTATGAAACATGTTTAGATGTAACGTGTTGAAGCATGACTGTGGCCTTTGAGGGTTACGATGACCTCACCGGTTTTAATAGAAAAGAGAAACACACTTTTACTCGCTTCCCTTTCAGGGCAGAAATCTATGAGATTGTGCAGGTGAATGAAACCTGAAGGGCTGCTCACCTGAGAAACGTCCCCATAAACATCTCATTCAACCTTTTCATAGAAGCTTTTTTCTTTGCTTTAAAAAGGTAATTGTTTGTTCTATTTAAATTTGCCGGGGTAAATTGCCACCGACACCTTATTTGGAGTGATCGGGTTAGGACCGCTGGTCCATCTCGGTATGTGATGCTGTTCCACTCATTCGAGTTTGTTTCCTGGATGCTCTCTCTGCAGCTGTCCCTCGTTCTTATCCACGTACACTGTCTAAAGGCGTGATCACCTAGTGCCAAACCCAAAACTACCTGTGAATGCCCAAGTGCTCAGAGAGGTTAGGATGGAAGGGAGAGATTGCTTGGCCAGGTGATGCCTCGATTTACACGTCATGAATGTCTTACCTGTATTTCCAGGATGTATCTTTTTTTTTTTTTTTCTTTGGGAGATGTTTGCAAGGGAAAATCTAATTGACCTCACAATCTGAACATGAACTTGACTCTAGATCTTCAGCCCTTTCCTCCTGGTCTCAGTGTTCAGTGCTTCTTATTCTCTTTATTATCTAGTCAGTGACACGAGTTGGATAAGCACGTTAAATTAAATTAAATTAAAAACCCACATTTCAAGCTGACACACTGATTTCCTAACAGTTAATGAGATCGTTTGTACTGTACTTCAGCACACAGAAAGAAACCTTTGATAGACACATTAAAGTTTGTCACACTGAAGGCTACTGACGGATGGGAGGAGTCGACTCGGGTCGGGTTCGCCGTCGCCCTCGTCTTAAGATCAAACGCTGCAGAGTCATTTCTCATCACATCATGAAACTTGATTGCACTCGAGTTAACATGCGACTCAAAGCTGCAGTAGATTTAGTGATCTATTCAAATGTTGCTACTAGAAATGCTGCAGAGAAGTTGAGAATGAGCTGACCTTTGACCTTACACCGTGAGAGCTCGGGTTGTGTGCTAAACCGCTCCAGTGCCTTCTGATGCCGTTTTCTAAGCGTGGAATAAACAAAGTGCATTCCTGACCTGTTTATGAGTCATTATTGGGTTTTGTGCGGATTTTTTGTCATTTAAAAATAAAACAAAGTTGTGTTACTGTTGGGGTTAAATCAACTTGGAGATTTTGGTTCTGAAACGGTTTCTGCTTGTAGGTCATGCATTGCAGTTAGCTCCTGTCGCCATTAGGTGGAGGTCTTTCGCCTTTTATAATCTTGACCTTATGGTAGTGCAAGGTTGTGTTGA
Organism: Brachionichthys hirsutus; assembly: GCF_040956055.1. NCBI lineage: Eukaryota > Metazoa > Chordata > Actinopteri > Lophiiformes > Brachionichthyidae > Brachionichthys > Brachionichthys hirsutus. The sequence goes on from NC_090898.1 coordinate 12,136,562, forward strand.
CTTTGAGTGAATGGTCTGCTTGAAGAGAGGTGGGGGGGTCTGAACACAAGGGGGGGGGGGGGTCTGAACCCCCCCACACACACACACACACACGCACACACACACACACACACACATGTTAATTCCACTGACTGTCGTGTTTGATTTAACAGCGCCAAACCGCACCTCACCGGTGATATCTGACGCTGACAGCTCTGACCCAGACTGGGCCTTATCCCTGCGGGACCTCACGCACGCGCATGGTCGAGGCTGATAGTGGCTCTGTCTGTTAGTGTGCGCGCTGAGCACTTGGGGGGGGTCATTTTTGTTGCACTTCGTCAGCGCGCCTTCCTCATTTTCCACACCGCCAGATTCGATGCGCGTGGCCGTGCGCCAAAGTAAACACCGGACGCACTCATCGCTGCAAGCGGCGAAGGAGCGAGCCCCAAGGGGAGAACGCGAGTGCGTCACGACCCCCAGGAGGAGCCCACGGTAAACGGGCACACGCTTCAGGATGGGCTCTAATTACTGCATGCATTCAGAGATAACGCCTCTCAGGTGCGACGGTGATTTATGCAAATGTTTGGCGCGTTCGTGATCGATTCCTTTCCAGGGATCACACATTCCCGTTCAGAGATGAGCGCATATGCAAGCACCATTCTGAGATTTTTAAAAAAAATGTTCACCATATTCGTGGGGGGGGGGGCGCATGTGCCGCACTTGAATATTTATGAGGCCAGACGCGCGGGGGATCTACGTCGGGTGTGCGTGAATGTCAAATACCGGAAAGGTGCGCCGAGGTGCCCATCTGGTTGCACTTTCACGCTGTTTGCCGTCTACCGACCGAATGTGCCCAAAAACGGAACCCTCCGAATCTGCAGAACTAATCTGAGAGTCGGGGGGGGGGGTGACCCGTCATTAACCCCGAGATGAGCCGAACCACTCGGGGGGAGAAGCTCCCACCATCGGCCCACTTTGAAAGGAGCGGATGATGGTTTTTATAACTTTTATGACAGAGAGCAGTTTAAATGTTCATATCCAAAATAAAGTTAGGAATGGACATATAATGAATATTTGATCTCGTCGTTGATTTCGACCCCCCCCCCCCCCCCCCCCCCCCCTTTCCACGCACATTGATGCACTACGACCAGAAATTACGCATCGATAAATGAGTTGGAACTCCTTGTCTGTAACCAAAGCATTGATTAAAGCGCATCCAAACCCCGTCGGGGCTCTGATCGTGGCTGCCTGCCTCAGAGGACAGACTGCTGAGCTGCGCGGTGGGCAGAGAGGAGGCAGGACGCACGACGCACGACGCAGGACGCACGACCCGCTCCGCGCGTCATTCTGGATTCAGGCGCTGAGCAGGAAGCAGCCTTTCCTCTCGGATTGTCGCAATATAGGAACAAACAAGACCTTTTTTTTTTTGGTCACTGCTCAATGCACCCCTCGGCGCAGAACACGCGTAATCCGGTTAGAAGGAAACATGCCTCCTTCGATAGGGACAGCCGCTCTGCTCCTCTGCGTCCTGGCTTTGGAGACGCGCCGGAGCGCCGTCAGCGCGCTGCACATCCAGCAGACATTCGCGTCTCCAAATCAGACCAATAACTTCGTGGTGGACCCGGTGTCCGGGAAGGTCTACCTGGCCACGGTGAACACGGTCTACCAGCTGAACCGGACCTTTGGCGTGGAGGTGGAGAAGCGCACCGGTCCGGTGGAGGACAACCTGTTGTGCCACGCGCCGCAGCTCCCCCAGGCTCCGTGCGAGCACCGCAAATCCCTCACCGACAACTACAACAAGCTGCTGGAGCTGGACCGGGAGCAGCGCGTCCTGGTGCTGTGCGGCTCGGTGTACCAAGGCTTCTGCGAGCTCCGGAACATGGACAACATCTCCGAGGTCGCGGTGGAGTTCCCGCCCCGGGGCGAGAAGACCGTTTTCCCCAGCATGCTGAACATCGCCGCCAACCACCCGAACGCGTCGACCGTCGGCCTCATCTTCAAGAGCCACGGGGGGGGCAGCCGGCTTCTAGTCGGGGCGACGTACACCGGGGCGGGCACCCGGTTCTTCCCCCAGAACCACAGCAAGGAAGATCTGCGTTTTGAAAACACCCCGGAGATCGCGATCCGGTCCCTGAACGTCCGGGATCTGTCGCGGCTCTTCACCTACGACATTAACCCTTCAGAGGACAACGTGTTCAAGATCAAACAAGAGGTGAAGAGCAACAACAGGCTGAACTTCGTGCGCGCGTTCATCCACAAGAGCTTCGCCTACATCGCCTTTAATAACGACGCGAAAACGGGCCAAAAGGAGAGCCAGCCCAACAGCATCCTGGCCAGGATCTGTCTGGATACCGAGAACCCCCGAAAGGCCTCCGGACCGGAGAGCAGGAAGCTCACCGAATCCTACATCCAGATGCCGCTCCAGTGCGGGATTAACGGGAACATCTACAACCGACTCCTGTCCGTGTCCTCCGCGGAGATCCACGCCGGCGGACGGGGGAGCTCCGAGCCGTACCTGTTCGGGGTGTTTTCAAAGGGGGGCCGGAAGTCCGCTCTGTGCGCTTTCAAGTTTGGAGACATCGAGGAAGAGATCCGGCAAGGGCGCAGGAGCTGCTCCAACTCCCCCAGCGGCGACGTCCAGGTGCTGGACAGCGTCATCCAGGGCTCCGGGGCGGCGTGCGTCCAGAAGGAAAACCTGGTGGTGAGAGCTTCGTGCGTGCGCGCGCGCGCGCGTGGGGCGAGTTTAGGTTTCTTATCGAGCGCATATTGCGATCAATATTACTGCATAACAAACGGATATCGATCAACAAGTGATCCCTAATCTAAACTGATTCTGGTTCATAACGACCCTTTTTAAGTTTCTTCTCTTCCACGGAATCGAACCGGCCACTCACGCCGGACTGCTGCGCGCTTCTGATCCGCTTCTATACGGCACGACGCACTTTGTTCATCCATATACAGACAGAGTTCTCTGGAAACGGAGGTTCTCTTAACGCAACACAGGAAAAAAGGATATAAAAATAGCAAATATTCACATAAAAGGTTAAATAATAACAGTTATAAAGTTGTTATTGGCACTTGATGCAGGTGTAAATGTGGGCCGTGCACCTTTAACCCCCCCCCCCCCCCCCCCCCCCAGTGAGTATAGTTGTCTCATGATGCTCATGACTTGGAGAGAATAATGAGTCATGAGGTCATGAGAGCCGGAGAGATGCTCCAGATCCGTGCGGGGGTTGTGGTGATTTGGTTATGACCAGATTTCCTGTTCTGTTTTAAGCTGCGTACTTTTCTGTGGCTTATTGAGATCACATTTTTGGCCCTTCAGGAAGCTTCAGCTTTGCAGACTTGTGCTTCCACTTTGTGATGACGGTGCCTGATAATTAACGCGTGGGCTTTGCGCGCACGAAACTTGCGTGGAATGCAGTGAAATTGAAGCTTTTCATTGTTAGCGGTTTTGACTGACAGATTTGGGGTCAAAGGAGAGCGTCCCGCCACCGCTATGCCCGTCAGGTCAGCGAGCCGCCCTCCTTCCTGGCGCTGTCTTGGCGGCTGCGACCGTGGAGCCAACCCACCAGTGATCCGACTGGACTTCCTGGGACAGAAATGAGCTCAGTTCCGTGTAGTTTGTTCCCTTTTTTTTTTTCTTTTCTCGCTCTTGCTGTCATACAACCTCACACAATTAAGTTAGTCTTCCTCAAGTTTCGGATTTGCGTTGCCATGGCTCCAGAGATCTGAACTTTTTTTTTGGGAGACAAACAGTCTGAAGGCCAGTTCTGAAGGAAAGTCTGACACAATTTTTGATAAGAGAGGCAAGCAGAAGGGTCCGTGGGAAACGACTCCACAACTGTCCAATGTGCTTAATGCAACTTTTTCTTCTTCTGTTTTTTCCCTGCCTCTGTGCGCTCTAAAATATTCAAAGAACTCCCAGCAGAGCCCGGCGCTCGTACAAGCGTGTCACAAATGTTTTATCCATACTAAGTATTTGACAAAAGCAGCGTCTTGTGAGTGTCGAATACCCTCGAAAGTCTTTTTCATGTCTTCAGTGAGCTATCTAAAAAGGGATTTAGCAGAACGAGTTGTTTTCCGCCTCGCTTTCATCATCCAGTGTTTGTTTTGTCTCCCTTCTCTCCTGCTTCTGAATCGATTCCTTATGAGAGCTGACGAGCATTGATCTCTTTCTCACACCCCACCCGTCCCCCACCCTCTCTTTTTTTTTTTGTGTGTGTGTGTGTCTTTGTGATCTAGTTGCAACCTGATCAACTGGATTGCGGTGCAGCCCACCTGCAACACCCCCTGGCTCTACAGAGGCCTCTGAGGGCCATTCCTCTGGTTGAATACCCGTCTCTCAGTTCAGTCTCTGTGGACTATGTGCAGAACCACACCGTGGTATTCCTGGGAACCAGTAACGGACGCCTTCGTAAGGTGAGAATGCTACGGACCGCCAGTGCACACAAATCTTTCTATGCAAACGTAACCTCGGGTCAGATCACAGTCGCGGTACATCCTGAGTGAGGCTCATTTTTTCTTAATATGTGGACTTCTGGGAAAAACTGCGTGCGTTGTTATGCAGTGTTGTTCTGATGGGGCTGCTGAATCGCTCAAGCACAGACATCTGCTTTATGTTCTCAGCGTTGTCACTCCTGCAACCCCCCCCCCCCCTCCTCTCCACTCATCCACGACCCATCATGCCCCATTAGGTAGTCCTAATCATGCGCTCTAATGTTCCTCAGACCTGCTTCTTGTCTAAGAGATCACCAGAAGGCCATTTAACAATATCGGTTGACGGCATATGACTAAGCCCTGCCATGTGTTCGTCGGCCTCAGAACATCTGCCAGAGGGGTCCGGCTTGTGAAAAACCTTTTCAACGACCAATTAGCAACATTCTTTGATTCTGTCTCAGCTGCATTCCCGGCCACCCCTGACTGAGCTTCCTGAGCCTGCCGTCGGGTCCCACAAGCTGCTTCCAGACGATGTGAAAAAGGCATAAACCCACTGGAAGCTTAGTTAGCCTGGTATACCTTTTTACAACTTTAAAACTATTCTCCTGTAGGGGTGTGTCATTAAAAGAGTGCCCTTATCCCTCCACAGATGCAGGTACCGTTTTAGCCTCGGCTAAAACATGCAGTAATTGTTTTTGGATGGTTTCAGCCGGATGCAGAGCGTCGGTGCGAACAACTGTGTAAACGAGTATGTTTGTGTGCATCTGTTGTCTTTGATTACAGGTTTGACTTTGTTTTGGAGGCGTCTGACTTTGTCTTGTGGGCAAAAGCGCTGTGATTTCACATGTTTACTCAGATGAACACACACCCCCTGCGATTATGCGCTGTATGCGTGTTCATCTCAACCTCTATAGGGGGCCTAGTGTTAGCGTGACCTTGGGGGGGGGGGGAACGTACTCTGTGTTTTTTAGGGTTTTGTGTCTTTTAATATTTGCGTCCACATCTGCATGTGTGTGGCATCCTGTGTGTCCGTGTGTGTCTGTGTGTGTGTGTGCCCTGAGGATGGAGCTGCTACAGAGGTTAATGGTGCTGTTAGTGTGTGTAATGTGATTCTGACTGTGAGTTTGGTTCAGACTAAAGAGAGGAGAACGGTGGTTGAGATTAAGTTAGGCCTCTTTCTCTGTCTTGGAGAGAGCCCTCGCTGAAGTAATTTGTAATTACATGCATTTTTTAATGAAGTCTCTTTCTCCCCATTATAGCTCACTTCCATTTCTGCTTCTCGCAGAGTTCGCCCTTATCTCACACACTCCCGTCCAATTTTACTCCCTCAGTCGGTCCGCTCTTCCTCTCCGCTGTTCATCCCATCATTGTCTCGTCTCGCCGCTCCGCCCGTACTCTGTCCCAAATAGAAAAAGGCCCTTTGATTCATTTTGCAAACAAATAAACTTTATCTCTTTGCCTCTCATGTCTCTCCTGCATCACCTCCATCTAGCCACTTTCCATCTCCTTCACACCCAGGTACACATACACACACACACACACACACACACACACACACACACACACACACACACACACACACACACACCGCAGCAGCTGAGCACTCGGTGGTTGAATAGGGTCTTTTATCTGCAGGCAGATAGAGAATGGAGTCGGCGTGACCCGCCCGTGCAGCAGGTGTTTTGTTGGTTGACCCGGTGGCGTGCTGCACCACAGCTCCTCTAATTTCTCCTCTTCTCTTATTCTGCTCCCCGTCCAGGTGTGTGGGCCGCGGTTTACTCACTCCTCACTGTGTCGCTCTGTGTGTGTCTGCAGTCGCTGGGGTGAAGACACAGCACAGCTGCTTGTTATCACCAAGGCAGAAGAGACAAAAGATGTGTGCGTGCGTGCATGTGTGTGTGTGCGTGTGTGTGTGCGTGTGCGTGTGGGTGGCTGGTGTTATAAAGACGACAGTTATATTTGGAGGTCGAGATAATGCCTCTCATCACAGGTTAAGCCACTGCTTTACTGAGCTTCTGTGTGCTGTGGTTGAAAATTAACCAGCATGCCTCAGTGAGCACTGATGGCTTTGTGCGTGTGCATGCGTGTGTGTATGTGTGTGCGTGTGTCAGTGGCACGGTCCGTGCTTGTCACCAGATGCCGGTCGGTTGCCAGATCCTCATGAAGCCATAATGTCTCCTTTGAAGAGAGACCTGACAAATCAAAGAGAGACGAACGTTCGCGGTCTGCGTGACAGGAAGTTTCACGCCGCTCAGTTTGTTTTCCTACGCCGCTTTATGTGTGTGTGTGTGTGTGTCCGTCTGTGTGTGTGTGTGCGTCCATGAGAACATGTCACCCAATTTATTATCTTGAGCTGCAGGAAGGCCAGCGCTTAGATAAATCACTGCTGTGCTAAATAGGATTAGAGAAACCACTTTAACAAAGCGCCTCCAAAAATATACTTGAGCAGTTCTTTTGTACGAGTGTGAGGCAGAAGTTTCACTCGGAGTTGACGTTTTGTAGTCGCAGCCACCTCGAGGAAATGCACAGTGTCCCATTCTGCATGTGCTCCAATGCTGAAAGTCTGCTCTCTTTTTTGTACAGCTGACCCTCGTGGCGAACATGACCTTGGCCAATCAGTGGACACTGAAGCTACCGACTAGCGAAGTGGTCAACCCCATCATGACCTTTGACCCCAAGGATAGAAACTACCTTTATCTCATGACCTCACACCACGTAAGAACGGGACTACGAGCTCCAGCTCTGGTGTCATGATTATGTGTCGATTCTCCTCAGCTCTGTCAACATCGAGAAAAACGATCACAGTCAGACGCGCTTCGCGTCCTGTAAATCCTCCTCAGTTCCATTTAGCTGAACAAACACGTATTTGTGTGTACAGACTTACAAAATCAATGTTTTTCCACCATGCTCGTGATGCGGTGTCGCTGCACCTCCAGCAGTTTCATCACGCGTCACAAAGACAGACGAACTGCCTGATTGCTTCTACGTATTTGTCATCAGCTCAAACTGCTCCTGTGGGAACCCAGAAATGGAGGATGGCATAGAAACAGGCAATAAATTGCTAAATAAAATGGAAAAGTTTTACCCTGTGAGGAGACACTGATATGACTGTTTCTAATTAATTAACCATTTAGATTAGGAAATCTCAGATATAATGAATCAATATTTTTTTAATTGCTTATTTTGTCAGCTCAACAGTTTATAATAGGCAGGCAAATTCACATTTACTTTATACAAAAAAGTGAAGAGAAGAGCAGCATTTAAGATAAGCAAATGAATTTTTGAATAGATTTTGAAAACAATACTCTTTTATATCTTGTGTGTGTGTGTGGGCGCAGATGCTCAGGGTGAAAGTGGCCGATTGTGACCAGTGGAGGAGCTGCAGCGACTGTTTGGGAGCCGGCGACGCCCACTGTGGATGGTGCACCCTGGAGAACCGGTAAGAAATACACACACACACACACACACACACACCTCCCGTTCCTCCTCGGATTAGTTCTCTCTCCTCCTCTTCTGCTCCTGCTCATTAAACATATCATTCATTCCAATTATCTTATGCTTTGGTGTCATGCACACGCCACATGCTTTTGGTGTAATAATAGGGGAATGCCTAGTGTCTGTGGAGGCAGAGATCCAGTTACAAATAATTATATGAGCAGTTGTTTTAAGCTAAACTGATAGATCAGACTGAGGGAAATAACAACTTAGGCTTGTTGCTTTGATCATTTGATCAATGGATTCAATGAAACCACTCATTTGCGGCTTTTCTCCCTCCTTGTTCTTTATTTTAACATTTTTGGCCAGGCTGAATGGAGTTTTTTGTTTGGTTTCAAGGCTGTTTCTTTTTTAATGCATTGAGCAGAATTGATTTATTTTCAATAAGCCTCAGACCGGCGGGCGACATCATTGTTCAGAGCAGTCCCCTTGTTCTATGGTAGTTTTTTCCCTGGGGGGGGGGCAGGCCTGGCGCTCCCAGCGTGGAGTGACTCGGCTGAAGTGTTGCCGTGAGCGAGCCGGACTACACTGTGATTAATGTGGTTCTGTCAGGACCGGCTTTCTGTTCACTGGCTTTCAGGGACAATATGTGTACTATCGAATTTGTAAGTGTGTGTACGTGTGTGTGTGTGTGTGTGTGTGAGAGTGTGTGCGTGTGTGTGTGCGAGTTGGCTGTTTGCTTGCTGATTAAAGCAGATCAGACGAGATAGTGATTTTTGTGATGAGTCGCGCTGCAGCTCTGGGGGCCCTGGCATTGCTCGGGGCCATTCAGTGCTGGAAGAGTGGAACTGATGAGAGTTGTGCATTTGTGCATACGAGTGTGTATAAGCGTGTTTGTGCTTTTGTAGTCAGACTGACTCGCTGTCATCTCCCTGTCTCCTCGACTTATCTTTCTATCTGTCCTCTCTTTATCCCAATGTCTACTTCAATTCAGTCCATTTTTTTTACCCTCGTGGTTCTGTCTCTGTCTTTAGCTTTGCCTTTTTTCCTTCCTCTCCTGCTATCTTTCAGTAGCGTTGGGAATTTACCCATCCTGCTTTCAACCTCCCTCTCTCTCTCTTACTAGTCCTCCCCTCCTCCTCCTCCTCCTCCTCCTCCTCCCCCTGTGCCCTCATCCTCCTTTCTATCCCTCGACAAAGAATTGCTGATTGTGATGATGGTGATGGGAGGGAGAGTTCACACTGGTTCTTTTGACAGGGAAATGTCAAAGTGCATAAGCCTGTGTGTAAGTGTCAGAGTAAGTGTGTGTTGCTGTCTGGCTCTGGAGGCCAGGGAGCTGATTTCCTGTGTGTGTGTGTGTGTGTGTGTGTGTGTGCGCACGCACAGTTTGTCCAGTCATGCCAGCCGCTGGGCTGGCGATGTGGCCTCAGAACTCAGGGGATCAACGGGTTGGTATGTGGGGGTGGACTCCTCCATCACCTCACTGCCTGATGCAACAAGAGGAAGAAGGAAAAAGACCACTGGAGAACTATCTCGCAATCTGCGAAACCACCGCTGTCTGTGTGGGTGTCTGTTCAATTTTATGCACGGCTCTGACGTCTCTCAGCACGTCTGCATGTGAAGTGAGCACGAAAACATGTCTGTTCGCTCGTTGGAGTCAGCATTGTTCGAGAAAGAGAGCTGCTTTCTCTGCCAGAGATAAAGCTTAGTCCCCTGATCACCCTTTTCATGTTGGCTCGGGTTTAATCTGCCACATGTCACATGAAAGCACTTAAATATCTTTATTTAAATCAAATTATGCATCATGTGGCCTCTTTGGTATTCATAAATTACCGTGCTTATCAGGATGTGCTTGTCTCGCAGCGACTTTGTGCGAGTTTGTGTGTCTCATTCTCATAAGCTCATGTCCCCCCTGCTGTTTCACCGTCCCCGTCCCCCCCCTAACATTTTATCTGACATAACGACAGGTGATGAGTTTTCTCAGGGCACACTTTAGCTGAATATGTTGAATGTTTATTTTAAGGCGCTCTTTTAAAAGCTTTTAAAGTCATTGTGAGGCAGGCGAGGTGTCAGAGGTGAATGGAGTGTGTATGTTCATGTCTGCTGTTTACTATTCCTATTACAAAAGAACAGAGCAATGCTTTAGATTTAAATGGTCTTCCCTGCTGCATTATTAATATATTTTTATAAACTAGAGAAATGAAGGAATGATTGGGTCTCCTCTGTGTTCACACACTTTTGTTGAGACATAGTTGTTTTCATCTTTTTATCGACACATAATCCATAATCCAGTGTCTGGGCTAATTAGGTGTTTGAGTCGTATGCAAATGAAGGTCACCAGCCGAATTGTCGGAACATCGGGGTGTCTGAGCAATGGCGTTATCCCAAGAATATCATGTGAATTACTTGAGCAATTGTGTTTACTAGCCAGCCCGGCCAGAAACTCCACATTTTGATGTTCATAAAAGTCTGTGTGCTTTTTCTTTTTGAGACTGTAAACTAAAGTCATGTTTTAGAAATGACTTCCTTCAGCTTATGCCACGTGACATCGTACTGTATGAGGCAATAAGCCGCTTTCCACAAAAAAGTCGGGACTGTCCATGAAACAGGAATGAATCAAACTGTTACAGCGTCCTAATCCTTCGTGATATGTCCAATTGAAAAGAACACAGAAAGGCCTGTCTGAAAGTTGTATCTCATGAATGTCATTGCGTTTTGTAAACATGTGTTTTTTCTGAATTTCATGCAAAGACCAGAGTTCTTCTGAGAAAGACTGTTGGAAAATGGAAAAGTGTAACCAGTTCTCATTTCATTTAAGTTGCATCCATCCAAATAAAAGGAAAATGACCCATTTTGATGGACTTGACAGCTGGAAATTCACCCTCAAATTAGTCGAGTATCTCATGTTGACGAAGTTCTTCTGACACTGAGGGCAGTGTAGCAGGTCTTGGTCATATGCTAACGTTTTGACAAAATTTCCAGAGATCACGAAAGTTGTTTTAATAGATTCTCTGGGGAACAAGAAAGTCTATATTGAACATTTTTTAAAATGAGTATGTTTCTGATCCTCATGTTTGTAGCTGCAGTGCCAAAAACTTTCAAGCAATACCCAGAGGGACGAATTTCAGAATCAATAACTAAACAGGTCGAACATTTCTGCTGCGTTTCACTATTTGTAAGGCCGATGTAGTGTTTAAAGGTTGCTGAGGTTGTTCAGGATCGCGTGTGTGTGTGTGTGTGTGTGTGTGTGTGTGCTTGTGTCAAGGGGATTTTTCTGTGGCTTCAAAGCCACTCGGTTCTATTTTTAGGTCAGGTTCAGCAGCTGGATTCACGGCCCCCGTCGGTCCCTCGGTGCCAATGGGACTGAATCTGGACATTGACTCTCTGGGAACAAATACTGTCCTTGCGCTTAGAAGCTTGCGGGCACACGGACACAGGCTTTATTTTCAAACAACCACAGAAGTGTGAGAAAGAAGTGCCAAATTCTTTATCTGGCATGCTAGGTTGTTGCTAAATGGGGTCTCCTTGGTTTCTCCTTTCTCTGAGGTCGTTTTGTCCTTCCAGTCGGCACTGCGGAGGAACTAAGCTCTTCCAATGGCCGGTGAAGTTCATTAGTGAAACAGAAGACAGAGTATGAGGTCACCTTGCTTTTTGAATGCCCCTCAATAGTCTCCTGTCCTTGACATTCATAATTCTCGCATAGGGGCTCATTCATTATTCACATATCAATACAAAACATCTATAAAAAATAAAGCTACAGATCAAATAAAAAGCATTTTTAGGCATTTTTTTATTCAACTCAGTCCCTGGCCACTGATCCTGGTGCCTTGCAGGATGGGTTGCCATAGCAGCATGCGTGACCTAGAGTCAAGTAGTCTCTTGAGTTCAGCCAGACGAACTGACAGCTGAGTTGTGAAGGTGGCATTAGGAGACGAGAGCACCTCGTAAATCTGTGGCCAGCAGACCATGAAGCCCAGTGGAGAGAATTTGTAAACTCCTCAAGTGAAATGGAAAGCTTCAAATGTTTTTCCTAAAGCTCAATTTCAAATACTATGTCTGATTGACTGTAGCTGACAATCAATTATACATCATTTATGTAGGATTAAATAGCTGAATCTGCCACCAGTCATAGCACTGAGGAAGCCTCTCGGATGAGAACTTCATTTACTTCTTAGTCATCCTTCAATGACGACAGTCACCTTGAGGAATGTGACTCTGTACAAGCATCTGGATTTATTGTCACTTTTTTGTCATGTCATAAATTCCCCATGACATTTTCAGTACAGAAAATCAAATATTCCCGTCTCTTTGTCCCTTTAATGTAATCAAACCCGAAATGTGTTGCCATAAACATGATGCCTCTCACTTTGTCCAGATGCACCATTCAGAAGGAGTGTGCTCAGGCACTGCTGCCACGGTCCTGGATCAGCATTGGCGAGGGCCCCCAGCAATGCCCCTCCATGACTCTCACGCCCCCAGAAGTCAGCGTCTCCGCAGACATAAAGGTGAGATCTGCTCTTTCAGTGCCATCAGGCAGACCCATTTCAGAAGTCAAATAGACATCGTTTCAATTGTTCTCAACATATGTCTCTGCGAGTTTCACCAAGTGGTCAAAACAAACAAACAAACAAAATCAATCGTAATGTCGTTATTGTAATTTAAATGATGTCCTCTAGCTGCTAGGACGTCAGCGGGTCTTCATTTGAAGAGACTGACAAAGGAGCAAGGATGTGGAGCTCAATACGTACAGGAGACAGTTGTGTGGTATACGGAGTACTAACCAGATAGTAGAGAGTAAGAAGTACTTAAAGGGAAGGGAGAGTTAAAAAGATGCTGGCTTGAGTGATGGTGCATTATATTTAGAGTAGCATTATGATAACCACAAAGCTAACTTTCTAATGTGGCAAAAAAATCACAAGGATCCTTTATAGTTTCAAGTAATTCTGCACCGACGAGGACAAACGTATCTCTATTATATTCTATTTATGCGCACATTCTCGTCCATTTCTATCGGCGAATCTGCATATTTAACTCGTGCTCTGATGTAGAGGTCTGTCGTCTGATTTATTCATGGCAGACAGAGAGCACCTCGGCTCTCAGCTGAATTAGTGCCGCTTGGTTTGTTTAAGAGCTCAAAGAGCAGAGCCAAATCTGACTGTTCAACTGTTGACTTTGAATGATATACAGCGGTCTCCTTGAAATACTTCATTGAAGTGTTGCTGTATTCCAAATCACTTCTAATTTAATAATTCAAACTGGGTTTTATGCGCTTGTTCTAAAAGTGACAAAAGTGTCATAAATGTCACCAGGGGTGCTAAATCGGGTTTATTTTAAAGGGTGCTGTTGGTGAACATCTTTGTCGATACAGATGCTAGAAACTGCATGCGGTGCGCCGGGGGAAACCATTATAGCATTAGTGTGACTGTGGAAAAACACATCCAAGAGTTTTTTTTGTTCTGAACAAACCAGCATTTTTGCTTTGTCTTCTCCGATCTGCTGCAGCTTTCAGAGTTGCCTGTACACAATAATGACATGATAAATATCTAACAAAGTCTCGACTCTTGGAATTCATTTCGCCTTTAATCACAGCTTATAAGTGGACGAGTCTGAGAGACGGAAGGTCATTAATCGCTATTTGTTTGTAATACTGGTCAGTGTGGCTGTGATGGATCCACCAGCTGCTGGGCTTGCAGGCCTCCTTTAGAGTCGCAGGAAGCTGAGCTCAAGGTTGTCTTTGCAAACAGGAAGCAGAAAGCAGGATGTCGGGTCCTCAGTCAGGAAATGGCCCATTCCACTAAACAATGGACAGGATTTTTAAAACATGTTAGCACATGTTGCTGGCCTCTTCTGTTTGGATCTGCTGAGCCACCGAACCTTCATCTCACTTTTCCTCTTCCTCCCTTTTTAGCGGTTTTTGCCTCCCCCCCGTCTCCCTGATTTTCTCGCACATTGAAATCATTTAGCTGAAATTCAGTCTTGTCAGAAAGGTGCTATGTTTCGCATTATACATCTGTCACACGTCATCACTTGGCCCGATTTAGATGTGAATGTAGCACCTTGCCATCTGTTTCTTCATCGCCATTTTGTTTTTCTTCTTCTCTGCATGATCTTCGGAACAAATTTGAAGCAAAGCTCTCTAAAGGCTAACTGTACATGCCATTTCAATGTCATGTGTGTGTGTGTGTGTGTGTGTGTGTGCGTGCTGAAGAATAATGATCTATATTCATGCTCCTATATCTGTTTCTGTCATAGGATGTTGGTATTCTGATAAATGGCACGGTTCCTGATCTGATTGGCTCCAGGGTGGAGTGTGAATATGGGCCGGGTGTTTCTACAGCGGCCACGGTGCACCTGGACTACGGTCCTGCTCAGATCCAGACCTGTCCCCTGCTTCCTCGAGAAAACTACCGGCCCATCCTCCCCGGCGCAGGTGAGACTGAGCACAGATATGTGCCAGCCATCTGTATAGATACACAATGTGATTTATATATATATATATATATAGTTTGGGGTCACTAAGATTTTTTTGATAGAAAAGCACAGTTTTTCAATGAAGGTAAATTTAAACTAAGAAATACACTCCATACATTGTAAATGACTATTCTAGCTGCAAATGAAACTGACCTGGGTGACCCCAAACTTTAGAACGGTAGTATATATATATATAAAAGATGTCGAGCCATGTTGGAACAAATGCAATTTCCCTTTTCATCTTCCAAAATGCTGCCAAGTCAGCGAGGCACCGGGACGGTGGCGTTTTGTAATATGACAGTGATACCATCGCGGCGCTTGACACATGCGCCGTTATTTATATGCCTTTGTTTCTCCAGATCATCTGGCTGTTTCTTTGGCGATAAAAGTGAATGGCACATCTGTGGTATCTGGGAGCTTCATCATCTACGACTGCGAGAGGACTGGAGCGATACACCCCAAGACGCCGTGAGTCACGAATCCATTGTTAACGCAGTCGATCTCAAATTCTGGATCCATTCCGCTGCTGATGCCGGCGTTAGATCCCTCGTGTTCACTTCACCTTTACTTCATGAGTGCTTCTTACACCACCGCTTACATGTTCTTTCACTGGCGTTTTGACTCGTAGGCGGTCCTTTTAACCAAACCGTCCAAAATGAGACTTAAATACTAATAAACTACAAAAGCAGTTTTTCCTAAACAGAGGGCTTTGCCAAGCTGAAGCACCGCCCAGTTGTTTGCTTGACTCCGCTTTTTCCCTAACACACCCCCCCCCCCCCCCCCACCCCCCATCTTTCTGTTTAGGCCTCAGTGGGTAAATATTACCGGCATGTCCTCTTGGAGGGCTTATTGTGTATTTGGCTTACTCAGTGCCGGATCAAATACGCGCATTAATATGCTGTAAACGTTAAGCCATGGGAAATTGGATATGTATGTCTGGCTGGTCATCGTTGATGTTTGTTTTTGTTAAGGACGTGTATGGTCCGAACACAAAGGGGGGGCTCTCTCATTACTGGAGGCGATCCAGCTGGCTTCCTACTGCATGTTGGACCATGTCAGAGGATCCACTTTATCTGTTGGCCAGATCTTAGGCTCAGAGTGGCATCAGTGTGTGCGTTTTTGGGGTGTGTCTCTTTTGTTAGATTTTTGAAAGCTACCTGGAGTGTAAACGCAGCAGTTGCACATACACGTGTGTGTGTGTGACGGCACTGTATGTGCGCATGACCTCCGAGAGGTCCAGGAGTGTGAAATTAAATGATGGGCTTTTTTTTCTTTTTGAAAGTGATAATGAGAAAGGAGCCGTCCTCACAGGACGCGCGTTGAGCTGCACACTGTTGAGCTGCTATGCTCAAACTGATTTTAATCACTCCAAGCTGTTTCTTTTTATATTGTATCATCCTTCTTGAGAGCATCGTGAGCCACTTCTCTCCGGGGGAATCTTCTAGTAAAGTCTCTTTGTTTTGTGCTTTTTAAAATTAAAATAAAATATTACTATTATTTTACGCTATAGTGCAGTGCACAGATCTTTGCAGTGAGAGAGATTATTATTATTATTATTATTATTAGCATTTTGTTGAGTGTCAAGTGGACTCATAAGAACTATTTACCCGCAAACATTCCAAACACAACAAGTGTTCAGTGATAATAGTGATGATTTAGAAGGATTTATTATCAATACTATTAGTGCCCATAAAATTCAATTTATGAATTCATGCACTTCTACAATCTAAATCTTTTTGCAAGCCATCTAAACTTTAATAAATTATGTTTGAGTGTTTTTAGACATTGATGCAAAGTTTAGAAACAATAGAAACAATGGAATTAGTAGTATAAAAAAAGTGAGCACTGTAAATCCTACGCTAAGCCAGTTTGAGCTTTAATTACCTGAGAACAGTGAAATGATACAAACCCATTAAGATGAGATAATGCTAGCATCGTGTCTCTGGGTATGTAAACCAAATAATAATAATGTTATTTTGTTTCAATTAATCAAACATTTAATTCTGAAATCATCAATCATTTTGTCTATAAAGTGTTTTGGGAATTGAAGAGTTAATGTATTAATTTTTGTGCTAAATCGTTTCGATTCTTGGCACCCCTAAGTTTTTAAAGTTTGTGTGTGTGCATGTGTGAAGGATGTAAAGAGAAGAAGTGAGAGGGTGTCTTTAGACCGTTCTATGATCCATGCAGACTTGTTGCTTAGCAGAGTGTTAATGACAACCAGACGACAGCATTCCAGTCTCAGCAAACAGCCCAGTAGGAAGACCACCTCGCCTGCCCTCTCAAACACACACGCTCTGTCTCTCCACTCTTATTTGCTTTTCTTGTCTCAGGTCTTGGCACGTCTCTTTTTCTCTTTCTTGTTCCTCTCTCTTGTTGCTCCCCCCCCCCAAACCAGTCTTTTCTTCTGGACGAGTTTTTCTTTGACAGAGGAGTGATTGAGGATGTGTGTTTAACTGCTGCGTCCACTGAGACCCTAACAGCCCGGCCCGACTGTGTATTTAGCGTGTGTGTGTGTGTGTGTGTGTGTGTGTGTGTGTGTCAGTAGTGTCACGGGGTAATTGCTGACGGTGTTGGGTCAAGCAGTGAGAGAGTGTATGAACAATCTGTGAAGGTGTGCGGTGGCATGTAGGTGTTTTAGTAGGACAGAAACGTAAGCTGTAGCTGATAAGAGCCTCGAGGGAGCTGTCTGTTTCTAATCAGAACACACACACACACACACACACACACACACACACACACACACACATGGTTCGATTATGTTTCCGCATCGCTTTACACCCATCCCACTCCAATCACAACAGTCTAAAGACCCCTCAGAGTGCTGCTATCAGTGGAGGCGCTATCGTTCCTAGTGCGGGACAATCCGTCTCTTCCCAGAGGCAACGTAGTGACACACACAGCTTATCAGGAAGCACACACACGTTTCTACAAGGATCAATACAGTAAAATCCATATTCCCCAAACAGTGCCCTTAATCTTCCAAAGTATATGTCTAACATAAACTTGTAGCCTCATTTTAGCGGGCAGATAACCCCAATCAGAACAAAGGGGGCGATGGGAATTCCAGGGAGTAAAAGCTCAGAAGGAAACTCAAGTGAAACTACTAAAACGGTTTGTCAGTGAATCAGCCATGTTTCGTTGAATAGCTGTAACTGTTACACAAATCAGGGGTCTGTAATATCCCCAATCGTTGTCTTCCTGGAGTCCTGATCAAACGCTGATTTATTTATATAATTCTGTCTGGTATCTATTTATCATCTGTGTGCATATGACTCTATTGGATTTCTTATTGATTAAATTATAAAAGCATTAAAATGTTTTTTTTAATATACAAGGAAATTGTTGCCTTATATAAGTTATATTATTTTGACAAATGTTATATGTGCTCAATCTAACAAATATTCTGGGAAACAGTATTATGCCGTTTACACCTCTAAATCCCTTAAATTAAACATATAGTGTAATTGTGTATGAATCTAGTTAGATTGGTTTACTTTTTAAAAAAGTTGCATAGTACACAGTAGTATTAGTTTAAATGATAAGGTATAGCTAAAAAATAAACATTAAAACAACAACAAAATGGAAAACGGAAGTCTGCATCATTTCCTTAAACAGCTCAGCACTACCAGTTTTAGCAAGCATTACTCAATCAGGAGGAAAAAAGGTGCATTTATTTGGGTGATTATCAGCTATAAAGGAGGTAAAGCAAGTATCGGTGGCAGCAGAGTCACCGGTGGGACTGTAGGAAGCAGCAGAATGAAAGAGCATCACTCAGTTTCAAGAGGCCGACAGCACAGATGAAACGATGTGCGAACAGAATTAGGTATTTCAATGGAATTTTAACGCCATTCATCAAAATTAAGAAACATCACAAGACTGTGACCATAATATGTGTATCAAGGCTTTAAACCTCCGAATGAGAAGCTGAGTGCTGACCACAGAGGCCTCGCTTCACACACTGAGATCCGTGATCGCTCCCAGTGCGAGTGTCTGAAGGAAGCGTGCCGATGCTGTCGTTCCTGATGCAGGAAACGGCGTGGAGTCTAGAAGCTGCCGTTGGATCCTGCTTGCCAAAACGGCCTCGTTTGGGTTGTCAAACAGTCATAATGATAGAGAGAACTAACAGGAGACTGTGCTCACATGCACAGCATCATTTATCAGACTTTAGTCAGAGTGTTTATAGAGAAGTGTTTCGTTTCAATGCTGCACATTGGGCCCAGTTTGATGTCTTTGCTGCGCTGTAACCGTGGAATGAACGTGTTTGTTCCACTGACTAATCCTTACCTCCTTGTACTAAAGCTAATCATTCCTGCCATTAGACGACACTAGAAATCAGGATGTGTCGAGGACGGATCAGCGGGAGGAAACGGCTCCGATTTGGATGAATGTGATTTGCGAACGCTCTCCATGTATTTGTGTCGACCTGTAACAGATGCCTGAGCTGCCTGAGCACCAGATGGAAGTGTTACTGGGACCAGGAGAACCACCTATGTGTCGCCAACAAAGATGAGTCAAAGCACGACCTGATTGAAGTGAGTAACCCCAATTCTCCTCCTGCTAATCCATCCAGCAAACATGGACATGATATTAACTGTCTGTGGCGTGGTGCCTAAACCTTAGTCAGCGTGTTTTTGGGTTCTATATTTTAAAGATACATTTGTACGTTAATCCCTGTGGTATATAATAGCAGGGTTAGGGTTTGGTTTCTGGTTGGGGGTCATGCCGGCGTGACCTCAGACCACTGAGGGTTAGGATCCCACTTAGTCCAGCATCAGACATGATCCGGGATCCAGACGGGCTGGTCCAGGGCACTTATTCATTGTGAGGGTTCAAGTCTCGACTGAAGTATGATGAAATGTTGAACGGGGCTATAAAACCTCTGGCGGTTCTGGTTTTACAGACTCTTTACAGGGTAATGTGCCATTTTAATGCTCCTTAGACCTCCTCGAAAGTTGTTCTTTTGGCAGCTTTGCTTGAGACCTCAGCATGGGGAAGAGTGATTTAGAATTATTATTTAAATGGTAACAGTACAGGCGCTGTGAAACTTAGAAAATAATAAGAGCTAAAATCAATAAATAAATAAAAGCTAAGAAAAAGAAAGAAATGGCAGCTCCTCCGTTTCCACTCATTTTTTTCTGTGCCTCGGACAACATCAAGATTAACCCCCCCACCCCCGGTCAGCCGGTGATTCTATTCGACTATCCTGTGGCTCCTTTCTGGTTATTCCCTTCAGATTATTTGAAGAAGTCTTCATGACGTAGGTCTTACGCAGAGGAGGAGGTGGGTTTTCTCCTGCTCTGCCGGTGTCCGGTCCGTCTGCTTTTCTAATCGCTCATCGTCTCTGTAGCTATTGTTGTTTCCCTCAGAGCGAGACTTTTACCCCCTCATTTCCTCCTCCTCCAGATAAACAGGACAGGTATTTTGGGTTTGCGGATGTGTGAAGGAGAGCCATTGTTTTCTTTAACCCTCTGTCACTTCCTGTCTCTGCACCCCACCCCGCCTCAGAATGCCGTTTCCTGCCCCAGCTTGGTTGCCTCGGAGGTTCCTCCATCCCCTTCAGGAATGGCCCAGGACTTCAATTTATCCCTCATCAACATCCACGAGGTACGACAGACGACCTCCAACCACGAAGCTTGGTCTTAATCCAAAAAGCATGTTGAGAAAATGATTGGGCTAAAACACAAGCATATGGCGAGTTTGCTTCAAGCTGAGTTAAACACCGGCGGGCATTTGTGTGCTGTGATTCGGGCCGCAGTTGAACGAGCAAAAATTTGACTTTGGATGACAAAAATGAAGAAGAGTAACGAGCGAGTGTCTTTATGCTTATGTTGCTCGCTGCTCAGCTCACCTTGCATCTGGTATCGAACGGACAAGCTGAGCTGTGTCTTAGTCAGCAGGAGGTACAGCGTGCGGTCGGATTGAGACAGTCGGCTTTTACGTCTGCCTTGTTCATGCTAAAGTTGGTTCTTAAGGCTCCTAATCTCATTCTTAATCTGCACTGAGTGAACCAGAACCTTAACCCGCATCACTGACGAGGACACAGCAGGCATCTTCTCGAAATTCCAGTGCTGCGTGGTTGCCAGGCGTGGCCAGTCACACGCATAACCTCAGCCGGGCCTCTCAAGCCCTTGCCTTGTGTGTTGCTATGGTGACAGACATTGAGTCACATACCTCCTCACTGATGCCTGGCGATTGTTTGCTCTTCATGCTAGCGCATCATTATCAAAGTGTTTTACAAAATCTTTGAATAACGCTGTTGTCTTGTCGGAAGGTCAATTCAGCATCAGCGTTTGGTGTCACTCAGGTTTGGACGTTTCCATCACTCAGACTCGCATGGAATCTGTGGTGACTACAGTTTCCCACATTTCTCTTTTTTTGTGTGTAAGCCTTAAATAAATTGTTTGGATCTAAACTGATAAACAGCCGACTGAACATAAGTCAAGGGAACATTTCAACGTCTGTTATTTTGTTTTTCCCATAAAAAAAAGGATCTGCCAGATCCCCCCCCCCCCATAAAAAAAAAATCTAGCCTCTTTGGTGTCAAAATCTTCCTGGAGAGAAAGATCAAAGAAGTCGAATGTAAGCCGGTTATATTTATAGACAATGAGCTCCTCTACTTTAGTAAGTATTTATCCATCACTGCTCTTAGCTGTCATGGCTTCTTTATGGTCTTGCCTTCAAATTTCTTGGCTCATTTAAATGCAGGGCTCAGATTTAGCAAATGAATTCATATTCATTACCGTGACTCCCAGATGACTTGCAGAGGTGTGGGAGTCCAGATGTTTATGAATATGAATTCCTCCTTTCCGAGCAGCAACAATTACATGGGTTATTTCAGTTTCCTGGCATTATTTTGGAATAAAATACGAGCGAACACATTATTCTCTAAATCCATTATTTTAGATGATTACCTCATTCTAAGAGTAACATTTTGTCTTTGTTGCCTTGCTTGCTTTTGTCGAAAATAGTGCCTGTTTTAAAATGAGTGGCTTTCACAACAGGGAGAGGAGCTGGAGTGTGACTTTGGGACGGAGCAGCGTTATGAGGCCTCATGGGTGAACAGCTCGATTGTCAAGTGCAGTGGAGTAACAGTAAGTGCAGACAATGACCTACCTGAAATAACTAGTGGGTCCATTTTCCAAGTAAAACAAAAAAAAGATTAGTCAAACTCTGCTGCAGTTGTTGTGCGCTCACTCTCGGTGCCTGCGCTGATTCTAGGTTTAAACCTGGTTTGCAAGTTGTTTTTGTTGCAATTATTCCAAACCCTTGTTTAGAAGTTGAGCAAGAACCCGTTATTATCTCGAGCAACAGCAAGTGGGAGTAAATGCATGTGGAAGCAAAATGACAATACAATTCACGCGGATTACAATTGAGCTTGCAGCCTGTTTTATTTTTATCTCTACTGTTCTGCCCATGCAGCTGTCCACCAATCAGAGGACTCAGATTTACCATCTCAACCTGAGGAGGAGGAGATTCTTTCGTGGTCGCCGTGAGGACGTATTTGTCGACACCCCCCAGCCAATGAGAGGTGAGACAACGCGATTATTCCTGTATCTACTATGCAATTAGTCTCTCACAAAAAGAACAAACACGGCTTAGCTGACACCGTACCTCCCAGAATGTGTTTCACACAAATGTTTTCTGATGAGATTTGTGGATTTAATTAATCCCATAGGGAGGGAAAAAAAGAATTACTGTGAAGGACAAGGTTAGACTGCCTTACACCTTTTCATTTTTTTAATGTGAAGTAAAACTCATAATTTTCCAGTGACTAGTAATTTGCGATAATGTCATATTCTGCTACTGTCTAATTATATATAATAACCATAGAATAGAAAGAACTGCAATTTTTAAGTGCTAACAATGCTGTTGCCAGGCAATCACCTTGTTACAAATTCAATTTGATGATGCTGAAATGATGAAAAGTAGCATGTATTGTATGTTGTTAAACTTGGCATGTTGTCTGCAGCGCAGCTAAAAGCCAATCCGAGCTTATCCTTTTCCCAGATGTGCTGTTGGTCGTCTATGTACCCGCCATGTGAACAACAGCCCTGGGCCCCCGCCAAACTCTCTGTTCACGGACAGGATGGTCTTTTCATAACATGCCGAGTCATCAAATTTTTAAACGACACATGCTTTATCACTCACATGCAGGCAGACGCTAATATGCGCACAAATGCATGCACAGACGCACATGCAGTGCGGGGGGGGGGGGGGGGGGGGGCATAGTGGAATATGAGTGTATTGTTCTGTTCCTCGTTGGCTTTGTTTCCTCCACTCCACCAGTTCTCTTTTTTTCTGATTCATATTTATAGCCTGAATGCATCACCCTGCAGATGCTCAAGCCCATATGGTTCACATGAGCCTTTTAAGAGAGATTTAGGACTCTGTATTACCGGTACATGCTAACCAGACACGGAAAACACAGTTCAGAAATGCTGTATTGGTACTCTAATAATGATTGCCTCTCCATCTCCTTGTGCTCCCGTATTCCTCTAGTGGAGGTATACAACTGCAAAGTGGGTAGTTCGGACTGTTCCCAGTGCTGGGGCCGGGAAGATCAGGGCCACCTCTGCGGCTGGTGTGAAAACAGCTGCAGGCCGAGGGATGACTGCCAACCCATCGTCAATCAATGCCCGGCCCCTGAGATCCATAAGGTAAGACTGCAAGTTAAACATCCATCAGTGTTTGCTGTAAATGTTTGTATTCATCCCCGCCCCCCCCCTCCATCCCCAGCCTCCATCCCCAGCCTCCATCCCCAGCCTCCAGGTGCTCGGACACAAAATGGAAAATCATGGGTTGCTTACATCGAGTGGCGGCCCCATACCCAGTCTGTCCAGAGTCAGCTGACGGGGGGGGGGGGGGGGGGCGCGTTTGATTAAAATAGTTCCCTCAGTAATAACATGAACACTTAACCAGACACAGCCGGAGGGGGTGTTGATCTGCAGTCGCTCGGGAGGGCATGGGAACACGCCCGCTGTCCCATGTCAGTGGAGGATATGTGTAAACGTTGGATCAGTCCATGTTTAGAAATCTTTGTGAAGAAAGCCACTGAGACTGAAAATGAGCCGCGAGGGGTTCAGACCAAACCTAAGAGCAAAACCACAGAAGAATTGAAAAGTGTTTATCTTACACGGGATCCGACTTTGGTCATGTCGAAAGCATCGCCGCCGTTTACCATCGGGTCCTTTCTCCAAACAGTTTATGGAGCTCATTTGCATGATCACACACAGTTGTTTGCCCGACTGTAATGGGAACGTGTTTAGAGGTGTCCTCGTGGCCCTTTGTGTTGCTACTGAATGTTCTATCAGGCGGTCCAGGGAAGCACGGCTCACATGAGACCCAGCCGGCCTGAACTTCCTGTAGATAAAACCCGCTCGGCCCAGGAGAATAAGCAAGTAGAACAAAGCCGGCGGGCGCACGTACAGACACTCGTTCACTCGCCCTGACTGCATGCTGCGTGTCAGCGTGGCCCAAATAGGCCATATTGAAGACGCTCACCACGATTATCCCTCATTCTTCGTAGCTGTCAGCAGATTGTGGGGGGGGTGCAACTCACGGAGACTTCTGGTGTGACTGAGCTGAGATGCCGTATGAATGAGGAGGCTATTGTTGCACCGCTTTCTCACACACACCCCCGCAAACAGTCCCACCGGCATTCTCGTGGGGTGGGGGCTGTGGTTGTGTGATGCAATGCTTTGGCAGCCATGCGTTCCCCAAAAAAAGCCATGGGAGTTTTGAATCCGAGCACTGTGGCTTAAAGAGGAAGCGCTCTTAGCTTTCGCTCATCATTCACACGGCTCTTTGTCAGAGTGAGCGCGTGTGAAGCTAAGATAATCAAATGTGCACCACTGTGGGCGACAGTGGTGCAGTGGTTGAGAGGGTCATCCTACGACCGAGAGGTTGGCGGTTCGATCCCCGGCTCAGGCGCATGTGTACACTGTCGTTGTGTCCTTAGGCAAGACACTTCACCCGCATTGCCCGGGCGCATGCGCACGCTGCGACCAGCAGCAGTTCAAACTGCTGTAAACCAAATTGCCCTCCGAGGGACAGATTAATAAAGTATTAGTATTAGTATTAGTTCTTTCTGCTCAGGATTTCGTTATGTCTTCAACTTTGCCTTTCGCCGCCTAAATGTGAAAAGAAAATGTCTCCCCCTTCAATGTAGTGACGCGAGACAACCGAGACATTTATTTCCCCTGCAGGCGCTTTATTCTCACGTGTGGGTTAGTTCACTGTTTTAAAAAAAAAACATTGATTAGGAGCACTTCCAAAAACAGGAACCGTCAAACAAAGTATATGCCCGACATGAAAGGAACGCGAGAACAGAGGATTCCGGGTGAGACGTAAATGTTTTCTGAGAGGATGGACAGAGAGAGGGCGGAGAATGGTACAGCATAGTGAGGAACCTTTTCCTGTTTTTGTCCTCGTGTCCTTCTTGATTAGCGCGATGCTAAAGAAACGGGGTGAGGATGTGAAGATGAAAGCCGTGGCCTCATTGTGCCCCATTCAAAGTAGAAATGGACTTTATCAGCCGGGTCGTTTATCTCATACAGGCTGCATATCAGCATGCGTAATACATGCGGAATTTCCTTGAGGTGAATTCAAGTTTTCGGAATAATTTACGCTCCGGATATGTTTAATAGCCATCCAGCGTGCCTGGATGCCATTTGGTGCAGCGACACAATCACGCCGCCCGATCTCTCCCGAGGCCTGGCGGAGTTTGTGCCGTAAATCAGGACTTGTAAGAGGTGTAAATGAGCGGCATGCCAGCTGACGTTGATGTCAATGCTCAACGGCACCACAGAGACACGCGAGGTGCTGCAAGACGCACGGTGATCATAAATAACTCTGCTCACTGCTCAGCCCCGAAGAGAAGCTTGCTTAATATAGCCGCAAAAACATTTGCATTATTTCCTGTGGCGTTGATCACACAGGAATACTGTAAGCAGCGGCTTGATTTCCAACAGCTTGCTTTCACAAGATATTAAAAGCAATAAACTCTGTCTTTATTTAACTGCCCCCCCACCCTCCTCCTCCTCCTCCTCCCATTTTAGCAGGGAAATATATGATTTGTTTTTCTGTGCTGTCACTCTTGTGAGCTTCACATTTTCTTAATGCGGCGCCAACTCTCACCGCCTCACCCAGACCAAACAGAAGTGCTGTTTTCATTCTTAGACTCAGTTTCTGATAGCGCTGGAGCCGGGCTAATAACACAGAGGTGGGGGGGGGGTCACACTGACCTTAGCTCGGCCAGGGAGGGGTCAGTCTGGAAAGCCTGTGAGCCGCGGCGTGAGCTACGCCACACTGGTAATATGGTGGGAAGATTGCTCGCGTCTTAGCGGCGAGCGATGCGATCTCTGAAGCTGTGTCTCCACAGCCATCGAGGAGGCGACGGCCTCTCCTTTTCTTTCTGCTGCCCCCTGAGTGGACAGTTAAAGGTCCAGACATGAGGGCTGACATGAAGCATCCAATTATGCCTCTGAACAACAGCAGAAATGGGACTGTGTCACATAGCAGGCACAGGAAAACAGATGAAAGGAGTAGCACTGTGTATTAATTCCCCTGTTCACTCTCTCAGCACTCAATTCCATAAATTGCCTCCCCACTCATCCACCTTTCTGCTGTGATCTCCAGCCCCTTCTCTCTCTCTCTCTCTCTCTCTCTCTTGTGGGATGTGAAGGGGGCTCTTAGCCTGCGCTTTATTTGCATGTGCTGTGGAGGATTAGCGGCTGAAGAGTCTGAGCCTGGCACAGTTAAGAGTCTGCTTTGTGTGTTACACACCTAAATTGTGTGTCTATTATATTAGGCCTCAGTCTCCAGCAGAAGAGCACTTACAAGGGCCACTTGTCCTTATCGCTCAGCGAGACAGGCTCCACGTCAACATCCGAGATGGCATCCCTTTTTTTTCATATTTCTGTCCCGTTCATTATCATCCGTCATTAAGTGTAATATTTTTAGAGGGGTAATCTACTTATGAGCTCTAATTTATTGCATGTATTACAAGGGTTCTGGGCCCTTTCCTTCTCCCTGTTCATTACTCCACTGTGTCTTTGTCAGGTCTTTCCCCTGAGGGGTCCTGTGGAAGGAGGCACCCTGCTGACAGTACAAGGCAGGAACCTGGGCCGGCGGGCCGGAGGAGTAAAGGTTTCTATCGGAGATGTGTCATGCATTCTCCTGCCTGAGCTTTACACCGTCTCTGTGGAGTAAGTGCTACAACGTTAGTATTGCAGCAACACTAAACTCGCTCATGTAAGCTGATATCAAGCGAGACTGAATGTTGATTTTCATTATCTTTTACTTATTAAATTCCATTTTATATTATCTCCTATCGAGATCACTCTGTACAATGAGTTCTACTTGATTTATTACATTCAGGGGGGTCGATGGCTCTGGCTGTCACTCAAATGATATGCAATAAAAAAAAACAGGAAATAATGAAGGGCTCTCTTTTTATAATAATCATAATATGGACACTGATTAATTGCTATAATTAATTCAAAATGAACACCACTTCTTTATTGTATATGTGAGAAATGTTTGTTGTGTCTAGTATATTGTGGCTTCAGAAAGAACTGCAGTGGCATATATACCGGTAATACATTTAAACCGCGTGAGGAAGTGTCAGTTGGTGCTGAAGACTGGCTTTCAACATGGAATGTTGATGTTTGCGCGAGTCGTCGGCGTCGCCAACAATAAAATGTCATACGTGTGAGAAAACCCACGTATTTAAACTGAAATTGAATAATTTGTACAAAATGTAAGTATGACAATTAGCTCTGGAGGACAGCTGAATCATGAGCGGATCAGACTTTATTACGTTGCTATTACCACACTAATATGTACATGCAAATTGCCACAAGACATCCAATCTTTCATGTCACATCTAATCTTGGGCCGCATATGAAAGTGGTTTGTCCCACATTAAGGCCAACAATCGGAAATGAATGGCTTTAGCCTGGTGATGTGAACAAAGCGTTCCAAAAATGTTGTTTAATGTTAGTTCCATTCAGTTACCTAACTTTCTCTCACAAATAAATATCTAGTAGAACCAATGTCCTCCAACAATCACACAATAAAACACAAACCTTCCCGACATGGTTTCGTTTTCGTATATTCATGAGGCTAATTCTCACAAATATTATTATGCAGCACAGTTCTCATTTTAAATGATTAAATGTCGCTGTTCCTTTGTAGCTCAGGGACCATCACATGGTCACCATGGAGACAGCAGGACCCTGCTTTGACACAACTATAACAGAGCCCATTGAAAGTCAGCAACTCTCCACTCACATCCAAACTTCCATTCAGTATCTGTGATGCGCCTTGAATGGAACTGTTTATCTGGTCTTGCTCCACTGAAGCCTATCATTGTATTAAGACCGGTTTGAGGGTGGGCCGGGGGGAGGGGGGGGGGGTCTTACCTGTCACTGCAGCTGCCTGACATATTCCTTAAAAACCAGGCATCAAAAACAGCAAATCACATTTCATTCCCGGGGTGTTCTCATCTCATCGTCATCTCCCATTGGCTCTTGGGCCTGGCTGTTACCCGCACCAGTCCATCTGACAACATCAGTACATTTGATTTGCACGCAAATTATTGTTTTTAATTTGTTTATCTAGCCTTTATTTAGCCAGGTAAGTTAATTGAGACCTGGTTCTCATTTATAATAATGACCTGGACCTGTTGCACGTTTTTGGCAGTGGGAGGAAGCCGGAGAACCCAGAGACCACCAACGCAGACACAGGGAGAACACGCAAACGCCTCACAGAAAGCATGTAAGGCAACAGGGCTATCCACTGTGCCACCATGCTGCATACATTATATTTATATATCATTTATATCCTGCTGGGGACTCCTACGGATTTGACTGAATTTGATCTCATATTAACATAGATCTTATTCAATATAAATATGTAACAATTATTTACCTTTATAATAAACCTTTTGGAAGCCCAAAATATAAATCCATTAACACGCTACTCATGAAGGTGCAGTTGTGAGGAGTGTTTAAAATTACCCTCCTCCTCAAAACTATTCTCAGAAGATCCAAAATTCAAATGCGCTCTTGCAGAAATGCCATACACACACACACCTGCACATGAGATCTCATTTACAAGGGCTGTTGAACCAGGTGTCAGAGGTGAAAGTTCACATCTGCGTGTCAAAAGTAAAACATGCAGCACTGCAGAGACCGTACGCCTCTCAGTCAGTGTCAACACTTTAATTCAAGGTGCAGTCGGTCTCACACACCTCATTTACTGGAGCAACGCTCTGGGTTTCTGCCTCCATGCTGCCCCCGCCATCATTTCAATATGAGGCTCGTCCATTTAGCCAGTCGGTGGATGCTTGCGTCCAAACACAGAACTTGTTGATCCTGATTGTTCAGCCAAGGGAAATGAGCAGAGATCTTCAAGACGAGCCAAAATATCAGCCTCCAAAAACCATAATATCTGAGCGAGGTCAGTCTGGGCTCTCTCCTTTGACTTAGCGCTCGCTAAGATGGTTCAAACTATTTACTTTTGTGATGCTTTTTGATGATTCATAAAAAAAATTACAAGTATTTTTAAGAATAGAATAGAAATACTTTATATATTTATAAGACCTGGGAAATGATTTAATTACAGAAGTCATCAGTCATAACAATTTAAAAAATAATGGTCTATAAAGAAAAAGAATAATTGAAGAATAGCTAAAAGCTACGCTAAAACGCCACCTCTTTTCTTTTATCTGTTTAAACGATCTAAGCTGCATTCTGTGTGTGTGTTGTTGCGTTTATCTCAGTAAACCCCGACATGCTACAGGCTGATTTTATACCTTTGTCTGTAGCCCTCGGGGAACATTGGTTTTATGTCATTTGAGAGAAAATAAACCGCATCTTCATTGTTCAGCAGCAGATATCATGTAATGCGATGTATTGTCGAGATAGCAGCTTGATTCCTAGCCTGCAATCAGCTCAGCCTGAAGCAAACCCGTCTTATTTCCCTTTGCCTTCAATCGGGGGAATAATCACGTTTCGTTTCATTTGTTCTATTTCGTCAGAGGATTTGGTCTGATGATTTCTCATCAAAAGGCTTGCACCTCTGCCCCCATGCTCCCGCTGCTGCACTTGTGATTAACGAGGAGAGATACGGGCCCTGCCTTTGACAAATCAGTGGTACTTTATTATATTTTAGAATATTCTGAAAGAGCTGTGCAGCACCTGGCTAAACAAACCAACAGGGGACCAAGCTGGAGGGGGGGGGGGGGCAGCTGCATGAGGTAATAAAGGTTAGCCTACACCCCAGTATATTTATCCCCAGGACAGTAGCTCCCACTGCTTCAGTACAAGACTGTCATTAATATGAGGCGTCCCTGAGAGGGTGATCTGATGATACAAGGCTTAATCACAGCCAGGAGTGAGAGAACAAGACTCAGCCCCCCCCTCCCCCCCCCCCCTTAATCTCACTTAGACAGCGGATCTGGAGCTGAGGAGCTGTGAACTTTACACCTGATATCTCCTGGCTTTGTTGGATTCTATTTGTAAATGTAATAACTGCCATTCTTCATGTTTAATTATGAGCCTTTGTTTCGCTGTCATGATCAAAATATCTTTCCCATCCGTGTATCTTTTATACATTGTGTATACGAATAAAATTATGAAATATTGTTATTTTCTAACAATATTCACACAAATATTTACTATGTACTATGTGGCGGCACAGTGGCGTAGTGGTTAGCGCTATCGCCTCACGGTAAGAAGGTACCAGGTTCCAATCCTGTCTGTGCAGAGTTTGCATGTTCTCCCCGTGTCCGCGTGGGTTGTCTCCGGGTTCTCCGGTTTCCTCCCACCTCCAGTTGACTCCAAATTGTCCACAGTGTATGAGTGTGTGCGCGCGTGAGCGGTTGTCTGTCTCCGTGTGGCCCCGCAATGTGCTGGCGATGCGACCGAGGTGTACCCTGCCTCTCGCCCATAGCATGCTGGGATAGCATCCAGCAACTCCCGTGACTCGCAAAGCAGAAAAGTGGAAGGAAATGGATTGATTATCGATTATTATTATTTTTGGGGGGGTGTTTATTTATTTATTTTTATTTGAAGTGTCACCGATGATGGTTTGAAAACTAAAAAGTAATGCTCTTTTAAATTCTCCAGGCTGGTGTGCATCACTGGGCGGGCTGCACATGACAGGACGGACATTGTCCATGTGGACGTGGATCAGAGCGGGACGGGGGCGTCAAAGGAGACATTCTCATATTTAGTGAGTATTCTCCAGACTTTTGCCCTTCTGCTGATCTTTGCTTTCTTTTCTGTCTCTTCCCTGCACACATTCGTCTTCTTCTTCTTCGCGCTCTTGTTCCTTATTATCCACTGGGAAATCCTCCCCAAGTGTGTTGAGCGTTAGCAGATGCGTTTTATGGTTCTGAGGAATTCAGTGTGTGGGAATCTTCAAACATTCATCTGTGCTCCAACTAAGCGCCATTGTCATCATGCGCTTGCCGCCAGCAAAAACAAGTATGGCGATTGTTGGAACGTCCCATCGCTCTTGCTCCGATTTCAGACAGCTAGCCATAGCCAGCATTGTGTTAATGGACCTCAACCCACAAAAGCAGCCCATTGGATTAGAGCATTTAGCAAATGGAAATACCCGTGCAAGCCCTTTGTATTTCTTTGCTTGCTAGTGAATCATCCCACAGGGAAATTGTCCAGATCTCGAATCCCTCCACGATACATGAGGATGAAGAAAATCTAGAAAAATAAACACGATGCTGGGCTGTTTATGGAACTCCTCTGGCTTGCTTATCAGACGCCAGGATGCTTCATGTGAGAGGGGCTTTTTCTTAACTGTAGTGTGGTCTGGGAAAATTGTGGGAGAAAGGGAAAATAGTTCTGGAGCCAGGATGCGTGTCTCTACTGCATCTCCTTCCTTGAGTCTTTAGACGGAAACATCTGCCCTCTTACACCCACTCCGATATACAAACGCACAATGGGCCTCCTCCACTCCTCCACTTCCTCCAGGAAGTGAATCCTGTCAGTAAGGATGGGAGGGGGGGGGGGGGGGGTGATGACAGGGATAGAAAGTTTGGAAAGAACAGGAATGCTGATGCTGGAAGCTGTCGGGCTGGATGCAGATACTCGTTTTGCCCGAGGAGCCCTTATTTCTTTATGTGTATGTATTTTCATTTACCGGTACATACCGTATATGCCTCGCCGTTTTTCCAATGCGTATGCATAAACATTATTGCCTGTTACCTGCAGTATAGCTGCCCTACAAACTTAAGGCCCAAAGGCCTGTTGGCTCCACACCACAGGCTGCCTTCACAGTTTTCTCCACTCATGCACTCCGTTAGTCAGCAGCTGTCTCAGCCGATCCGTAAAGACACGGTATTCGTACCTCAAAGGATGAGTCAAGCTTTCATTTGATGTCAAGATAACTATCACAGAACAGAAAACACAATATGAGCAGGCCCCGGCTTTTTCCGGTGACAGAATCAGATTTGAAGTCATAAATCTGATGTCTTGCTAGTCATGTGCTTCATCTCCCGTCCACAATGAGGTCCCGAAGCTGCTGTCTATGGAGCCGAGGAAGGGCTCCCGTGCCGGAGGAACCAGAGTGTCCATCAGAGGGGAACACCTGGACATCGGCTCTCAGGTCAGAGTGATGGTCAACAGCACGCTGGAATGCGTCATCACAGAGTGAGTACTGCATCTTTTCAAATGCATGCAGGTGTTATTTAAAAATCTGTCAAAGCGCAATAAATATACAGAAGCTCGCAACCTTCATATTTTAGTTTTGGCACTTGAAGGAATCACAGATGTGCGGTTTTGCTATGTTTGTCTTTTTCTAGGAAAACAGACGAAACCATTGAGTGCACCATGCCTCCAGCTTTGCAGGCACACACCAACTCAGTTGCAGTGTGTGTGGAGTTTGAAAACCTTCCTTGTCAAAGTGACGACCTTAGTGCAATGTACACCTATGAGAAGAACCCCACCATCAGCTCCATCCGCCCCAAAAACAGCTACCTGAGGTACGTAGGGTGCCGTGAATGCACCACAAGCATAAAATCTAAACGCCGGATGACAGTCTCCCTCCATCAGGGCTCTGATCTCCTCTTGGTGTGCAGCGTTTTCTCCAGATTGTGCTAAAAATGGCGCAGCTTGTGTTTGATCGGGCAGCGGCATGTCTTTGATGAAGTGTGCAGAGTTTTAAAGCAGTAAAAAACAGATTTGCATTATTATGTATTTGCTGTTTCTCTCTTGTCTTATTTGCATTCCTGCATATATTTGAGACCTGTTTTCCATAGCTGAGCTGAGACTCTCTCTCTCTGTGTGTGTGTGTGTGTGTCTCACAGCGGTGGCAGGACCATCACAGTCACAGGGCAGGGTTTCGATTTAGTGCAAAGCGCCACCATGCAAGTGCAGGGAATTGGAAAAACAGTGAGTAACTAGCTGTTGCTTCTTTTATGATGTAAGAAAATACTTTCTTTGCATAATCACGACTGTGGGGATTCATAATTAAATCTAATGAAACAAACGGGACCAGTTTGGCATGCTGGGAAACACTTTATTGGTATTATTACAGGGATGGCGAAAGTCGCTACCGGTGTCTGTCTGTTTAGTTCATCTGAAGGAAGCAGCTCCTCTGTCTCCATCCAGTAGAAACAAAAGTAAACAACACCAACCGCAGTCAGGAAGTCACTGCACGCAGCCAAAACACAGACCCGCAAGCAACCCTCAGGAAACTACATTACCATTCATAGAGTAGTCAGCGAGCCTGACAACAGGTTTCTAGGTTTTTACAGTAGTTTATTTTTTATTTTTTATAAAAAATCGACACCATCTGTAAATCAATGCATGTATTTATTATTTACTAGTATATAATACTTATTTTTTACTACTACTTATTTTAGGTATAATGGCAACAATAACAAATTACATATATTATACATTGGGAATGTTTTTGACCTTTATCAGCCAGGATATGGGCTCAGGAATATTCTTATTATTTAATTTTAGGATTTCTATTTGACAGACATCATTTCACCCTTTCCTAAAAAAAATATATTTTCTCATCCACCTCTTATCTTGAAAGCAAATAGAGAGGGAATTTCCCAACATGTTATTTTCATTCATTAGGGTAGCGGTGAATGAAAAAGGAATCTCTTTAAAGCTTCCTTGTCTTTGGTCCTTCTCAGCGCTGCACAGTCGTCTCCACCTCCGTGATCACCTGCCCATCCCACGCGTCGGGCCAGTCCCAGCACACCTCAGTGCTGTTCTTCCTAAATGAATTGCTCTACAGGGGGGACGGCCCTTCCTCCATCGACAGTGAGACTGAGGAAGAGGAGGAGTTGCCTCATAAAGCTCGCTTCCAGTTGGAATATGTGGAGGACCCTCAGTTCTTCACCGCCAACAAGGAGAAGCTGATTAAACACCATCCAGGGGAGCCGCTGACCCTCATCATCAATGTGAGTGACGCAGGAAGTTCTGATCAGTTTCCTGATAAATGACACAAAGATTTATCTGTTACTGGACCGTAATGATGCGGATTAAACGCATTTGTGCAGCAGCATCTCGCATCTGAGCAAAGAATTCAAGCCAGTCTGTCAAATCTGGCTGAACGGTTTTCAGGAATGACGCTCATACATTACATGGTTGTGATTAAGAAGTCATTGCGTCAGAATTTTTCACATTGTGTTTTTAAAAAAAAGAAAAAAGAGAAGAGATAATGAAGTTAGGGAGGCTTGAAACTTAAAATAATGAGCATTTAACCAGATCCCCCCCCCCCCCCCCCCAAAAAAAAAGTGCACATTCTCACATGTAACTTTTGTTAACAAAACAGAACCACGGCTGCACTGGCTGCTGCCGGTGCTTTGTTACAGCGGCGTTTTGAGGAGATGAATCGACCTGGCGACTAATCGATGCATCCCCGCGCCCAAGATGCTAATGTGGCTAGAAACCCGGCATTCTCACGAGCAGTCACATTTAAACATGACAATGCCATAAACAGAAAATAATGGATTTTGTCAGCTTTAAAAAAAAAAAAGCATATTCTAATCCTGCCTAGAACATGTGATGGTTCTAAAGGTTGCTTGTTTCTTGGCTCCTAAGGCCCCACCGGTAAACCGACTGCTCCCACTGTGAGCAGCAGAAAAAGCTGAATGTTGCGTTATTCATATTCATATTCCTACGAGCCAGAGGCGCATGTAAAGCACATCAAAGGTCCCGGCTGAAACATGTTGATGTCTATCGGGGCGTCTGATTGGGAGGGTTGCAGTAGTGGCTCAGTAGGATGTTCCGTGTTCCCGTGGCCCAGTGGATTGCAACCCCTGCCTGCATCACCTTTAAAGCCTGCTGTCTGTGACGTGCTAAAAAAAGCCGACAAGCACACGTGCACATGATTTAGCCTCCTCTACACGTGTTAGTGCGTATCATATGAGGCTGCAGGAATTGCCGCCTCAGTCTGTCCTACCCACACAGTGTGACTGGCCTGTTATTTTCTGGTGTCTTTGGAGAAGTGGATTCTTCTGTTGGCGAGGAGATGCAGGAGAGCGAACGCTTTTGTGTTCCTATAAAAAAACTTTAGTCAGTGCGATCCTATATTGAGAACCTGCAATGTGGGTGGATTTTGTTTTGCTTCCATCGTGTTTGGGCCTTTAGAATTCATTGTAACGGTCCAATAAGTTTTAGTGTGAACATATTGTGTTGAATATGAAGCTTTTTGCAGTGTATTTGCACTGAGCGTGTGTGTCTGAGTGTTGTATCTTGGTTCGGAAGCATTTGTTGACAGAGACTCAGGGGGTGGCATCCTGTAGTCGGGACACGATGGACCCTGAGGGTGTAAACAAAACAAGGAAGCACACTGGGGATTAAAAAAAACACACACACACGCAAACACACACTTGCTCAATTGCTGTTTGCTGCTGTTGTTGGTGCAAATTGCAGTTGCTTCCAAATTGGAGCATATTTTCATTGTTTCGTCCCTAATTTTGTCATTAATGATAATGCCAAGTTAATTGCTGACATCAAGGAATGCTGCAAAATGTAAAAAAAAAAGCAAGAAAAAAAGGGTTTTAAGTGGAAATGGTAGAAAATCATTTAAAAATTGAATTCAACGATTCACTAAATTGTTGAATAACATCCATGAGAGATTGCGAAACCTACTTCTAAGAATAATCAGAGTTATTAAAGTCAATACCGTGAACAATCGACAGCATATTCCGGTGAAGTTCGGCCAAAACGCAGGCGGCCGAAGACGACCCTGGTCTCCAGTATGACGCAAGCTCAAAAACCCAGAATTCCCAGGACGCAGTTTCACTGTGTCTTTAAAAGCGACTGTAGTCACCAAGCCATTGCTGAGATAACCATGATGTCATCACTGTGACATTGGTATTTTTCTTTCTTTAGAAAGCCCCCTTTGTTTGCTCAGAAGACAATGCACAACTGTGTGTTCGCTGTTTGACAAGCAATGAGCTTCATGTGTAAAATCAGTGGGATGTCCCTTTAATCAAACTCCAGTTGAGAAGTGACAGGCA
This sequence comes from Brachionichthys hirsutus, assembly GCF_040956055.1. Classification (NCBI taxonomy): domain Eukaryota; kingdom Metazoa; phylum Chordata; class Actinopteri; order Lophiiformes; family Brachionichthyidae; genus Brachionichthys; species Brachionichthys hirsutus. The sequence continues at coordinate 12,172,401 of NC_090898.1, forward strand.
GATCTTGAATGAAAGAAGGACGGAGCTACTAGAAGGCCGCGCAGCTCATCCTAACGAGCCCTCTGAACGTTATTTCGGGAAGAGGCAGGGATGACTGTCGGCAGGTTTGTTTGTTGAGACTTTCCTGGCGATGTGAGAGACGCAGCGGGAATGTTTGCTGCTTTCAGATGAACTCTAGCCCCAACTGGATGAGCTTTCTGCTGGCTCACTGTGTGACAGTTGTGTGTCAAGCAGCTCGTATTTTATGTGTATTCGAAAGCAAGTCTTGCACGTATGTGTTTGTTAACCCCACAGTGTCTGGCCACTGACCGGCTAACGGCTGTTTCTGTTCCAATCTGCCACAGAAAGGGCCGAACATTCTGGAGCTGCTGCCGGATGAATACTCTGTCATGATTGGTTCCTACCCCTGTAACATCAGCTTCCATAATGACCAGCTGTTCCACTGCACCATCAACGGGCTGCTGAGCTCCAGTGAGAGAGAGCTGCCTGTCACAGTAAGTGTGGAAGCATCTACAACATCACAATAAAGCACCCATTCATCCGCCAGTTGAAATGTGTCACCGGATAGTACCTGGATAATTAAAGATATTTCCCATCTGTCACCCACTAATCAACCCCAACGTTTAGTCAGAGTCCATTCGTCTGTCTCATCCGCACCCTCAGATTCGCTGAGTCGTAGGAAGCATTGAAAATGTGGGTGGAACAGAAAAAGGTAGCGTGTCATTTTGTGTTTTATTATTGAGCCATTATGATGTGGTTTTATACCTTTATGGGGAAGTCGTTGGCTTAATATCGCACGTTTAAATATATTTACAAGCGTAAAAATACAGAAATTGATTTAATTGATTGGTGGATCTTTTTAACAGACTCGTTCTATAAATGTGAAGAGCTCTTCATGCTTGCATGATTAAATTAACTCTTATCAAATCAATAATTGGAGAGGAGACGACGGGGAAACTACAGAGACGGGACCTTTCTTGTCTTTTATGAAGACTGCATCAGAACGTCCTGTTCTGTAGACAAAACACTTCAGAAGTAATGCAACATTTTACTTATTGGACGGGAACATAGCAGAACCTGACAACGCCTTCTTCACTTCTATACAGACTGACATGATGGAATAAAAGTTCTATGACCTTAAATATGTTTTTTTTTTATTGTTGGATGATGAGGCAGTGATGCAGCCCCGTGAAGGGGGCTGAGTGGAGGGAAATCTAGTGTATTTTCACCATTTGGAAATTCCAGGTTCCCTCATTAGTCTCTCTATTATCAATGACTCTTTTCATGCAGACTCTTTCTGCTCACGCCAAAGCCCACGCCTTCTGTCTGAGTGATGAACCCAACCCTGAGCCCTGGCCGTCAAAATGTAAAAAATCTCAATCGAGACATGGTTGATCGTTTCACATTCTGCAAGACGCTCTTCATTCCTCTCTCCACTTTGTTTTTTTCCATCTGTTCATGTCCAATCTGGTCTTTTTGACAGGGTTTTATTAGGAGGGGGAGCATTCATCTATATTTAAACATGCAGCCTGGCTCTGAGCAGTTTGCAGAAATAGCTCAGAAACATATGTTACTGTCTCTGACGGTTGTGTTGCGCTGCAAGAACCTTTTCCCCACTTTGACACAGAAATAGAAGGAAAGCTCTTTTACCTGAGTCCCCACATTCCACCCTCTCTCTCTCTCTCTCTCTCTCCACCTGTGACTCACCCTCATAGCTGTCCACCCATCCTGGTCCTTCTCTTGGGACGTCTGACAATAAACACAGGGGCCATAAAGCCAGGGCAAGGGTCAAATGAGATGTCATAACACAAATGGGTGAGCTGCTGGCGTGCGAGCGGTGAAGATGATTAAATTTCTTTGCCACATTTGGAAATGATCGCACATCAAACTATTTGCACGGCTTTTAGCCATTTGTGTTTCTTTGCTGTGTATCAGTCGCCAATGCATTCTTACATGGCAGCGTTTTGCTTGGTACCGGAATGGAGCTGAGATGCAGAAGTGAATGTGAGTAAGCAGAGCGAAACAGGAACATGGAACAATGGCATTTACCCCTCCATTACACCATGCAGTCCCTGGAACAGGGGCGTCTCTTACTGGCCTGTGTAAATAAGTACTCGGGCCAGAAAGAGAAAGCAGGGATTAGAAGGAAGGAATATGAAGGAGGGAAACTAGTGAGCCAATTTCCCCCTCGGAGTAAGACCAGTCTAAGAAGGATTTGGTCTGAGGATTGGAGGCTTTTTATCTGGAGCTCTTTCCTATGAAGTATGTTTGGAATGAGGAAGGAAAGGGAAAGATGTGTGGTGGAACCACAGAGACCCTGCTGACTAATCAGAAAGCAGAACATCTTTTCTTGTCACATCTAGGTTACTATGAGCCGGGTGGCTCCTGCAGCGAGAGCCCATTTTTCAAAAACCTGCAGTGTGTAATTTAGTTTCTGTGCATACACCTGTGTCCCCGAAACAAACAAAAAAAAAATCATGTGCCTGTGCATTTGTGGCATGCATGCCAGCACTTGTGTTCCCATTAATAACTGTCCATGCTGTGTACGCTGTGCGCCTTTCAAAAGTTCTTAACAGGATAATAGTAAACGTCTGTCCTCTGTCTTCTCCTAAATTACATTTTCTCTTTTATCTGATCACAATTAAGCACCTGATTGTGACAGCTGATTTCAATAGTAGACTGCTGAACTTTGAAGAAAAAAATAAGAGAAACTTTTGTTTGACTTCAAGTATCCAGGGAGGTTATTAGCAGATGCATACTGGAAGAAGTCCATGCCTTTATTCCCTCTCCCTTTGACTGCTATAATTCTCTTCACTGCCACTCACAGTAATTTTTCCAGAATGATCTCATAACTGGGTTATTTTAAATGGGCCTCCTGGACCACTGAAATCTTATCTTTATGTATTTGGCACGTTTCCATAGTTCATGTTGTCCAGTGATCGTATAACTCTCGTGTTGAAACCGTGATCTCCTATAATATAATGTGCTATATCAATGTTGTGACATGTAATGTGAGTTTAATGATATAACCCCCGAAGAAGAAAAGCTCTGTTTTCCATGTGATTTAGATGATTTTTATTGCTCTTTACACAATGATTTCAGAGTAATATTAAAATGTCGTGCATTTCTTATAAGAGATAATATTATATTTACAGTGTAACTCTTTATGGAGCAACTTATTTTTCCAGCAAATTTCACCCCTGCAAAGATACATTCCATGTTTGTATGTTGAGAAATATACTATATAAGTTATATGTCGAGCTGTACTCCGGGAGGTCAAACGTATGTTGAGAATCATTGGAGAAGAAGCGAAAATATTTCCACAGTTTCATGTGTGTTTTTTCTATTTTTAGGTAGAAGTGGGTAACTTCCATCACACCATCGCCAAAGTTCAGCTTGGTGGAAGCGAACTGGCCATTGTGGTGTCCATTGTGGTGTGCTGTGTGCTGCTGCTGCTCTGCACTGTGGGTAGGTTGTGTCTACCTGCTCACCGCGTCCTGATTAATGTGTGTCTGCTGCAGCAATGGATGCTGCAGATGTGGATCCAGATGAAAGGAATTCGGAGGTTATAGTTTCACGCGCTTACTCCATCTCTCTGTTCCCAGAGCACAAAGACCTCACTGTTCCCTTAAGTGTCTGTACTGTGTGGCCTTTGTGTTTGGGGGGGGGGGTGGGGTCATTTGTAGGGCATAAAAATTGATGCTACTGGGGATTTGAATTTGATCTCCGAAGCTCCTTTGCTTTGTATGGAATTGAAAAGTTGTTCTTTTTATTTCCACGCCATCGCGGTCAGACGCTTTCATTCACATATCTTTCACGGGCTCAGAGTTGCTCATTATGATGTAAGCTGGTATCTCGTGGATACCAGCTTACTCTGTGGAGATTTACTGTATATAAACGGCGTCTTGTTTTTCTCAGCACTCGTTGTGTACTGCACAAAGAGCCGAAGGGCGGAACGCTACTGGCAGAAAACGCTACTTCAAATGGAGGAGATGGAGTCCCAGATCAGAGAGGAAATCCGTAAAGGTGTGTTTACACAAGGACCCGCACAAGTTCTGCTGTTAGATCTATTTCGTCTGTTTATGTCGACTAACAAAAAACGAGTTTCTGGGAAGATGAAAATATTGACCGCATATATTTGTCTATTCACACAGTTTCACGGGCATACAGTGGGCATACAGAATATCTGTTTATCGTGAAGGGGAGATGGAACTTTTGACAGAATTGTGCCTAGTAAGCGTGAGCAATGTCTGACAAAATGATCAGTCACACGCATGACACACCGAGCGGCAGCATCCCCGTTGCTGTGTTTACACAGTGGGAACAAGGCCTGTGCATTTGTGTATGTGTGTCTAGTCTAGTGCATGAGAGCAAAGCCACGTGAAGGCCACTCCATGTCTGTGCTCCCAGATTTATGGTGGGGAGATAAGAGGGGATGGATATAGAAGGAGAGGGAGAGGGAGGATGGGATCGGAGCGGGAGTCAGGGCCACGGGTCTGGGAAGAAGCAGAAGTGTGGGCGGAGGAGAGGTTATTTAGTCAGAGGACGCAGATAGATCTGCGGCTGAGTTCAGGGTGAGCGTGCACAAATCGAGAGATAGCCCTGCTCAAATGAAATATGTGATAAAAGCAAAGGGAGAGGGAGTGAAGGAAGAGGGGCGATTGACATATTCCAGGTTACAGGATTCGTGTTTTGTCTGAAAAGTGAGGAAGTGGGGAGGTTTGGCACTGACTGGTGGTTTACGAGACATTGGAGCAAGCAAGGAGGATAAATAACCCGAGGAGGAGTAAAATATATTTTAAATCCCTCAGGTTTTGTATTTCACACACTATCTGGAGAAAGAAATGGCATTGTAACCCAAATACGTCTCTCATCCCACCAGGAGGAGGCTCTCCATAAAAGAATCTCCAGTGTCTCATTATCATCCCGCCCAATAAAATGGCTCTGATATTAGCATGCAGATTCCAGTCACTGTCTGGATGAGCTGATAATAGTCCTCAGCATGTTAACCTCAGCCGGCTACCCGTGTTTTGGATGAGGGGTTTGGACCGGATTTGGCTGCTCTGATTGTTGTAAATATGTGCATGCTTGTCATGCTGGACTGCACAAAATTCCATCAAGAGAGAAGAAGAGAAGAAAAAGATCAGCGGAAAGATGTTTGGAATATTTAGTATTCACCCCGGATTTGACATTAGATATGGGAAATTTATACATTTCTGTCTGATCAAATTTTTCTTCCATCAAAATAATACAGATTCTTACAAATCTCATGACAGCCTTGATTTTATTGCATTAATTTATGAGCATATTTCTGACACAAATCAGCAAAAGCTGATGCTCGAGGGACCAGAGCGAGAGGATGGTGCAAAAAGTTGATCCTTTTCTTTTTTCCTTTTCCTATCAGGCTTTGCAGAGTTGCAGACGGACATGACAGACCTGACCAAAGAGCTTAATCGCAGCCAGGGCATCCCCTTCTTGGAGTACAAACAATTTGTCACGCGCACATTCTTCCCCAAGGTGAGCAAAGCAATTCTTTCCTGTTATCTGATCTCCACCGCCACAATGACAATAGCATTTTTCTCAATGGGGCTTTAGTAAATATTTTTTTCTCTGCTTGCCCCATGTCTCATCTCCTACCGCTTATAATAGGCAGGATAAGATAAAGGAAAGAAAAAAAAAATCCCCTTGAAACCTTAAAAACACAGCAGAGGTCTAGCAAAATGTAGTTCACTTCAGTGCCCACCAGGAAACTTAATGTGTTCTCTATAGGTAAGCATTTTCTGAATGTAAATTGTGGTCGGTGGGTCCAACAATGCAGATAGACACAACTCAGCGGTTGTTGTCTTTCAACCACAGGCGTGGACATTCAAGGAGGCAGAACAATGGCAGGCACTGAGACAAGAGAAATTCCCCCCCCGAATGATGAAAACACACAACTCGCTTAACTTACACGCCCTTGCTGTTTGGCAAATGTGCGTGCTCTTGCGCAAAAGGCAGCCGCTAAACTGTTGCAGCGGACGCTGGACGTGAGGGAAGTGAGTAAGGAGAGTGTTGAAAAGCTGCACGGAGGGGCACGTAAATCACAGTGTTGCTGCTTCAGGATTGTCCCTCAGTAGTTTTCCGCTAAGACAGCAGTCACTCAACTCATGACCTATTGTGCTCTTGATTTTCCACAAGGCGCTCTGGTTCTCTTAGATTAGACGCGCACAAACACAGACCATGTCAGGCGCAGAATAAAAGCCAAATGTAGCCGTCCAAAAATGACAGACTGCGTCAAAAGACTTCCTCTTGGCAATGGGTCAGAACGTCTCTAAAGCCATTAAAGCTCATGACATTGTATGTCATGGTGTCGTGTTCCCTTTTCACGGTCAGTCGAGGCTTATTCAGGGCCTCGCAGAGAAATTCTTTCGTTTTATGCCGGGCTCAAGGCCGGCTCTCTCTGTGTTTTCCGCGTCTATCCATCTTCCTGTATTTACAACCGGAGCTGACACTTTATTACAGTTTTGTGTGTGCATTAATGTGCGTTTCAGATGTGCTCCGATTACGAGAAGAGCCTGGTGCAGCCTGCCTATGAGAACAACGGCCTCGGCCCTCGGGCGCTGCCGGAGACACACCCTTTGCTGCAGGACTGGCAGGTGAGGGGTTAAGCCATTACAGTGTTAGGTCAGGTTGTGCTTTTCCTCTGCCAGAGTTCCTAGAGTTGTGTCTTTTGTCACTCCCCCGCCTCTCAACTGGGTCACACCGGAGCTTATTAGGCTTTCACAGTCGGCGTGTTATTGGTGAGGAACAGAGAAAATTGGGCATTTTTGCCTTTGTGCGCTTGTTCTAACGTTTGCACGGTGCATATCAGTGAAAGGCACACTGGCGTTTTGTATACTAATGCATGTCATTCAGTGGTTTCTATTGAGTTAGACACAACAAACGTGTTCAGCTTGGCCACACTTCCCACTCGCTCACAGACGACCAGACAGTATGATTTTCAGCAAAAACACATTTCTGGTTGTTTTGTGTGTAACGGAGGAGGAGATGAGCGTAACATTCGTAAAGAGGGAGCGAGAGAGAGAGCGTGTGCACGCCTACATGTGTGTGTGTTTGCACATTAGGAAGGTAGAGAGTAACGATTGCGGCGCTAGTTTTGGGTCGGCAGCCGGGGGCGGGGGGGCTGTCTAACGGTGATGAAGTGCCTTGGATCCGCATCGTCTTCCCAGAAAGTGTTTTCCAGGTCACAGTGAATAAATCTCATAGGTGGGCATTTATCTTAATGGACACCTCTGTTCTCCTTCTGTCAGGCTGTAAACCACACCATATGGCTGCCGACCGGGGGGGGGGGGGGGGGGCTCGATCACGCTGCTGCTTAGTCCCACCCATAGATAGGCCATGCTCATTAAGTTCACTCTGCACATTTACATTTAATACATCCCGGCCAGATGTGTGTAGACCCGAGAACCTCAGAGGGAAGCGTTCCAAGAAGCAGAGGGAAGAGTTTTGTGTTAGAAGCGCTCCCTCGCTGGGTCGCTTGAGACATCGGGTGGTGAGATGGATTAGGGCGGTGCAGCAGGTGTGGCTCACCTCCGGCGACGTCACGCAGATAACTGTTTCCTCTGACTTCCCGTCTTCAGGCCACCAACTCAACGAAGCCCAACGTCGAGGAAGGCATCACTCTGTTCTCCACTCTGCTTAATAACAAGCACTTCCTGATCACATTCGTCCACGCCTTGGAACAGCAGAAAGACTTTGCTGTGCGGGACAGGTAAATGCACCAGAGCTGCATCTTTTCTTATATTCCATGTTTGACAAATCACAAAAATGACATGCATATATTTGAAGGAACTTTTATGACCTTTCAGCTTCTGTTTTAGTGACTCACGTCGCTCTCATCTGTCTTGTTTCCAGCCTCCACCATTTGTGAAGCTATTTACTGTTACACTTCATATGGAAGGTGTCCATCGTTCCAATGGTTGCTGTAGTTTTTATTTCTCATGCTAGACTCTGTACTTGCGCCGAAAGACGCATCCCTACTCTTCACATAAATGGCTGCTCCAACTTTGTAAATACTTGGTCATTATTTAGTGAGCTTGTTTTGATGTCTTAGAAACTAGCCAGTCATTGTGGAGAATCAGAAAAAGAAAGAAAACATTCCAGAGGCCGGACCACATCCCTGTCCCATCTCACTGTCAGCACTTACTGACTTTCTGCTAGATTAAAGGGGCTTTGTTAGGGAAATCCCCTGCACCTCTGGATTGACTCACTCCGACACTCCCTGCATTAGATCAGCCCTTTATTTGCCTCTGCAGTCACAGGTGCTGTGAGGCTTGTTGTTGTTTCTGTAACGTATTTATTTTTAAATGTCTGACCACACACTGACAGAACGTGTTTGTAAGAGCATGTCTTGGCTCATCTGTCTCCTCCGCTAATCTTTTTTCTCTCACCCTTTAGATGTAGCCTTGCATCTCTGCTTACTATCGCCCTCCATGGCAAACTGGAGTACTACACCAGCATCATGAAAGATCTGCTGGTTGACCTGATCGATGCTTCAGCTTCCAAGAACCCTAAACTGATGCTGCGCCGCACAGAGTCGGTCGTCGAGAAGATGCTGACCAACTGGATGTCCATCTGCATGTACAGCTACCTCAAGGTGAGGATGGAGAAGAAACCTGGGTTGATTAAATTATTATTTTTTTAAACACAGCTCCTGATATTTGACTCGACCTCTCTGCGATTCTCTCCAGGAAACGGTGGGCGAGCCTTTTTTCCTGCTGCTATGCGCAATCAAGCAGCAGATCAACAAGGGCTCCATAGACGCCATCACGGGGAAGGCCCGCTACACCCTCAATGAGGAGTGGCTGCTCCGTGAGAATGTGGAGGCCAAGCCACAGGTCTGATACGTCACACGCTCTCCACTGATCTTTCGAATCCTCAGATGTGCTTTTTTCTGACAGCTCGGCCGTCAATGTCAAACTTCAGTTAATTCTACTGTCAGAAAGTTTCAGTCACGGTGCAATTGCAAAGTTTTTTTTCTCTCTCTCTGTTTATTATTTGCAGAACATCAATGTGTCCTTCCAGGGCTGTGGCATGGACTCTCTGTCTGTCAGGGTCATGCACACAGACACAATCTGCCAGGTGAAAGAGAAAATCCTGGAGGCCTTTTATAAAAACCTGCCATTCTCCCAGTGGCCCCGAGCAGAGGATGTAGACCTGGGTAAGGGCATATTTTGTCTGATTATTTTCGTCCCCTTCCCTCCCCCACCCTCCGAGGTCTAGTAATCTCCTTTGCAAAAGGTCAATTCCTCTCATGAAGCTCAACTAACCTGAGGCTGCAATATAATAAATGACAGAATGCATCGAGGCGAATGTACAGGGATAATCACAAAGACTTATTGCTTTCAAAAGCTGTGCAGCCTGCAGAGCAGGTTTGATTAATGGCCCCAAAGTATTTCCACAGGTCATGACACAGAAAGCACGGATGCCCTGTGTCTCGCATAATAGTCTCCGAATTTGGAATGAACTTGTCTCCTATTGCTGTCCTCCCTTCTCTTGTCTCTCTCCCACTCTTCTGTCCTCCAGAATGGTTTGACTCAGGCAGCAACAGCAAGCTCCTGCAGGACCTGGATAACACCTCAGTGATGGAGGACGGCAGGAAGAAACTCAACACAGTCTTCCATTACCAGGTGTGTGTGTGTGTGTGTGTGTGCTGCTATTGGTGCATCAGTATGCTTCTGATGTTGCAACAACAACAACAGCGGGGGTGTCGAAGGTGAGAGCCCTTTACAAATGGTGTCACCGGCTGATGAAAATGATGGGAGGACACTCTCTGTTTCTTTGTGGCTACATGCCGTTAGCGCTTCTGTTTTTGTCGGAGCTCCTCGCCATGCTGGCAATGTCAGAAAATGATTACAGTGTTTTGATTTGTTCATCGGGTAGTATGAATGTGATATGTCGTAATCGGACCTCATTTAGTCCGTACACTAATCACCTTTTCTCCTGAGATCCATTTTGCCTGCTCTCCTGATGATGTGCATTGACTTCCTTAATGCATTGTTTTCAAGATGTGCCCACTTTCTCTTGTCTCCAGATTTAATTAGCTCTTTAAATGCCATCGTTCTGTTGACAATGAAAGGCAACATTGTATTTATAAGCAGGCAGAATGTATATTAAGTTGTATTAAATAATTAAAGATTCATAATGACGTTTAAATTTGACCCCTGAATTACATCAATCGGGTGTTTGACTCTCTCTGTGCAGAATGATGAATGCGTTTCTTTGCAGTAATCACCCCCCACATCTTTCATTCATTACACGGTCCGATATGCTGCTTACACGAGTGTGACGTGGAAGCGTTAGGCGTTCTGTCCACATTCCCCGAGATATGATTTGTAAGAGAAGTTAGAGATCGCATATGCAGCGATTCAAGAAATAAACCAAAACTCCACATTCCTAACTTTTTAATATTAAGGTTCAAAAACATTTGTTATTGCAAGAATTTTATTTTATTTTTTTAATGTAGAACATTATGACAGCTAATAATTTTTCAAGTAAAGCACTTTCTTAATATATTAATTATCTTAAATAATAACAGCTGAATTCGGAACATTTCAGAAGTCGTATCTTGTACGTGCGATGCTTAATATTAACATTTACTTCATTAGTACAGTGAAAGAAAATGATTCAATAATCAAATATTCCTTCATTAGAAAATAACAGACACGAAGAAGGATGATAATAAAGTACAGCTTATAATTAACCTTCAACTACACAGGAATCTAAAAAATTGTGAATTATGTTTGTAACAGATTCTCTATCTTCAATGCCACTGCTCAGCTTTTCATTTGTTTATTTAACCATTAGCGTCTTCGTGTGTCTTTGCTTCCACCGGTTTATTTGAGTAAACAGTCGTTAAGTGACCCCTCGACCTTCGACCTTTTACCGGAGCTTGTTAAGTGCTCTGTTTAGTTTTTGCTGAGTCGTGGGGGACGGAGCTGTGGAAGTAGTGAGCTGTGGCGTGTACCAACAGTCTGGGTTCAGTGGAGAGGCTGCTCAATCCATTTCACTGTGGGCTGACTTGAATAAACCCAGGCAGCCTCCTGTAGACACACACACACCCACACACACACACACACACACCTCTCAACACCACACTCCCCTTGAGGGCACGCTTAATGATCCCATTCTGGTGCACCCCGACTCACCCTTGACCCTGTGCCCTCTGTCCTGTCTTCTCTCTCCTCTCTCTCTCTCTCTCTCTCTCGCTCCTTCTCCCCCTCCACAGATCCCAGAGGGGGCGTCGTTGGCTATGAGCTTGAAAGACAAGAAAGAGAACACCCTGGGGAGAGGTGCGTCACCTTTGAACACGCCCACTGCCTTTCACTTTATTACGCACGCTCACCCGTACTTGGATAAACACACGCATTCACGCCCATCACGGGAAACGTCACACGCTCGATCGGTCGCGAGAATACGATACGATCCCAAAACACGCACGCCTCTAATAAATCACGACGCGTTGTCGCCACCGCCGCGTCACTCCGAGCAGTTATAGATGTATTCCATTAGCAAATGTCAGCTTGTGGCTAATAATGCAGCGCTGGTTGTCCCGTTGTCCGGCCTCAACCCGAAATATAATGGCTACCCTGCTTGATGACGGATGGGTTTACATGAAGCCAGTAATGGGTTTGTCTGTCCTGTTGTCTTGGGTCCACCTCGTATAATCAGCACCGGACCAGAGCTCCCTTCTGCTCACGGCCTGCCCGTCAACGCAGCACCTCTCATTCAAATTGGGCCAAAAATAGGCTTACGCGGACCGAACCTGGATCCGGCTTCAAAGTGTCAAGGGGGTGTTATGAGCCTGTCGTCCTCCCCGGCTAATACGAAGCACCGTCCTGTCTGCCTGTGATCAGTGCTGAGGGTCTGGACTCCAGCCTGCTGGGCGTGAGCATCTGTGGCAGAGCGGGCTGTAATGAGAATACACTCACAATGTGTGTGTGTTTATCTGCACACATGCCTGGCTTTGTTTTCCCCAGTGTGTGTGTGTGTGTGTGTGCAATCATTTACCCTGCTTGTGTGTCTTTGTGCCTGCTTTGCGGTCGTGTTTGGACATGTGTATTCGAGTATTAACGTGTGTTTGTGCACTCGAGTACGTTTGTGTTTACATCTATACATAAGCCAGAGAGCTTTAATGCTGTTTCCCAGCGCTGCCTCAACGCAACCGTCTCATTACGCCGGCTCCAGGACCAATCACAGATTCCGTGCGTCTGTCTCCCCTAATCTCTCTCTTTTCTCTCCCCTTTCACTCGTGATCCTTCTCTTTCGTTCTCTCAGATGACTGCCCTCCCCTACCTGCCAGCAGTCTGCCTTAATCGCTTTCTTCTCTTGCATGCCCTCCATCTCCCTTGCGCTCCTGTCAATCTCTGTTTTTTTTTTTCTATCTGTCACACTCCTTCTGTCTACTGTCGTTCTCTCAGGTCTCCGCCCTTGCTGATTACACATTGTTTTGTGTCTCTTTTTGTCTCCATAGTTAAAGATCTGGATACAGAGAAGTATGTACACTTGGTGAGTACCCCCCTCAGAGGTAATCAGAGTACATTTTTATAAGGCCATTCTGTGTTTATTAGCAGGGCTTTTCCTCTATGTGTGTCACTGTTAGTCAGCCCGGAGCTGGCCTGACAAGAGAGGGGAGGGAGGTGAATGGAGGGGAAAGGGAAAGCTGCTGAGAGGACATGACAGCACTAATGCAGCTTAAGCTCTTTTATAAAACGTCAGCCGAGATATGGCTCCTTTGACTTTAGAATAATGAGTTCCTGGGAACACAATTTGCTGGATGAATAGTTAAATGATGACTTCTTTCTTTCCCCTTAACCCTATTTAGTCCTGTAGGAGCAAGTCAGAGACATGACTGTACCCAGCAACCAGAAAATTCCCCCAGCAGCCATCACTTCTTCTATCCTGCACATTATTCAGTGTGTTGATCTTTGCTTGATGATCTTTGGCCTTTGCTTTTCCAGGTCCTTCCACATGATGATCTCATGGAGACCAAGAAGTCACACAGGCAGAGCCACCGCAAGAAGGTCCTGCCTGAGATCTACCTGACGCGCCTGCTATCGACGAAGGTGAACACAAGAGACCCTTCCTCTGCACGACAAAGAGACTTCAGCTGCAGCTTGAAGTCTGTTTTTCTGTTTATGGCCTACAATAGCCAGAGGAGCTGTCAAGGAATTCCCACATCCCATGAAATTATATCCCTGTTTGCCTAATCTGCCCCCCCCCCCCCCCCCCATTTCCTCCACAGGGAACTCTTCAGAAGTTCTTGGATGACCTCTTTCAAGCAATCCTGAGCATCCCACCAGACCACCCCCCTCTCGCTATCAAATACTTCTTTGACTTTCTGGAGGAGCAAGCTGACAAACGTGGCATCACTGACCCCGACACCCTGCACATCTGGAAAACCAACAGGTTGATGACTAACCCGTGTGATTAAAGTTTCCTCTGGTCACCGAGCAAGTGCTATCGTTTGAACCCTCAACTCCCCCCCCCCCCCCCCCCCCCCTGCAGTTTACCTCTGCGCTTCTGGGTGAACATTCTGAAGAATCCTCAGTTTGTGTTTGACATTGATAAGACGGATCACATGGACGCCTGCCTGTCAGTTATCGCCCAGGCCTTCATAGATGCCTGCTCCGTTTCCGATCTGCAGCTTGGCAAGGTGAGACCCCTGTACACTTCTGCACGTTCCTAAATTGGCAGGTTTTTTTTATTTTTTATTCCCAGGTAATATTTAATCTGCAAATGAGGTTTAAAAGCATGCAGAATTAGCCGTTAGCTGTTCCTGATAGCTACTTACCCTCCTGGAAGAGCAAGCAGCGCTCACTTTGCGTCTGAAGACTATTTTGAAATGTCAAAACGCTCTCATTCCGTGCTCCTGTATCATAGGTACACAACTTCTGATTAAGCGCCTGATTAAATGGAGTGATTCTGTGTACCTTAAGTATCCATCCATTTGTCTGATTGATACATGAAAGTGTCAATCAGACACACACGCCTCTGAAATCTTCTTTTGAGCATTTGTCCCTCAGACCGGCTCCATCTACCTCTCGTGCTATTTCAGTCTGCTGATCCAAAGTCATGAGCTCCAGGGATCTCTTTCTGTGCTACGATTGAAGTGTGTGTGTGTGTGTGTGTTCACGCGTGCATACATCTGTCTGTCTGCGCATCTGTGAGCGTCTTTACCCCGTACGTCAATGTCCTCACCGCTCACAAATCCGTCTCATCCCTCAGACACCATGACCCTGAACACGCTCAGCTTCCTTCCTCCACAGGGGGAAACTGATGACTCATCAAACCAGCATGAAACGACCCAGGATGCCCCGCTGCGGGGCAGCTACTGCCCCCCCAGGAAAGACCCCCAGGAAGAAGTTTATTAAGTGAACTTTGTCAATTGCAAATCTGACAAAAAAATTAGAATAGTTTTGAGAGGTTTTCTCATAAAAAAAAATTCTTAAAATTTCCCAAACCATAAATGGAATCTCATCTGTGCATGAGAGAGGTGTACATAATATTTCTTTTTTTTTTAAACATCAAGCATTCAGTGATGGATAGATGGATGGATCCTCACTTCTTTTGTAATAATTCTCTTCTTTTACCATCAATAATCAGATTCTCTAGTTTGGGGCCAAGGGGCCGTTTGGCCCTATTCTATGGCTGCAAGGACATTTTGCTCGGTGTCTGCAGCGATTTCATTAGCATCCAGCTGTGGATGAGCTGCGGAGTCTCCGGATTCAAGGATGTGTCCACACGGTTTCTCCTTGGCGCAGCACACATGCACATTTTCCTTGAGAATTTAGTCACTTGTTTGTGTGAGCGTTAGCCGGCGGTGAAGGGCGCAGGGTCTGGATTAGCAGGAGCGTAGCAGGGATGAAGCGGCAGATAGCGAGCGGAGCAAAGCCTGCTGTGTGTGTGTGTGCCCCCCCCCCCCCTCCCCTGTTATCTGGCAAGATGCAGACATGGTAGTCCGGGGGTCGCGGGGGGGGGGGGTTACCGGGCAGATGGGCAGCCAGCAGGAAGTGACCTTGTGCAGAGGAACAGAGCGGGATCCCAGCCTCTCCTCTCCTGCAGCACCTTAAACATGCACACACATGGAAATAAACACACACATTTGGTGACACTAATAACTCATGGCACATAGAAATATTAAGGTGCCCCGTAAGCACATTCGCTGATGCTGAAAGCCGAAGCTGGCCGCCTCTTTTTCCCTGTCCTACTTTCTCTCTGTTCTTTCAGGCACACGCACACACACACACACGCACACACATCACCTACACACGCTCGCTCACAACAGTAGTCACCGCTAAAACCCGAGTATAGCCACAACCTTTCAGCTCTGCTTCTATTCTTCCCATCTGAATAAGCATCAGAGACCAGGGTGACGGTAGGGAGAGTGGCGGCGGTGCGGAGGAGCGTTGTTGAGACCGGAACGTTGGTTCGATGAGTTTTCAGTCTCCTGTTTGAGTGGAAACTGTCCCCCCCCCCCATTGTCTCACTTTAAGCTTGCTTGATTCTTCAGTAAATAGCATCCACTCAACTAACCAAACAGCAGACTGTACAACAATGTGCGAGCGCTTCGGTAATGAATGACCCTCCGGAGGGCATTTAGGATGGAGCCTGGTGGCGGCTCAGGCAGGAACAGGAGCTGTGTTCTCACATGTCGCCTGCATCCTCCCACGATGCAGAGTTCTACTTCCTGCGTTGCTTTCGTGTTTTTTGCGTTTTGTTACGGATGAATTTAGAGCAGTTCTAACCCCCGAGCATCAGAGCTGACCCCACACAGTCACAATGTAACACACACTGCTGCAATAAAAGGTTTAATGCGTCCCTGCTTGAATTGCGTTTT
The DNA here is from genome assembly GCF_040956055.1 of Brachionichthys hirsutus. Taxonomy (NCBI): domain Eukaryota; kingdom Metazoa; phylum Chordata; class Actinopteri; order Lophiiformes; family Brachionichthyidae; genus Brachionichthys; species Brachionichthys hirsutus. Next base: position 12,188,278 of record NC_090898.1, read on the forward strand.
TGTTTTTGTTTTTCAGGACTCACCCACCAACAAGCTGCTCTATGCCAAGGAGATCCCCGAGTATAAGAAGAGAGTGCAGTGTTACTACCTGCAGATACAGGAGATGGCGCCTCTCAGCGAGCAGGAGATGAACGCCCACCTGGCCGAGGAGTCACGAGTGAGTGAAGCGCTCGCAGGATTCTTCTCACGTCACGGTGGCTTATTTTGTAATCGAATTTCACGCATCCCGCGTGTCGTCCGTCCAACAGAAATACCGAAATGAATTCAACACCAACCTGGCCTTGACAGAAATCTACAAATATGCCAAGCGATACAGAAACCAGGTAAGACGAGAGATCCCCTCATTACTTCTCTGCTTTGTTATCTCAGATCCTGACTAGATATGCCGCTCCTGTTTAAACTGGCCCCCGTCCCGCAGCCTCAACACATCAATCAGCGCCTTATTTCATTTTAAGTTCCACAGATGGGTATCAGAGCGACATATCAGCGTGGAGGATCACGCGCATGTTGTACACAACCTCAAAGTCTTTGAAAGTCTACACCAGATCACGCTTTTCTTTCCTTCATGTGTCCACGACGGGACGCAGCTAAGTGGCTGCCCGCCGCCTCCTGCTGCCCTCCCCCCATGTTTGCTCAGTGCTGTAACTACCCTCAAGAGAGGGTTAGTCGGTGATGACTGTGCCTTAATGGAGCACCCTCATGATAATGCCGTTTAGCCACTACGCTGACATGGGCCGGGGGGCTTAGCCTCCGATTCGCGGCGCCCTGTGAATGGCCCCTGATTGCCTATTCTCTCTCCTCAGCTCGGCTCGCTCTGCCTGCTAGCGCACTGCGGCTAAGAGCCCGTAAATCCTCACTGACTCTGTGACAACGATTGTGCATGAATAACAGAGCAGATGTGGGTTTTGTAAATATGTGAAGAGCAAAGCGCTTTCTGTGGCGTGGAGGCATGCACGCAGGCTGGAGAAGGGGCTTAAGCACTTCACTTGTTCCTCTGCTGCTCTCTCTCTCTCTCTCTCGTTCTAAAAGCGACGTCCAGGCAGGTGTCTAACTTCCTCCCTCTCCTCGATGGATGCACGAATTCCCCCGCAGCTACTAAAAAGTCCTATTTGTTGTGGGGTTCTTTCTTTCCCTCAGGTGGTAAGCGCCCTGGAGTCCAACCCCACCGCACGGCGCACTCAGCTCCACCATAAGTTTGAGCAGGTCATCGCCCTGGTGGAGGACAACATCTACGAGTGCTGCAGCGAAGCCTGAACACGCCGGTGTCTTTCCTCCTCGCCACCTCTTACTCTGCCTCCTCTCCTTCCTACACACGTCATCCGCTAAGGACTCGGCCCTTTTTAAGTGTTATTGTTGTTCACACAGACCGTAAGAGATGTGGCAAGTAGCGGCGCGAGTGACGTAAACCTGCTTTTCAAAAGTGGTGCACATTTTGCTGATATGGGAATACCAAGCAATTTTCCCAAAATCTTTTCCAATGACATGGACAGAATTATAGTCTGGCTCAGCTATGCTTTAGAAAGAAGGCGTAGGAGCTCGGGGATGAAGCTTTTTTTTTCTCGATGTCTTCACCGTTACTGGGACCTACAGTAAGCCCTGGTGGCAATCGTAACGCACTGAGCCCTTTTTCTTAAGGGAATGAGCCAATGATGCACTGTTATGTATTATAATGTCCATAGCAATATTTATAGATGTGTTATAAAGCTTTTAAGTGGCCTCTTCGTCAAGGATGAGTAGGAAAGGCCGCCGAAAAGCTCCTCAAATCTCTTAAAGCCTGTGACGTCCTCAGGTGTTACAGGTGAAGACGGGTGGAACAATATGTCCCAAGGTGAAGGCAAGCGGAGAGGACAATGTGAATAGGTGAGAGTCTATGAAATGGGATGTTATGTAGTTCATTGGGAAGAGCTGCATCAGTTAAGAAGCGTTGACTAAAGTGTGCTCATAAACAAATGAATATCATGTCAGATTCTGACCAGATTAAAAGAGGGACATTTAACATTTATGAGAAAAATATTGTGAGCTCAATATAATCTGAGGAGAGACTGTATTTGTGATGCCAAATGACTTGTCGGCGTTCGTGAAATAAATGACATTATTTAGGATTTTAACGTCTAGCGATTGATTATGCTTTCTGTATGAATTCTTAAAATATTTCCTTTCTCATGGGAACCTATATAGTTAAAATGAAAGAACACAATATACATAAAACAGTAAACACAAAATAGACATGCCAGAAAAAACTATAATAGCACAGGAAAGCTTAACAAAAAAAAGCTCAAAAAACTTTAAGATCGTAGCTTGCAACCAAAAAAGAAACACACACACACAAACAACCTGGAATTTTCCAAAAATGACTCGTAAAGGTTCTCGTTAAGGAGTAAGTTGAGGAAACGCAGCACAGACCTTTAGCTTTGTTTTTAATTGCCAGACACAGAACACATCCCACCAGATCCTGACCTTTACAGGATGAATCAAGTGACCTTATCTTAACACGCACAACAACAATCTGACATGCATGATGCTTTTGTGTCTTAGTTGATGTCAATAGCAAACTAACAAACTAACTCATTAACAAAGATTAAAGAAAAGCCCAGAAATTGTGCCGAAAAAAACTAATACGAGATATCGATTACCGCTAATAGTCATCACCAACATGCGCATGAAATGGATCATTTAAAGCGCCTTTAAATGTTTTAAAGTTTTACTATGTAGCTGCAGCAATTACTTGAACTCGTGCTATGTGATTATGTGGATGAGATTTTCGCATATCAAGTATTTCAGTTGGATCGTCCCATGAATAACACCCTCTTGATGCGGGGCTACGGGCTCCGTGAAGCCAGCTGAACACTTGACATGATTAAATGAATTGAAGACACTCGGGCTGGGTTTGAGTATGTCAGATCCACCAAAGGTGCAATCGCGACGAGGTACAGTGAGTCAAGAAAATTGCCCAATAAAACAAAGCGCTGCTTGGCAGTGGTGGGATGCCGAGGTGTGCTGGGACTGACTGGGAGATTTAAGGGGTGCGGAGGGAGGTGCAGGTCAAGCGGGGGCCACCTGGCTGGAGGAGAGGGACGAGGTCTGAGTTCTGGAGACAGTGGCGGCGGCCTCGTCGTCGCCAAATGGGTTTTTTCCACAGCACACCGTGGTGATCATGCAATTTCTGAACTGGAAGGCACAAAAAAGAAGAAGTGTTTTTCCTTTGGGAAGAATTTTCACTTCCTTTAATGAAGGAAAGGTACTTTTAAAGATCTTGCCATCACAATCCTACTGATCAAAGAACAGAATTATTATCCAAAATAAAAGGAAGAAGAGTAGAAAATAGCATTAAAGTTTCATTACATTTAAGTCTGAATAACATGGAAATATCAGTGATTATTATCGAACATGATTTTCTATATTTATCATCAGCGTTTCAAGCTGGGTTCTTTTTATCTACTTTATATATAGCGTGGGAATTAAGGCCACTCTAAGCATCAAAAGATAGAGCCGAGGGGGTCATAAAAAAAAAGGTACTATGTGTTCTTCAAAAACATACAAAGTAGCATAAGAAGGAAATACTCAAATAAAGTACATCTACATTTGTATTTATGTGCAGAACTCATACTTAAAGTGAACTGGGATGGTCGCTTCACCTGTTTGTTTAGCAGGACGTAGATGACCGGGTTGTACAGAGAAGAACTCTTAGCAAAGAAGGCTGGAGCCGTCATGAATTCCGGCCCGAACTCGGTTCCCTGATTGACGAAGATGTACCAGGCCACACTGGCGTAGGGCACCCAGCACACCAGGAAGGAGGCCACCATGATGACCACCATGCGCGTGACCTCTCTCTCTGCTCTCTGGGTGGATTCAGACTCTTTCTGCTGGGCTGCAGCCTGCGCTCAACCCACCACCAACATATGATCAGAGACGATTAGAAACGCCTTAAATCAATGACAAATAATCACAGCTAAATCAGTTTTTAATTAGTCGCGGATTCTCGTGCAGTTAAGGTTTGTTTACACCTGTAAACACAGCAGTGAAACAAACATGTTAAGCTTGTTTTTCCATTATTAACACTCTGGAACTATAAAGCCTATTATAAAGCTCCTTTAAAGGAGGGCATCATTCTCTTTGTCATCATCTCCGCCAGCAACCCTTTTAAATTATTTTCATCTTGTGGTTTGATATACTGTCTGCAGTGTTAGAGAAAGTATTCGGGTCGTTTACTTTTATGTAGGCAGAGTCAGGGTACTTTATCCCTCCCTCTGAATACACTTCTTTGCAAGTAAACTGTGGTGCGTGACTCCTGTGACTGGAATATTATGTTTTTGGATTATTTTCTCCATTGCTGCTGACACTAATTTTCATCACAGATTAATGAATGATTATTTCTTACATATGTTATTGTCATTTTAATGAAGAATTACAGTGTAAGGTTTGAATTATTTACAACCAATCATAAATTATCAATGCTGACATAGTATTATTCATGAAGGCATCAGGGTGACACAGAGAACAGCCAGACTGCCCTCCAGCTGGCGGTTGTGGGCATAAGCTGCCGTGTTGGCAATGATCTGCCCTTCTCAAATGTCCTTGAGCCAATAAATCCCTCACATCTCCAGAGATTGCTCTGTCATGCTATAAACCTCCCTAAAGGTAAAAATAAATAAATAAATAAATATTTTCTCTACAGTAAACAAGGTATCACGGCCTTATTATTAATATTCTGTCCGGTGCCGGTGTTCTTACCGCTCGCACGGTGCAGAGTAATCGACTGTAGCAGAAGAAAATGATGAAGAGGGGGATGCAGAAATGGAGGACAAACATATAGATAACGAATGAGGTGTTGTTGATCTCGGGCTTGGGGGTGTAGTAGTCGATCCCACAGGAGCACTGCATTCCTTCTGGGATGTACCTGCATCCAAACGTGCAACAGCAAATGAAAGCAACCGTCAATCACAGCCAGTAATCAATAGTACACGTGTAATAGATGCGTAGAGATCCATTTCTAGGGTGCATTAGTATGCAAAGAATCAGGACATTACATGTACAGGTGAGAAGCTGAAATTACAGTACCGGGACCATCCAAAGAGTGGGGGGATAGCACACGTTAGGGACATCACCCAGGTGAACGCCAGGCCAGCAATGGCGTGTTTCTCCTCAAAGCGGAAGTTAGACATTGGCTTACAGACCACAACGTAGCGTTCCATAGCCAAAACCACCAGAGACCAGAGTGCAATCTCACCTGAGATGTAAAAGAAAGCAGGTGAGAATGAAAATGGCTTCTGCTTCGTATGAGGCAGGCGTCATACTCAACTGTGTATACATTCAAATAAATGTTCATCCCATAAATGACTCAAAATCTGAATGACTCTTACCTCCTAAGGTGGCGAAGAATCCTTCCATGTTGCATCCGGTGACCCCCAAGACAAAGTAAGCATGCAGGGCCGTGTAGAGCGTGACGGTGAATCCCCCAATGACCATGAAGAGATCCGCCACCGCCAGGTTGAGGAGGACGTAGTTCAGAGGGGTCCTCAGCTTCTTGTGTTTGACAGTGACATAGAGGGTGAGGAAGTTGATGGGAAAGGCGGTGATTATGAGGAACAGCATGTACGCAGCGACGAGAGAGAACTTCCAGGGCTCGGCTAGGTAGTACTGAGGATACTCAAAGGGACTGCGAACCAGGCCAGTCTTGTTAGACATGGGGACGTAAAAGTTGAGTCCTTCGGTGCCATTCATGGCTGCGGTCAGTGAATCCTCAACGCTGCATAAAACCACGTGCCTCTTGGAATAAAACACCGTGAGGGCAAACGGCAGAGAGAGTGGCCCAGGTGATGAATCTGGTGGAGGAGAGACGCTCACTGCACCTTTTAACAGGCAGATCGGATTAAGGGCACGTATTAAGATAAGTGTTAGCAGAGGTGGAATTAAGATGTTCAATCTCATGCTACCCCTTTCTCAGATCCACACACACACACACACACACAGACAAGCAAGGAATTACAAAAGACATCTCCAGGCAAATGCATGTTAAGCGTTTTTAAGGTGAGAGGTTACAGCAGTGGCTGCCTGAGCCAATCCCCAGCTGTCATGTGTTCCGATGTGTCACTAAAATAAAGTGAGAGGACGGCGGAGAAGGTGAAGAGGGAGCCCGACAATTTGTGATTTAAGCCGATTCCGTAAACTGCAATATTCTGTTTTCAAAGTCTGATCCCAAACCGCTGCATGATGTAGAGCTCAATTCATAGGCAATAGTGTAATGAGAATCAGCCATCACTAAGAAAACACGGCGCCATGGAAACATTGTTATAATAAACATATTTATTATATTATAAAAACATCATGGTTATACAACACATTCACTATACATTCTAAATAATTCTGTACAACTCCAGTAAACAAGCCTGTAAATATATTTGATGGTTGTCAATGGTAACATTTTACAGTATTTACATTTCCCGTTAAAGTAACGATGTAACCGGCGACACCCCAAGGTAATCAGATTTTAATGATCCAGTTGCACTGATTGGTTGATTCAGAAGTAACTCAAGGAAGAGGAATGTTCTCATTGCATTGTAGATACGCGGAAAAGTGGTAAGAAAATGGCTGGAATATTTGCTGTGGTTTTAGCTGGATCAATTTTGCTCATCGATGGGTCTGCGGCAGTACGGACAGCAGTTGTGTTGAAGCACCAGGAGCTCATAATCCTCACTGTGAAACATCTACCAGGAAACACAAAGGCAGAAGCCAGAATGATCCCAGTGACCAGACACAGCCTCCTCAGTGACGCGCGGGTCTTACGTCGTATATCCTGCATACCTTGAAACAGGTGGGGCACATGGTGAGGCTCACATCGGGCAGCAGGGAGCGGAAGTATTCCCATTTGAGCGGCCTGGGCCAGCGTTTGATCAGGACGTCCCTCCTGCTCATTGAGCGCAGCGCCGAGCAGCTCACCTTGACCGGGACGAAGCTCGAGCCGCCCTGCTGTTTGGACAGATACATGAACACACCCGTATTATAATGCGGATACTCCCCTTTCACCCTCTCCAGCTGGCTCGCTCGGTTGGTGGAATATTAGTGATTCAAGCTCCTCCGTCCTTCCTTACCTCGAAGCTCATTTTGGCTGTAAACGGGTCTTCCTCTGCGTCACTTAAGGCATCGTCTGTCCTGAAAACCTGCAACTCTGATTGGGTGTAATTAAGAACAAACAGCAGAAGCAATGCAAACATCCTGTATGTAACATGTGTTTTATCTTGCATGCTATGAATGTATTTGATAAATGGATAATTACATTGTTTTTTTTAAATAGGAAAAGCTCTTATGACTATTCTAAAAGTGAGAATGTTTAAAATGCCAATCAGTCGGGCCCGTCAGTCACGTCGCGGCTCAGGAAGAATAGAGCAGACCCCGGTGCCCTTGAGTGTCTGTCGGCTAATGCAGGTTAATCCCTGCACGAGGGCTGTGGCTACGGCTCTTGGAGGGTTAGTGTCATTAAGATGAGACAGCAGAGCTTCACTAACCCTATTAGCTCGAGAGCTAAGATGACTTAGCTCTGACAGCTTACCCACCAGCACAGAAATGAGGCCAACGCAGCTTCTTAGAACTGTCATAAGGCAGGGGGGGGGTCACATGCTCCGAGTCCGAGAGATGTGTAATGAGTTAGAGCGAGGATCCAGACTCCTGGGACCAGCACAGTGAGTCCAAATCTCTGACTGTGTGTGTGTGTGTGTGTGCATTTATGCAGAGCTACATTGAACTGGTAACCAGAGGATACCTCCGTTGGCCACGTCGTGCCAGCGTGCATCCTTCTGATCCGTGTGAGGCACTTCTTGGTCAATCAGAGACACAGCATCTTCATCGCTGATGCCCTCCTCCAGGTAGAACTGCACCAGAGGCAATACCTCTGTGTGCAAAGACATGCCGCTGCATCAAAGACCCAAATACTCGCCTCTATGCACACAGAACACACAATCTGTTTGTGTGCCACTGACCATATGATGAGGCCGAGTAGATGAAAGGCTGCCTGCAGTTGATGCACACGCTCCCCTGGTTGTTAAGTAAGGGGTTGTTGGTGGAGCAGCGGTAGCACATCATGCCCTCAATCAGGTCCTGCAGGAAACGCGTGGAAGTTTAAGTATGCATTCCAGAACGCAAGGAAATATTTCAGGACACGTTCCATGTACAAAAACACACATTCAATTCTTAAAACACACCTCGCTGTCATGAAATGGCTTCGCCCGAATGGTGAGGCTCCCCAGCTCTATGGACTCCTGGAAACGGGAGGGAATGTGCATGTCCTGGAGCTTTTCGTAGGAATGCCTGGCCAGTTTATACGCACCCAGTTTGCGACTTTGCTTGGCCAACGTGTACAGGGCGTTACTAATAAACACGTCAACGGAAACTAGCAGAATGGATGCAGGTCAAATATAGCTTCCCTCAGACATTGTTTTCTGTAATTGGATACGGTGGAGTGAAAAAGCATTGGCCCCGCTCCAGATTTATCGTTTTATGCACATCTGTCTGTGTTGAATTTAAAATAGAGGAAAGGGAATTTTTAATTGCAAGTTTTAAATGATGTGTGTGTGGTTTTTGCGTTTAAGTTGAGTTGTGGAGTATTTTGTATTCAAGTGAAGACAGATTGTCAGGCAGGCGGCAGCGAGTGGCACTAACGGCTCGCAGAGTTGCTGTTCCAAACGGCTCCTCGCTGGCACAACTTAACACTACTCCTCTCCTCTCAGCTCCTCTCCAGCTCTTCCCACACGTTCGGTTCGATTCAACAGCTGGAACTGTTGACGACTGCTTATTGTTTAACTTTGTTTAGTGCAGCTTTTCTGTGCACCGTGTAGATTAAAGCGCATTGTTTGGGGTGTACATGTATGTCCATGTCTGCTTAAACTTCAGCAATCAGAGCATTTGTTTAGAGAGTGGCGAATGGGACTCATGCTGGCATTTTCTCCTCCTCCCCATCATCACCTCTTTCTTTGTCTCAGCAGCAGCACGGTTTCCACAGAGGCGCCAGCTCTTCTGTTTCCTCTTTACTTCTAGCTCATATCCACCATTTTATCATTGCCCCTGCCTGTCTCTTTCAGACTTGCATTCTGGTTCTAAGTTTTTTTTTCCCAGCAAGAATTCTTGCTCTGATAGTTCTACTTTGTCAGACAGAAGGATACACTTTAGAAATGCCTGGCGGTACGTCTTTGGTGAGGTTGTTCAGGAGGAATCTGCAGATGTTGAAGAGCGTCTCTGGCATGTGTGAACTAAAAGGTTCATCCTGGAGATACAAATACAAGATGGAATGAGGAAGGATTCATTCTGATGCGAGACAAATCCGTGCTAGTAAGTTGAACATTTAGTCGTTTTTTTTTTTACTCCCTCTCATGTTGTATTGCTTTTCTAACTTGGACTAAAAGCAATTTTCCCTTTTGCAATGCCTCCACTCATACATGTCAACCTCATCACCCATGAGAAATGCATTTAAATTTCTCAGAAAAACATCCCATGCAGAAAACTCATAACCTAAAAAAAGATTTATTTTTTGCATGCTAAACGACACCCAGTTTCAACCCTGGCTCACATGAGCAGGAACGACCGCTGCCACCACCAGACCACCAACAGCTTCATACCCCAAAGCTTGATAGCTACAATCGATAGTGCCTGCCCGTGAGATCTGAAGTGAGATAGAGAGATTTCCTGCTCTGGTCTGGATCATAGCGGAGTCTCAATAATGTGGCGGGGGGGGGGGGTTGACCGCTACCGAGCAGAAAGCTAAAACAACAAACACAGGACGCTGACACAGGCCAGGTCACCCATACTCCTCTCACAAGCACAGCAAGCTTGTATTTAAGTAGGTTAGAGCTGGGGGGCCAACATCAGAAAGCGTGTTACCATGGCAATAGGGGTCTAACCCTAAGAATGTAAATCGTTCTGATTGCCCCTTAGAGGGCTTTTTTTTTTTAATCAGTATTATAGCCTCGACCTGAATGAGACACCCTCGACTCAGTTCACTGAGATAAGTTCTGTCGAAGGACGCAGATTCGCCTACTGGCGACCAGAACGACTCTGTTTGTCCTGGTGTGGAAGGATAAGGTGAATCTCAAAATGGCCCCAACACAGCATGGGCGAAAATTCATTTCATTCTGTCCAGTGGTTTCTGAGCCGTGGATAGATCGTGGGTCGGGAAGAGGCATATGGCGGGATGCACGCACACAGGTAACTCTATACGCCCCTGTTGGCGGGACACAAAAAAGTGTTTCCTGAACATGTGTTTATATTCAAACCAAATCCATATGGCGGCATCGTTTCTATGGCGTTGACTCTGATAGCCAATCACGTGGCTTGATGGTCTCTTAAGCCCTTCAGACAGCAGCCTTTTCTCACCGTGTAGCGCTGAATGGAGCGATAGACGTGGTAGAGCTCAGCGAGGTGTTGAAAACGCTCAAACTTGATCAGCATTTCGTCCATCTGGCCTTCACTTTCTGATTCGGAGAAACAGATGCAGCAAAGCTTCAGCGAGGATCGACAAAAGCAACGAGCTGGTGCAAAAAACGATGGGCCTCCCACCTCTGGCTATATCCAGACACTGCATAGACAGCATCCAGTAGTAGTACCCCGCATCGTCGAACCTGTTCTCTACTGCTGCATTGTGGGTAAGCTGCTCCAGGACTTTCACGGCTTCCTTCTGTTGCCCTGCTCTGTGAAACGCTAAAGAGCGAAAGAAAGACAATTATATCAAAGGATTACTATGTGCTCTTTAAAAAACGGTTTTACTTTGAGGCAATACTGGATTTCAAGAATCCAAGGCATCTGTTCCACTAAAATATCACTGAATTTTAAATTATCTCACAATCCCACACTAAGTAAGGACTATTACTCTTATTATTAATTTCTCTAAAGGGAGTTTCAGTAAGAGAGGCTACAAAACCAATTACCTGTGGTTATTAAAGTTTACAGTCACATTACTTTTGGAAAAAGTCTCTTTTTTTTTTACTTGTAAAGAGTAACATGGGTCTTTTCCCAAACATGGCGGTTGTTCCTGGACAGTTTGGTCATAAACATGAGCTTTAAGGAGGCGACCCCGCCAATGACCCTACACCCTCAATCCCAGCGGGGGGGGGGGTACATACTAATGGTAAATAATGCATCAGTCCATCTGACGGGATAAAAATCACAAATATCTGGGTTGGTCGAGGTCTGTTCTGAGCACCAACCCCCCCCCCAACAGAGCCATGAAACACAAGCTGACACAGATGTTGAACAAAGCAGGGGTCGTTGTCTTGAGTTCCTTAAAAACAAAACAGTACTTAATTTCACTAGTAAGAATTCATGCAAACATGCAAGCGCACTAAAGGACTCCTTTGAAAAATGACTAAAATGGTCAAATAGCTGTTGGTGATGGTGAAAATGCCGCCGACCAGCCAGAAACTTGTCGTCGATGATTAGAGGTCCAGAAACTCATTTAGCTCAACTTTGTAGCGGCCCACTTCAGTCTGATGCTAATCAGTTGTACAACGCTCACAGAGCAATGGCCAGAATCATGCCTTTACAATCATTGGTAACTTAATGCCGCGGCTGACTTAAATACGCACGATCAGCAAAACGCACGATCATTTGCGAGCTTCAGTACAATCAGGGCCGTTCAGTCGTGTCGACACAGGCAGTGGAGGATTTTGTAGGAGAGGAAATACGCCTGCTGAGATCATAATTATAAATCTATGAGCTGATTATAACTATGGTTACAGTTGTAATCATCATCAGAGCTGCTTGTAGTAGAGGTGATTACAGGCAAGCATGCATGTCTTTCGGTTAACAGGCAGCCCGGTTCTGTTTAGCTCCGCTCCAACAAAGAGGATCATGTTTTACAGCGGATACACAGAATCTAGGAGGTGAAAAATGTCTGCGTCCAGAACTGGCTAGGCTTTATCACTTCCATATGTAAACATTGGCTGTGAGTGTATTTCTATATTGGATTATGTCATTCTGAAAACGTATATTTCACGGGCACAATCATTGTGAAGGTCGCCTCGAGTGGAGATGCCAAGCTCACCTTTTTGTGCCTCTTCAAATCGGTCATTCTCAGCCAGCCAGCGGGCGTAAGGCACGAAGACTTCATTTTTGAACTGGGGTTGCTTCTCCGCTAATGAAAAGGCCTGAAAAAAAAAAGGACCAGATGACACGCAGGAACCGAGCGAAGAAGACAGATGTCTGACGTGATTGTGATCTACGATACTTAGAGCTGGACTGCAGCTCAGTTCCCACATGACTCAGAGAAACACATTACAGCTGCCGTATAATGAATTAACTGAGAACAAATAAAGTATTTGAGCAAAAATAATTTCACACTCAACTACGACAGCAGATCTACATTCTGACATTTAAACTCGTTAAAGTTTCTGGTGCTCTGCAGACACATTATTGCCTAAAATATAGACTGATTAATTGAAATGCCATGTAGCAAACCTGAGCCAAAAAACAAAAACCCGTCACGCCACACAATAGAAGAGAACAAGTGAGGGTGTCCCATGCCTGAGAACACTAAGCCATGTAATAAATAAATAAAATTACAGAGTAGGGGGTGCAAAATGTCCCGTCATGGTACCCCCCCCCCCAGTGATTTCTCCGATGATCAAATAAATATTCAGTCTTGCAAAACACGGCAACAGAACCACGTGATCAGGATCTGATATTCTGTTTTTGGATGTTCTGTTCCAGAATGCAAATCTCTGCAACGCCTTTCACTCGATTAAGGCCCGCGGATGTGTTAAACAAACCCAATGATTTCTTCTTGTCTAAGCTCCATGATCCACCCTGGATGGAGACATTTGATTGGAAGAAGAGTCGAGCTTTAAGCCGATAGTGGGAATTTTCATGATTCCCATTCTCTCGCAAACCGAAGGAATCCAAAGCTGAATGATGAGCTCTGAAGCTCACGTGTAGTTTAGGTTGGTCAGGACGTAATTACATTTTAACACAAATACTAGTTCAACAGCATACCTCTCTGGAGATGCGTGCAAAAATCGAAGCAAGCTGCGTACATTTGGTGTTTTACGATATTGCTTTCTGAGTAGCACAGCAGTTTATTTAGCACATTCCTATGTGGCAAACATGATATTTATGTGATTGTCTCAGGACGCTATATATATATATAATATATATAGCGTGTGTACTGTGATGAGCTGAGCAGGTGTGTTTTAGTGTGTCAGACCTCTTCCCAGTGCTGGGTTTCCACATGCAGCTGCACCAGAGCCTGCAAGTCTCCCATCTTGGAGTAGGTCTCTGAGGCATAGCCGTGGTGCTTCAGCTTCGTAAAGTAGAACGCACACTTCTCCAGCGGCTCGCGCTCTGCCTTGTCCAACTTGTGAGCAATATCGATCAGCCTGGGACGGGAGGGGAGAGGAATGAGTGCCCAGGGAAGAATAACGTAGATATGCCCTCACGCGGCACCCTGATCACATTAGGCTCACGATGACCCCGAAAACATGAAAGATTCAGGGTCACCGGCTGAATCTAATCAGCTGCAGTGATTGTTGGGCTGCCTAACTGGTAGATCTCGAACCATAGGAGGCTTACAATATGCAGACAGTAGGACTGACAGAGGCAGTGGGGAGCACCAGTATGACCACTAGACACTGGCTTGTTGCTTTGCCCTGTTTTCAACAGCACAGATTCCCACTCTGCTTGTTTGACTTGCAGCAATTGGACATTCCATGAATTCTTTCTTCTGAATATTTACTAATGCAATTAAGTATTGTGACCAGTGTGATTTGAACACAGCATTGAACACATTAGCGACAAGCATCCCTTGCTCACCTTTCATTAATGTGTAATTATTGTTTACCGCAGATGAAGAACAGAAACTTTATATTTGGCCCATACTGCTGAATTTCACTGCAGTTTTATAAATGTTAAACAGAAATATCTTAAGGACAGCTGATACCACTTGTTTCATAGAGTGATTGGCACGTACATGTCTGCCCAGCCGTGTTCCCCTATTATATCTATGGCCTTGAGGTGTTCTCCTGCTGACAGGTACATTTCCGCTGCTGCCCGGGGCTCCTTGGTGCTCTTAGCCCAGTCTGCCTGCTTGGTCATCAGGATCCGGGAGCTCTTAGGGTCCGTCGTTGTGACGAAATCCTGACAGAATGACACACAGTTTAAAATGTGCTAAAATACAGGTGGTCATTTTTCCGACTAGATTCTAACACTAGTCTGCACGACAGCAAGCTATTATCCACCTCAGACAGTCTGAATCATGCGGTTCGAGACAGGAGGAAGCCAAACAGCAGGCTTCTGGAGGGCCTTTCCCGCCAGCGTCCATCCTACCGAAAACAAACCGCCTATAGGACCAGATGGTCACACAGCCGCATAAATATACAACAGCCACATCAAACACACGATCTAAGCAAGTCACGACTCTGTTATCTGCTCCAATGAGAAAGTAATGCTGATGATCAAAGTGTCTCACCACATGCAAGCATAATAAAGCATGAATTTGTCTCAACCCTTCCTGACCTCCTCGTCCAAGTATTCATTTAAAAGCAGATGCTCGTTTTATTTCTCTCCGTTTGCGCTTCATTTTCAGCAGCATCTATGTGTGTAAGTTGTTGCCCAGGAATATGTGTGGACTGATCAGATGATATATGAGGAGATGAAAGACAGGTGGTGAAGGGGGGCCCCAACTTGGCATGAGTGCACATGATGAAGAAAAACACATGTTCTACACCCCTAAAACATACAAGACTTTCCACGTTGTTCTGTCAGTATTGACACAAAGCTATATTTTACTGTTTACAGTTTGATACAAAGCTATGTTTTACTTGCGCACACGTGTTTTTGCTTCAATCACCTTGGCGTACTCAAACATGCGCAGGTCAGTGTACATGCTCAGGGCTCCGGATTCATGGCTGGTCCGTTTGTAAAGCTTGGCTGCCTCGTGGAATTTCCCCTGGTAGGCGCAGACATCTGCCAGGAACAAGTCATTGTTGCTTTCACCCCGCTTCTTCCTCTCCTGCAAATCAGTCAACATAAACACTGGCATGTGATCAAAAGTACTAAAACAAAAAAACACTCACATGCATGGGCATTCGCTAATAGGTAGAACGTACCAAAAACTATTGCGTTCCAAAAAGTCATTTATTTTTAGGATACAACACTTACGACATCCATCGTTAAAAAAATAAAAATCAGAGACATGAACAAATATTATATTATTTTAGTTTCAATGCGCATTAGCCCTGCGTTGCACTGGCGATGTGTCCAGAGTGTGCCCAGCCTCTCACCCGTAGACAGCTGGGATAGGCTCCAGCAACACCAGTAAGTAACCCGCAAGAAAGCATCATTTAAATGTATGTCGAAGTGAAAGTAAAAATGGTGAGTGGCCCAGTCTCCTGGTGTTGGCAGCAAAAAGAAAGCTACACAATACAGATGGATGTTGTGAGGCGGCGTTACCTCAATGCTATTGATGAGCTCCAGGTAGCGTAGGTCTCGGATTCTAATGAAGGCCTGGAAATGGGAAAAGATGAGAAATGATTTTCATGGCGGCTCATCAGTAACTTAAGTTTCATTAAAATGTTATTTTATGATATAATGAAGGCAGTGTTGCTGATGCTGATACTGCTGTGTTTTTCAAATGATTCTGTCAAGCTGAAAGTGGTAAAATGTGTCGATGATACTGGCCTTCTTGGCGGTGTCAAAGTCAAGCCCCTCCAGGGCCTCTGTGGCTAAATCCCTCCAGTCGCTGTCTGTCACACCGAGACAGGCGATCTGATAGGCTTCCTTAAACATCTTCTTCTCCAGGTACTGGTACATGGGTGCCGACTGGGAAAAACAGAAAACAAACAGTCAGATTACAATTCTTATTAACGGATAGAAAACCATTCAATCTACATTTTTCTTTTTTAAGACATCAAGCTTTCACAACGGTAAATCATAATTTCTCTATTACAACCACACAGACAGAAGAGCGTTATTCCCTACCTGTGGAACCTCCACGGCAGACATGGAGTAAACGTGCAGGCAGAAGATCTTTGAACCGTTGTAGCCCACCACGAAGCCTTGCATCTTCTGCTGGTGTACAGGAAAACTGCTAGCCTTGATGTTAAGATAGCCGTTGCCAGAGAAGCACAACATTTCCTCACACTGTGTGTTCCAGGCCACACTGTTAGCGTTAGGCTCCTGCAGGGAATAAAAATAGGGGAAATCTGCGAAGTAGTTATCTTATTTTTTTTTACAATTATTATGTTTTATGGCTGTAAACCTTTTACCACACACGTTATACGTTAAAGCCAAAAGGACTCCACCCCTGCGCCCTCTAATTGGCTCTTGATTTCTTGAATGCTATTGGAGCTGTCAGTCAAATCCCTCAACCCGACACGTGAGAGGACAGATGTTTGGTAAGTAACAGCGTTAAAACAAGGCATCCGGGGAGGAGGGGCGGTGTGTGTGTGTGCGGGTGCTGCTGAGGGGAGGGGGGGAGAGACACATCTCACAACAACTGTAAAAAAAAAACATGCAGAATTGCATTAAAAAAATCCGCGAAAGAGCGAGGTCGCGGTAGATGAACCGCATTATATTGAGGGACCACCGTGTTTGATCCCATGGTACATCTGCTATGTATTTTAAACTCTGTCGAGTCAGTTTGCTCCATTTTACACACTGACCTGAAACAGCAGTTCTTTGCTGTTGATGTCATAGACCTGGAGGGTGTTGTGCTCATCCACTACAGCCAGCTTATTGCGGGAGGCGCTCATGTCCAGGCAGCGCACTGATGTGCATAGCTTCAGCAGCGTGATGGGAAACTGGTTGTCTACAAATATCTTCAGAATCTAAATCAGAAAAACAATGAGCAGTAGAAAGACGTTAACATAGAGAAACGGCACTGATTACACCAAGCGGCAGTAAATGCAGTCACACTCTCACACAGATTAATCTTGTGTTCCAGTAGAGAGTCGTTTGCTTTGTGTCCATTGGTGACATTTCTATGGTTACTTTAGGTAGGACTGTAGTGTATGTTTTCCAGATACTCACCGCTCCATTCTTTAACCCTACCAGCAGGCCCTCTCTGCCCGGCGAACCCCCGATCACTTTGATGTAGCGAATTAGAGACTCCATCACCCATTCTTTTTCCCTGACACTGGTGAAGGCCATGCACTGCAGCCTCTTCTCCTGCACAAGAGCAGAGAGGAGGAAAGTGTTATTGTCATTTACAAATAACAAAATGATTTCCTTATAATCTAATCATTTAATGACAGTAAAAATAATCACAAATGTCTGACATCGCTCTTCTGAAGACTGCAAAAGTGTGGCTCATCATCAGAAAGAAGGCTTCGATTTGACAGGCATACATGAAGGATACAAGCACAGCCCATTCATGAGGTTTAAAAGCTGTCTGAGGCATGAAACATGAGCACGCATTCAAGAGAGTTCTGAAGCACTGCTGTCACACAGACAGATTTAAAGGAAAATAAGCTCGGTGTTATGGCTGCACCTCCCTACCAGCGTCTGTCAAACGCATAGAGACAAGAAGCAGAGAGGTCCCCGGTGGGACACCCACTGGTTCAACAGACTTTGGTTTTTTTCCTCTTCACTCAACTGTCTCGCTTTATCCGGAGCGCTGAGAAGGGGAGAGACAGCGTGCAGGGGACATGCTCAACCGAAGCCTTTAGCAAACTAGGCATGAACATCCAAGAAACCAGTGATTTCATGATATGATCCTTTTTCTCAAGGCCATGCGGGCTTGTAAGGAGTAGTAACATCCCAAATCACTTGGCTTCAATTAGATAAAAGCAAAATACCTCTTGCATAATCTGTCAAGTCTGCATTAGTGCAATTTACAAAGAAAAAGGAGCATCAGAGGAGGTCAGTACAATTTAGTTTGAGCGGCATAACTGATAGAAAACAGTTTGCCTCATCATGTGAGGAAAATCACAGAGCAAAAGGTATTTTAATTTGGTTATGGAAATCTATTTCCTCTGACCTGGCAAAGGATGATATGTCTGGAGCACACAACCAGCAAATTGCATTCAAACTTCCTGCAAAGTTTCTCCTTGACACGGTAGTGCATGTCTGATGAGTCATCTGAATCAAGCTCATAAATGAGGATCTTCTCAGGCAGCTGGATTGCGAGACGATTTCTATAGATGGCGATCTTCTTCACCAGCTCGCGACACTTGATTCTCACTGGGGACAGAAGGAAATGAAGGCAAAGCGGGGACATGTTAGGAGGGTGGGGACAGTTGAATTATCTGAGCCAGCGCATCCTGTTGAATGAGTCTTATCAGGGCTTATTGTTACAATCTCAGCTGTGCCGGGATGCTGCACTTCCCTGTGTGTACATTGTTTTTAATGTTTTCATTAAAATGGGCTGACACTGCTTTATTAAAACAAATCCTTATATTACATTTCAAAAGAGGTATCATCATTTGAAAAACAGCTTGAAATTATGAAATAGCAGTTGGATGAAAATAAAAATATATATATAACAAGATGATATTAAAGCTTTTAATAATGGTTTAAGTTTAGTTTAGAAAATGCTGGACATGCTGCACTGTGTGTGCAACGTGCTGCAAGACACGTATAACTTACCATGGAATAGACGGGAAGGTATCACAATACAATAGATCCTCTATTATAAACCCAGTATTATGTGGATGAAAGGACAGTACACCTTTTTGTTCTGTGATGAGGTGCTGGACGATGACATCAGTCATGCTGTCTCTATAAGCATAGCGATCCTTGTAGAGGCCATGAACTGTACTGAAGATAAGTTGGTAGCAGGCGAGGGTCCCATCCTGGCAGCCCAACACCTAGATAAGAGATAATAATGGAACAGTACATTCTATTAACACCTCTAAGAAAAGACTGGGAGTGGGAAAGCGTTCCTGTTGTTGAAGCATCCACACAGGAAACCTGAGAGACTATCAGCAACCAATTTGCTCTTGCGTGCCTCATCACATTCAGTCAGATGTGGTGGCTGCTAAGGTGTTACTGGAAAATAATATGACTTGTTTAGCTGAAGAAACAACATTCTAGCAAATCAAGAAAAGGTAAGAAATGCAGACTTCATTTCTTCTCAATCTGATGCACCAGTGACGAATTCTTTATTCCCATAACTTTGCCAGACGTGGACCCACCACAAAGTTGGAGTCGGGCTTAACTCGGCACGTCCACACCCATGCGTTCTGCTCTCCAATGGTGCCCAGCCGCACCCCGTCTTTAGTGTAGAGAGAGGCCTGTTTATCAGAGCCCCCCATGACTATGTACTCGCCCTTCGAGAAGTAGCTGACGCAACACGGGTCATAAGTCAGATTCCTGTCTTTTCCAATCTGAAAGGGAAAAAGAGAAGGTCTGGTATTAAACTGAGATGAAACACATCTTTCTCACACTGTCTATTGCCCAGGTGTCCGGGCAAATACATCCCACTGTCTGAGCAGACACACATAAAGGCCACATACATTCGGCCATGCCTTTCAATGTTTGATGAAAAGACCCCGCAAGACTGGAAGTATTATCCTGCTTTAAAAAGCCTCTATTGTGTCTGAGTTCACAGTCTATTTGAACAGCATCATATTAGCTCCCCAACTCCGAGCATCTGTTTCGCTTCTCTCTGGTAAAAAAAAAAAGCTCTCTTTCATTAAGAACAACTCCTGGTGTTGTAATCAAAACAGAATGTTCATTTAAATAGATCAATAGGCTGATGACAATGTGTGAGCCTAAGGCATGAATGCAAACTTATGAACAGTGCGTATCTGTCCATAATTGCGATATTGCCTTCAGGGGATTGAGGAGGAAGGAGGGACAGTGAAGGGGGGGGGGGGACCATTAAAGCATAGCAGGATCACTTCCAGTGTACTGTTATGGTTTCAATAGTCCTTGACAGACTGATTGCAGCAGGAAACAGACGTCTTAAACCCAGAAAAATGTTTCCAGTACCAAATATTTTGAAGTGATAGGCAGCCTCAAATATTCTTGTTTTTTTTGCCATAGATATGAAATAGTGTTCCTTCCAAATAATGTCTTGCCCTTTTAAACGCTTTGTGGTAGAAGTTTGCTTTATTGGAGCATATCGCAACTGTGTACTGTGTATGTGTTGTGTATACATATCCGAATTATCATGCTTGTTTTATTTAGGTATACCGTTTGGCGAGTCAGGATTCAGGAGTTTAACTTCATAGACCTGCGGTAGTCACCTGTTTTCCACTGAGCTGATAGAAGGACAGCTTCTGACTCCAGTCTGCCACAGCTAGAATGTCATTGTGTTCATCTCTGTGGAAAGACATCAAAAATAGCTTGAGCTTCTCGGTTACCGTGCGGCACTGACGGGGCTTTGGTTGCTTCTGTATTGATGACGTTATCATTTTACCCTATGAACAGAAAGCTTCTACCTTCACTATGTGTTTTGTACTCAACGAATTGAAATACACATAAGTCAGCGCATGGGAAACTTTTTTTTCCTATTGAAATACATACAGTATAAGCCCTGGACTGTGAAGGATTAGATGAGCAAGACACTGACTATAAGCAGCTCCAGAGGAACAACTTCCTGGCAACCTCACTCTCTGACCTCCCAATGGTTCCAAACGATACGATAATATATATGCTGCGTGTTACTATCGCGTCTCATTACTGACTTATTTTTCTTCCAAATTTCCAATCGTTCTGTTGCTTTCTCTAAAATATAGTGTTGTAGTCTTTGACAGTGGCTAGAATGCATTAAAGCATGCAGGCTGCTGCTCTGAACCTTCTTAATCTTAAATTGTACTATAACTATTCCACCATATTGTGTATGACCACTGCCACCTGTTGGCCATAGACATGAAATTCTCTTAAAATGCATTGTACTGTCATTTGCATGTTATTTAGAAATCCTACGCTGAAATATTAAGAAGAGACTCACTTTGAAGGGTTCCAGGCAATGGACCAGATAGGAGAGGAGGAGCCTCCTGGACGCTCTATCTTGACCTTCTCCTCCCCGCTCTTGTTCCGAATGCTCACCACTCCATTCATCATGCCGAGGGCGAGGTACTGGCCGTCGTTCGTCCATCTGTCATCAAATTAAAGCCTTCTACTTCTAATATGTAACAATAAAATAAACCAATGTTGTGCACACAAACGACATATTTCACTTACCCACAACATGTTATTTTGCTGCTAACTTTATGTTTATTCACAGACTTTTGCTCGGGAGACCACAAACCTACAAATATTAAAAGGTATGCAAGTCATGAAATTGACCGGTAATATATTTATATATTTTTTAAATAGATAGGTTTATGATGTGCACTCACCAAAGTCCCCAGAAGAGCATGACGCCAGTTGGTGAGTTACAGGGTTGTAAGCAATGCACTGGATAGAGTCATTGTGGCTACAGAAAAGAAAAAGGAGACTGAGGTGTAAACACAGTAAAGGTTACCTAAAGTAACAAGCAATGATGACACTTACGTGTATTTTAAAATACCCTCCAATTTAGATGTCCAGATGATGATGCTTTTGTCTGCGGATCCTGAGGCAAACCTTTTACCTACAGCAGAATGCAGCAGTTAGTAAGATAGCAATGATGACTGATGCAGTCAAATGTACCATAAAAATTGAGATAAAGTTTAGTACCATCTTTAGCATAGGCTACACAATAAACAATGTCTTTATGTCCTTTTAAAGGCTGAATAAGAGTTCCATCTGCAGTGTCATGGACCTGCAACAAAAAAGCAACACATCAAATCTAAATATCATGCACGTGTTCTTTAGATGTTGGCTTTGGGCAAATAAAGCAGGAAAGTCGTACCAGGACACGAAGCCCAGCAGCAATGATGAGTTGGCTGCCATCCGGCTTGAAGGCAAGATCATAAATACTGTAGAAGAGAATAATGGTGGGCGTTTAGTCAATGAATTGAGCCGCTGATCAGTCGTTCATCATGAAAGTCATTTTATTAAGGAGAGATGCCAAACATCAATTGGCTTTAGTTTCTCAGTTTTGAGGATTTACTCTTTGAATATATTTGGATTTTAGACAAATTACTGCGCTAAACCACATTACGAGGACCCATTATACAATATATAATATATATATACATATATAATTAAGCATTCTATTTTAAATAACTAAATACAGTAGATATTACAAGCAATGATGCTCAGCATCAATCAAGACATTTACGACACAGCTAACATAACATTAGCATTACATCCGATCTCGTGTTATATCGTGCGACAAAGGAAGGATATCCTGCTTCACTATTGATAACACTTCACTACTGATAGGGCAAACATGTTGTGTTATATCTTACAGAGGAGAACTATACAACAACAGCTATTTATGAATGATAAAGGAGTCGCGCTGCTATTGCTAGCGTAGCTAGCAAACACGAGTTTACATAGCAACCGTCGTTGCTAACCACGAAGTAGCCAATGTGACATTTGAACTCTCACCACTGTTCACGGATTGCTTCCTTCCACGCTAAAACGGCTCTCATTTCCGCGTTTTAAAAGCGAACGGAACCGACAGGCTTTTATCGAGAGTTTGTAACTTGTTATTGTTTATTCGGTCTGGTTTACACACCGACTCACGACTCGCTCCTACTGCGCGCGCAGACACGGAAGTGTCCTCTACTTCCTGCTTGTCGCCATGACTTGACTCCCACTCCAGTGTTGACAAAAGAGGCACCGATAAGTTCTGTCATCAGTCGTCGTATTTACGTGAAAAAATAATGAGTTAGAGGCAAATCAACATTCATGTATGTCGTAAAACAATTTCTGTCGTAATAACATTTTTGAGCGGAGATGCCGTTTCTCTATTTGTGCAAACTGTACACACATTAGAGTAGCTGCTGACTTGGAATTAAAAAAAAAAGAAATTCAGTATTCGCCAATTAATAAGATAAAAGTAATCGGCTCCTATCCTAGACTGCCATATATAATCCACAACTGTCTTTACTATATATATGTGTGTGTGTGTGTGTATTCCTACATCTCAGAATGCAACCTGAAAGCTGTAATATCAAACTGGAATTAAGTGAAGACGCAAGTGACCAAAGTCGCAAGGATGAAGATGATTCGTGCCACGCTTCACTAATGCCCCCCGGCTGGATTAGAGAGGTGAGACAGAGGAAAAGGGGCAAGACAGCAGGCAAAATGGACATCTACATTATAAGGTGACTATAAGTCTTTTTTTGGAATGCTCTGTCTGCATGTCAGATTCATTCGCCTCAGGGTCCGATTGATCTTTCTGTCATGTTTTGTTTTTGTTTTACCAGTCCTCAAGGGCTAAAGTTCCGGTCAAGATCATCACTGCATGCCTTTCTCCTTGAAAATGGAGAAGAGAAGTTAGACATAAGCCTTTTCAATTTCTCTGCTTCCAAGGGAGGTAAAATCAATACTATGAGGAGAAGCGGGGGGCAGCAGGAAGATGCAACTGGACAATTGGATCTGCCTCCAAATAAATCTGAAACAAAACCTCTCTCCATCAGATGTGCTAAATACAATCAAGAAAAGAGTTCAGGAGAAGCTTATCAGGTTAATGCTGACAAGGCACCAGGAGAACAGGCTGCATCTTTGAACATAATGGACGATGCAACATTGATGAAGAGCCCTCGGAGGGGTGGTCTGCTGAGAAAGAAGCTACTCGGACGGGCTCCTACCAGTTACACGCAAAACACTTTGGCTGTTCCAGGAAACAAACAGGCAGACGCTCAGCATTCTGCTATTCCTGCCTCTGAGAGTGAGAATAAGGGTGAGGGTGAACGAGGTGAAGCGGAGCTAGAGATTCAGAGTGAAGGTGACGACAAACCTCATTTTCAGCTGGATGCTGTCGCTGACAGTCAACAAAATGTGAAAGAGGAGCTGTTGCTGCCTGACAACACCGGAGGAAGCAGCACACAAGTGACAGATTCCCAGAATAGTAAGTAGAATCTTTGCTCAGAAGTTCACTCAAATGTTCTGTTTTTTTGCATTCATTAGGGAGGACATGTTTTTGTCTGCATTGTTTGTTTTTGTTTTTGTTGTGTGAGGTGATCCACATTAGTATCCGGATCTAGCATTGTTATAAATAATACTTTAACACTGTGTGGCAGTGGTAATTAAAAAATCTCAGCCACTTAGAGGGCTCATGGACGAGGAACCACTCAAGAAACGTTTTATTTTTTTTAACAAATGTTTCCAATCTGTCTAGAGTCCAAGAGCGTGGACAGCAAGCGGAAAACAAGCCCGTATTTCAGCAGGAAGCCCTCCGGAGATGGTACGGTCAAAGTAAAGAAGAAGAAACCTGATAGCATGACATAAAATAAAGTTGCTTATGCTTTTAAAAATGAATAAATGATCTGTTCTAAAGTCCTCAGCCCACCCAGGAGGAAGGTGCTCAGGAAGTGGACACCTCCTCGCTCTCCCTACAACCTTGTGCAGGAAACACTTTTCCATGACAGTTGGAAGCTCCTGGTGGCCACCATCTTCCTGAATAAGACGAGCGGTAACATCCAGCACGCGTTCAGACACGCCTCTTAGTCTCAACAGTATTGTACAAACCAGTGCGACGCCAGCTTGACTGCTTGGATGCTCTAGGTAAGATGGCGATACCGGTACTGTGGCAGTTCTTTGAGCGTCATCCGTCTGCAGAGGTGACCCGGGAGGCTGACTGGAAACCCATGTCTGAACTCATAAAGCCGCTTGGCCTTTATGAACTCAGAGCCAAAACACTCATCCGCTTCTCAGGTGAATGTGCTTGTCGGCCGTGCGTGATGGTTTTAGTCATGATGTGTGAAGCATTAGCTGTACTGTTTTCTAACTTGTAGATGAGTATCTAACTAAGAAGTGGCGCTACCCCATCGAGCTGCACGGTATCGGGAAGTATGGCAACGATTCGTACCGAATCTTCTGCGTGGGAGAATGGAGACAGGTGAGGGAAATGCAGATTCGTTCACTTTTGTGATAACAATAATGCCAAAAATCTGATATTTCATTTCTCTCTTTTTTTTTTTATCAAAAGGTGACTCCTCAAGATCACATGTTAAATAAATACCACTCCTGGCTTTGGGAAAACCAGGAAACGCTTGGAATCTGATCCCCAGAAGTGTGAGGGAGCTACAAGGAAGATTCATCATGGCGCAAAGAATCAGTTCTATGTAAAATGTAACATACCATCCACCCATAGAGTATTACGAGGAACTTATAAAGTTCAACTTACCGGTAACTGTTTTTAAACCGTACGGTCAAATTATGAAGGTATCAGTAAAATGTTTTACTCCGTATAATAAAATGTCCAAGTGGCTTAAATGTTGACTGAGTGACTTATTTAATTTGACTGGTTTCCATCCAGGTGTATCGGGTTCAACCATTGTTACGGTCTTTTTGAGAGCACTGAAGCGTGGCCTCAGACTTCTTAGAGCAGCTTTCCTCTGCCTGTGGGAGGGCAACCTGATCCCCAAGGCAACTGTCGCTACTGCAAAACACGCTGAGAATGAGCAGGCACGTCACGGTTTAATCTCTAACCAGCACCAGCACATTCGTTTCCTATCTTGATATCTGCGTCGTAATTTAGTACCGAAAGAATTCAAACTTTAAACAGATCAGGATTTGACATTTTGCGAAGTTTGATTCTACAATCTGGACTTGATGAGCGGAAGATGTTGAACTACAAAATGAAACTACGTAAGAGAACAAGCTTTATTTCTCACTTTTACTGCCACCAGTAAAATATTTAAACCCGCTACGATCGCATTTGTCTTGATCTTTATTTACCACAGCAGTCATCCCTTTAGTTTCCACGCCGGCGTGTGTCCCTCGAGACACACCTCCCATCTGGAGGAGTCGCTGCCTCATTGTCGATCCAAGGACATTTCCCACCATCGCCGAGTCGGCCCGTCTCCGTACAAGCAATCAGGTGAGCGCACGTCTGTCTTGATACCTGATTCAACAGAAACTGGTGTTTGCTTGGAGCAAAGGGGAAAACGATGCTTGCATCAATCTGTTCCCTAGACTATCACGAGAGTGAACCCTTTACACCCCCCTCTGGTGCACAAACGCACCGTCAGTCTGGAGACACCGACTGTTCACCACCACAACCAACAGAGGACACTCATCTTGCAGAGGAGAGAACATTACAGGTGGGAGCATCAAACGCTTCGGCGTCATCAAAGCGATGCTTGCTTTTGCTTTTGAGCACTAATAGATGGTTGTTGTGTTAGATATCATCAGGCGTGGCGAAAACCTTTTTATGGAACCGGCAGTGAGAGAGAAGAGTACAGGTGAATAAAAAAAAGTAGTAGTGAATCATTCTCCTCTCTTGTACCTATGAGTACTTCTATTTTATCCCGTGAAACGCTCTCCCTAATGAATACTTCGTATACTTCTTGAATATTAATTTGTAACAGAGTAAAAGGGGTTTCTTGCAGGAGGGAGTTGCGAGAGCAGTTGCAGAGGCAGATGGAGGAGAAGTGCGCAGCGCTGAAGCTGCAGCTGGCCGACAAAGGCAAGGAGGCACAATATGTCCGAGAACTGGATCACCTTGCTGTGAGCAGCGACAGGGAGGGAAGGCTCCGGCACAGCAGCGCGATGACGGCTTACAGAGATGAGAACAAGAGGGTAACGTTACCCACGCACCTTCATTAATGTTTCTACTGCTAAATGCTTTTCTATTCCCCATGCATTAAAATCCTTCTGCATGCTTTTTGGTCTAAATTGTGGTTTTCCTATTGGTTGTGTGTAGCTAATGGAGCAGCGCTGGAGAGACGGAGCACTATCACGCTCCCAAGAGGCCCTGAAGGAGAGAGCGCTGCTGTGCCTCGACCCCATTAACTGGAGTAGAACATTAAAATAGGCGAAACCTCAGGACAGGAGACAAACCCTCAGGCTCAGTCCTTGCTCTTCGACATCCCTGAGTGTCAGGTGACAACGAGAGTACTGCAAACACTTCTGTAGGAGGTGAAACAGATCTGCTCATCTCATTTCTAAAGTCACAAACACATTTATTTTATCGTTTTATCTTCCACCCCAAACAAGGTTTTAGTGATTAAATATTGACAGCACTCTCTTTAGAGCCACTCTCTTCTGATCACCCCCCCTCACATATGCTGGTGTATTTCTGTAAAGTTTCTATTAAAGGTGTTTTCAGGTCACTGACCTTCAGCATGGCCGACAACTTATGATGCAACAGAGAAAAGTTTGAATCAAAAATCATGTCTTACAAGCTGGTTGATTTAAAGAGGCTTTACAAAATGAAATGTAAATTTAAGTTACAAGGACTGGCTGACTTTTTATTGTAATGCAAACATTTACAATGACGACTCCAAATCATCAAGAATCAAAGACACATTGGACAGTTGGGTAAAATAAAAAAGAGTCTTTCAGCAGTTTCCTAACATGCTGCTACTGCATGAGCTAGAATTACAACTGAACAGATTTAAAACACACTGCATTGAGACTGCGCACCAAAATACACAGATGAAATGTCAAGACAAAAAAATGATTTAAAAAATCGTACAAATAAATATTGCTTAAATAATTAAATGCCCCGATCACAGGCGCAGGTTCTCCAACGAGGAC
This sequence comes from Brachionichthys hirsutus, assembly GCF_040956055.1. Lineage (NCBI taxonomy): Eukaryota > Metazoa > Chordata > Actinopteri > Lophiiformes > Brachionichthyidae > Brachionichthys > Brachionichthys hirsutus. The sequence continues at coordinate 12,215,782 of NC_090898.1, forward strand.
GTAGATGACCAGGGTGAAAATATGGACGGACACTAAATAGAACTAATCTGACGGCGATATCATTCTGAAAACCATTTCACTAAAATTTTACTTGGATCATTTGTTAATAAATGATTGATAAAAAAATAAAAAAAAGAGTAAGCATAATTATTTTTTCTCTCGAAGAGTGGCATGCCGGAAAAAGAACCCCCGATCAAAGCACGGGTAAAGAGTCAGTGCATCGTCCAGCAGCTGCTGAAGTCAGTAGGTCATGCCAAAGCGCAGTAACACAACGTGCTAATGAAGACAGTGTAGTACCTTTCATTTCAGATCCTATTATCATGCATTACAACTTAAATAATCTTTCAATATACAAGGACATAAGAAGTCATTCTTTGACTATAAATAACCAGTGATCGACAGTGGAAACATCCCATTAGCGTTGTAAGGGTTTTCTTCTTGGGGTGGTTGAAAACAAACAAACATAAAACTCCATTTCTAACCCCATGTCTGATGCAAGTAGCTTAGGTGTTGCGGTGAACACCTGTGCACGTGAAAACATCTGATTCCTAGCAACGACATGAACATGACGGCAGTCGCGACAGGGTTCGAGTGTGTGAAGGGAAGCAACATCATTTCTTGAGCAGCATCGAGGTAAGATGAAACATCCAAATGCATAATAGACTTTAACAATCAGTCGTGGGCTTCATGCCACCCTTGTTCCCAACAAAGTGGAAGTAGGGGTCGAGTTCGGCTCCTTTACATTAGTGCAGTGATGCTTTGTTATTTCTCTTTGAGGTTCGTGGCTTCATAGCCATCAACGTCTTTCTTTTTCCTGCATTATCCTATTAAACATAAATGCTCCCAAACCTTTTCAAGTACCGGCAACTCCCCAAACAGAAATGTATACCTGAATCCCTTGCATTGGATGGATCCATTCCTGCTCCCAGTGTGGTCTCGTTTAGCCCAGCTGGCCCCAGGCAGACTAACGTCCCTTCAGAAATCCATCCAGCATGTAGTCTCCCTTCTCTGTCAGCCAGTACCCGGCCATTGCAGCGACACCGCCAATGAAAATGGCTGTAAAAACCATGTCGCCTTTAGCAGCAAGCGTAGCCAGGGCGCAGATCACAACGCCGAAGAACATCTGCTGAAGAACAAGGACCTCCTCGTCTGTTATGTCATCAAAAAGCCCCTTATCCGGCCCAGCTAAAGATGTAGAGGTAAAAAAAAAAAGAAGTTAGCCGACAGATCTGAGAAGCTGTAACTAATACACGTGTTTGCATACTAACTGCTCCTTACCAGGGGGCTTATTCTCAACACAAATGCTATCTCTTCTAATGAAGCCATCAGCACAGTCACAGTGGAAGGAGCCCTCCTCATTGATGCACGCCTCATTGAGCCCTGGGCACGCTATGGCACGCTCGCTGCATTCATCTATGTCTGTGAGAAGAGGTGACGACAAATAGATTGAAGGAAGTCACAAAAAGGTTCGGCGATGCGGCACAGGTTGGTTTCTAACCGGCGCCTGCTTACCGAGACATTTAGCTCCTTTCAAACTGTACCCACGTGAACATTTCTTACAGCGAGCGGGACCACTACCCATGCAGCCCACGCATGCCTGGTCACAACCTGGACAAAATAACAAATCCGATTGGTCAGCGTTGCATTCCAAACTTGATATTTATGATTCTGATGAAACGAGACGTGCTCTGGCAGCCAGCGATTTTATTTACTGGTGTGAATCATGATTTATAAAAAGGATGTTGCTGTGTGTAAGAAAAGCAAATCAGCAGACGCACTTTGTATCATTTTACCCGTGTTTTATTGAATCCGTTCTTACGTTTTCTTTTATCTGCTGTCATGGGTCCCTTTTGTGTTCAACAGAAAAACCTCCTGAGAGATATATACACACTTTAAAATGAATACATGGGAAAGCATACCTCTGCATTCATACGAGCCGTCCGTGTTGTGACAGTAGGTGTTGGAAGGACAACGGGCCAGCTCCGTTCCACACTCGTCAATGTCTAAAACAGATACGAGGGCAGTCAAACAACACACATCGTGTGTGTGTGAGAAATGCAAGCCCCCTAAAACCACACTCACCCACACACTTGTTGTCATGAAGCATCCAGCCAGGCTTGCAATCAAGGCATTTGTAGTCCTCTGGCCCTGCACACGTCTTACACGAGTAGTAGCAAGCTACACACAATGACAGACAAGGTGATAGTTGGAAGGTCAATTTTAGATGCCTGCAGATACGCAGAATTCCATGCAGAGTGTGAAAATGAACTTCCGAATCTGAGCCACCTGCACAAGCTCCTGTGCTTTTGTTGGAGCTTTTCTCTCTGAAGTAGCCATCGGCACAGCTCTGGCACATTTCACCCGAGTAGCCGGGATCACAGACGCATTCTCCACCTCCAAGGCGAGTACCGTCCCCTTCGCAGCGGCCGAGACCTCCGCACACTCCACTGGGGCCAGACGGACACTCTGCGTTGGATTAAGAGCCTATTTACACTGCTTCAACACTAAATAACTCTTCAAATGGGACATCGGATAAAGGTGGTTCGGCACCGTCTGGATTTTTAAAGAACCTTCTTTTTAATACGTCACATTTTTCACACCTTTGCAGTCAGGTCCAAAGCGTCCCGGTGGACAGCAGAGCCTCAGCTGCTCTATGCAGAGCCAATCAACCAGATCAGGCGCTTCCTGCTGCCTAGAGGACATCAAGTTGCCATTTCAACACATCGCATCAAGTAGGATTAGAAACATAGCTGGACTTAAACACTGCAGTAAGAAAGAACCTGACAACATTCTGCAGGTATCGCATCTACCTGTGGAACCACCATGTCTCCACTTGGTCTTCTATCTGCTCCAGCAGCTGGTTGCATTCAAAATCTGTTTTCTCACAAGCAGCTTCCACGATCTCCAGAAGCCGAGTCTCACTGAAGCAGAAAATATCGGTGAGAAGAGATTTAAAACCAAAGTAGAATGAAACAACACCCCCCCCCAAAGCACAATGGAGCCTTACAGTGACATTTTAAATAATGGTCTTTCATCAATACGTATAAAATTGAAAGCAAGACGTGCACAAAAGATACAACCGAGCAAACAAAATCATTATTCAGGATGAGTCACTCATTAATTACAATTCAAGAATGATCAAAGTAAAGGTTGGTTATATCAAAACATTGATATTTGTTTTCTTTACTGGTATTTGTGACATTTTTGTACTGACTGAATACTGTACAATCCTCCTAAATAAATGAGAAAGTGTTGTTTTTAAAGGCAAATCAAATTAAACTCTTCTTACCTGCGTGCATACTTAGCCAGCTTCTCTTCTTCCCATGCAGTGTTTCCTCCGCCAAAGTTTTTATTGGCCGTTTTCTCCAAGCCCTGAATAAAAAAAAAAAGAAAAGGAAAACTCCCAAATTCTGGAAAAACTAAGCTCGAGAAGTCAACATAGTGACACTACCTTAACAAAATTCTCAGAGAGTTTTCGACAGGTCTGGCACGGCGCAGACTGGACCTTCACCACGGAGAGTTCTGAGAGAAGCAGCACAGCAGGCAGGAATGGCCAAGTCCACCACATGATCCTTCAGCAAAGCACAGAAAACCGCGATCATACATTTTGTGTCAAAATATAGTCTTTTTCATCTCTTTGCAGAAACCAAATGAAACCAGACCAGAAGAACAGATCAATACAAAGTTTATTTTTTTTCTAAATAGAATACAATGCTCTGCTTTTACTGGCTTTCTACAGTCCCAGAATTATTCAACCCCTTGATGACAAACATCTCTCATACTTTGTAGAGCCCATTTGCTGCTATGAATGCTCCTATAAATATGATGCATAACCAAACACCAGTTACTGACAACATTCCTGAAGAATATTAGCCCATTCGTCACGGATAAAGTCCTCCAGTTATGTAATATTTACATAATGTGCTTTATGTGTGCAACCACCTTCTACAAATCCTACCTGAAATTTTCTACAGGATTTAATTTAGGTAATGTTAACGGCCAATCGAGAATGTTCAAAGCTTCTGAAACCAAGTCTTGTTAGACCTCGACACGTGCTTGGAATTCATGTGGAATATTACATTCTCATGCATGTAGCTATTTAAACTGTTCATATGTGATCCGGTTATTGCGAACAGCTAATAATTAATTGATCTTATTAATAAACCTAACACCCAATGGGGGGGTTAAATCATTTTGCTTGCAGCTGTGTTTACCTGTGACGTTTCTCTGGAGAGCCTGACCCTAGCTTGCATCAGCCGGATGCAAACGCACCCCTGCTGTGCAGAGAGATGGTGGACAAGATATGTTCATTATAAATAAATAAAAAATACAATCCAATATTTAACAGCTTGCAGCATAATTGACCCCATTTGCTGAGCGTGCTAGGGTAATAATAATTTCACTCTTTTCTTAATTTGGGCTACACTGCACTGTTGTAATGTATATGTAGTGTATTAATATTTTGAAGATCCAAGTTCTTTTCTGAATTTGGATGAAGTTTACTCCTCACTACCCAAAGCAGGGCGTAATGTTCAAGCTCATTGGCGGTTATGCAAAACGCATTAGCCTGAATAGTAACTCAACGTTATAATAACAACGTTGTAAAACACACACTTTATCCAAGGTAGGCTGTTGCTTCCACCATTAGCTTTAGTAGCTCTGGAAAAGGCGGCTAATATAGGCGAAATAAAATCGTTTTCCGTTGTCTCAGACACTTAATCTGTATTTTTTAAAGACAAATGAATGGCAACAGCTTCCTAATGCCTCTATTCAACATTAAATAGATCACTCACAGGCACTTTTTGTGCAGCTGTTCTAACATTAGCTACCCAAACTGTTAATAATGGCCATTCTGGTCTTACCTTATTGGAAACCAACCACGTCCACAAATGGATTAACGATTCCCTGCCCCTTCACACAATACAGACACAGTGTCACATTTTGGATGCTTCAAATGAGCCATTTCTATTGATAAATCATCCAGATGCCTGACGAGCTAGCTAACGCTGCTACAGCTCCCAGGGGCTAGCGGGATAAATCAATGAGCGTCTTCCTGTTGGGCTCCTCTGTCATCACGTGGGATACAGCCAATCACATAGCAGTCAGTCCCATCCGGTGACGTCATAGGCTGCGTTCGTGCTGCAGGAGAAAAGGGCAAAAACAATATCTGGTCCTCTCCCCGTGTTAAATTCTGAAATAGGAGAAATGTATTTATCTTATAACAAAAATGTTAATAAGAATTTTGGTGCGTTGTTTCAGAAAGAATCTAGATCAATTAAATCTATATCTATGACGTTTAAGACTGTGATTGGCTCTACGTATGTGTTGACGGAAGTTGTTTACACTCGAGTAAATCTGATATCTATCGCGAGACTTCAACACAGGCACGCGTGGGATGTCTGCAATCATCCGTATCTTTTCAAATATGCATTCAATTCACTCACCAAAAATCACAATAAAACAATCGAGCCATTTCACTCATCGATATCATTTTCTTTTACCTTTAGAAGTGAGGCAATAGTGTTGTAAGCTTTTATTTACATGTTTATAGAGGTGAAAGGATTTATCACAGCCAGCTTTTATTTGAAATGGTGTTCACTGCCAGAGAGATAAACGCTTCACCCCCTTTTCAACCGGACCCCTTACATTTAGACGAGCTAAGGAAAAAGCTGAAAAAGCTGGGTTCTCGCCTCAAAACCAAAAACTTTGTGCTGTGCCGCTCTAGCAGGGAATCAGACCCGGGAATCAGACCCATCGTCCAGAGATGCAGTGCATTAATGTAACACAGGTCAAAGTTCAGCCCAAACACAGTTGGGAAAGTAACTGTTCCTGAAGGAAAATTAAAATTAATTGTGTAATCCACAGTTATGTTCTACATTCATAATAAACCTCACTTCGGCTTGTCCCGCCACAGCAAAGCAACCTTCAGTCGATTGCCTGTTTAATCCTCCAAAGCTTTTACTCCATTCCTGCCGCGACCTTCTGCATTTATCCGGGCTTGGGACTGGCTCAAGGGACACACACACACACACATATATATATGAATATATACAAGTATTGCTATAAATGGATAACATTCATTGTTGACATCTCCAAGACTTCACTGGTGAAAAATATACCAGACTTCTTTGTCCGTCTCTCTGCTTGTTTTACATTCTTTCGCAACAGACAGTTTTTGTTTTCCCCTCCTGCGAACCATTTTGCAGGAAGGCTTCATCCCGCCATCACAGCTTTTCTTATATCGCCAGCGATGATGCGGCACTTGGTTTGTGCCTTTTCCTCCCTGGCCTCGGAGGCAGCAGTGCTTGTAGCCTGCGAGCCAGTTGCCGTGCCAACCACATGGAGAGCACCTTAGACAGGAGTCTGGCCCAGCAGTGCCTGCTTATTTCACCTGCATTCACCTGCCTCATCCCTCCAAGCTCCTGTACTAAACCACTGAAATCCTGTGGTAGGCAGTACCGAGGGAAACGCCTTAAGGCCTTTGGGATGTCCCCACTGTGGCAAAAGCCCTGGAAGTAGACGAGGACAACGCCGTGATCCTTGAGCCCCTGCAGCGCCCCCTCCAGGCAGGCAAGAGCAGCCCTGAACACAGGTTCGATCACCGAGGAAGGCTCCATCCGAGGGCACAAGTCTTTCTCATCACATAATTTGCAACAAAGCTTTTTTCTTGCAGCTTTGCCTTTATTGTATTTCCGTCGTCCTTTTCTATTCAGCTTCAGAAACTTCTCCACTTCCACTCTTATCTTCTTATATTTCAGCTCAGTTTTGCTGCAGTCAACGTCTTGTCTCTCATTCTTACCCAGGATTCCCTTTTCGTCACTCCATTTCTCATAAATCTTGTTGGCCTCATGACTCCAAACAATAAGCACTTTTCCCTCCGCCTTAAGCACGGACTCCCACTGCCCGTAGAGCCAAGGAATCGGACCCAGATCCGCCACTCCGCTCCGGGCTCCAGGATGCGTTTGTAAGCACAGGGCCCACAACGCCGTGAGCACTGTGGCCCTTAGCTCCCCTTGCAGAATTGAGGCTAAAGCAAAAACGGCAGAGACGTGAGCCAACTGCTCTGAAGAACACACCAGCAACACCGGCTTCTGGATGCAGAGCAGACCTGGAGGCGTGGGGGGGGGGACACACCTTATTATCGCTGTCGATTGAATTAAAATTCCTTTATGGGTTGAAATGAAACTGTGGACTCGTATTTAATGAGGCCACCGAACTCACCCGCGGCTCCACTTTTGATGAAACGATGGATGAATATTCCCATTAGTGTGGAAATAATCACAGCAAACAAAAGTGCCACAGCGTACATGCCGCATCTTCTGTGTGTGTCTGCACAAACACAGAGAAGCCGCATGTGTAATTACTTTTCATGCATCCTTGCACATATACGCTGACGACAGGGGATTGTTTGCGCATCTGAGCAAACTTACAGTCTGGGCACAGAACTCTTCTGCCGTGAAGAAAAGGATCCGACTGCCACACCTACAGACAAACAGACGGCGAGAGAGAAGAGACGGGATGAATAAAAAGAACATTCCGACTCATACAGATCCATGGCATCCGCTTTACCTGCACACAGGGCTTCCTGGCAATAGAGTACAGAGGCAGAACGATTGTCATGTCGGTAGTATTTCCAGCCTATGAAATGGATAATAAAAGAGATATATTTGTTCATGTTCCCATGACGCCCCCCCCCCCCTCTGTTGCTCTCACAAACAAACATGCATGCCCACCATTGTGGCTGAGCCGACGTCCCCTGTGGGTGTGCATTCCCTCTCATTAAGGGTGCACAGTTGTGCTGAAAACTTTGCCGGGACAGAAGAGGTGACGTACAGTAGCATGCTCTGCCTCCCCAGCCCCACGTCAACCTCCCAGGGGGACGGATCTGTGAAGGAGAGCAAGACAAAACTGTGACTCATCACAGCAATGAGCAAAATTAAACTATTGCCCCCCCGTTTGACCTACCTGTGTAGAAGGGGCATGATATATGATGGCTGTCATGTAAAGAAAACTGTAAAGAAATATATATATATATAAATGCATGGATCTGCAACTACAAAGGAAGACAGTTGTAAAAGAAAAGTTCCAGTGAAAGCACGTGACTCTTTCTCACCTGCACACACATCTGGGGGTGCTTGTCTACTGCAGATGTGCTGTATGTCTGTTTAGTAAGCACAGAAGACGCTTGTCACACACCAACATCATCGTTATGGCACACAATACAGCAAAAACCTTTATTGAATTCAAATGCGTAATTATCACTGATAGGTCCAGAGGTCAGCCCCGACTTACCAAGTCTTGTCCTCCTCCTTTGTCCTCCAGGGTCGAGTTGGGTACGAGCGTGCAGAGGTGTTCGTGTTGCCTCCAGCAGAGGGCGGCAGAGATGTCCAGGTCTCTGGCAGGACACGCCGACTGCCAGGTGAGACTGGACTCAAAGAGTGTGACCTTAGAGGACAGCCAAACGTCTCTAGCATCTGTGAACACAACAGTAAGCAGTGTTCAATTAAACGCATTGATCAGCACAAAGGTGCTGATCAATTGAAGAACGATAAAACTGCATTTTATCATGTCATGGAGTAAAACTAAATACTGTTCCTTTGACCCTTTGGGAAATCCACTTCTTCATTTATATTGTTGAGACAGAGATCGACCGACTCGCCCACTTATTAACTATCAGGCTACAGCATTAGCTTAGCTTTGTCATTTTCAGACTTCAGTTTATGCGAGGATTAAACGCCCGAGGTGTGAGTTGTTAATCATTGCCCTTAAGAGGTGCTGGTATGCACTTTGTCAACTTTGGATAGAAAAAACATACAAAAAGTATTCCTTTAAAGTTATGCAGCTTGAAAGAATAAAATTATACATTTGAAAACAACGAATTATGTTCACGAACCGAGGTTCCACTGTATTATCATTATTATATGATTCGTATTTATTAACTACAGGTTCAGTAACTACTGTCTTCAGCAGTGCTGCTTTATGCATTGCAACGCGACACACTATTTTTAAGCCCCCCCCCCCCAGGTCACACACCATAGCCGTCTTCTTGAACGCATGGACATGTGGAGGCGATCGCTCCTGTTTTGCATTTCATGAATCATCAAAGTGTCTCCACTGTGATGGTAAAACAACAGAAAGTCCCTCGGAGGTGTTTTTATTTTCAGTCTGACTCACCGGTGAAACTACCATTTTGAAACGGGCACCTTTTCTGACGACGGGCATCTGTAAAAGCATAATACACCTGTAAATAGAAAAATGTAGAGTCACGGCAAACAGGGTGTGTCCAAAAATAACCATTGAGATGTTACTACCTCCACGCAGATGCAGGGCAAGAGGTACGGGATGTTAAGGGTAACAGCTCCAGACTGGGCGGAACGTTCTCCGCCGATGCAGTAACGTGCACTTTTTTGGTAGCACCATCTGGCGAGGATTTTATCACCAGGCTCCGCCGTGACGGCGATGGTTTTAGAAAGGTGATCAACAGACAGATCAAAGACTGGAACGGGATCTGAAGTACACAAAATAATATGTATATACATACAATACAAGAAAATGAGTTGCAAAGAAAAGAAAAAGGTTTTGTGGTTGTTCCACGCGGGCGTTATGACATAAATACACCATCCATCTGGTACTGATAGATCTACCAGACGGGGACAGCAAACCGATGATTTCAGAATGCGATCAAAGGCATTCACTGGTTTTTATTTAAATTCTTTCTGGTTCTGTTTTCAGCCACGCCATAACCGCACTGATGAACATAGAAATAAAGACCATGCGGCCGGCTAGACGCCTGGAGACAGATATTATTTCAACATCGAAGCAGAATGATTGCAAATTCAATTCTGTGGATCGCGATTAAATCGAATCATAAAGCCGCTTGAATCGCTTTATACGGGGTAGTCTGGGGAGAGAAGGACCCGGGAGAATACAGAATGGGGGAAAACTGGAAAAATCTGAACAGCAGCACAGAGGAAAGATGAAACTAAAGAGGAAGAACGTCCCCCAAACAGCCTACCTGGAACCGCGTAACTCGTGTTGCAGCTCATCGACGTCGTGCTGAACAACACAGACACGACACTTCCTGCTTCAGCCTTGACGCATTCGTGTTTCAGCACCCACTGACAAAAAAAACATTAAATAAAAAAAAAAAAAACACATAGCAAGCAGCTTCACAGTGTTAAAAGCTGAAAGCAAGCAAATGAGCTCTTACCAGGGTAATGCTGGTGTTTCTAGGCGGAGATCGCTGCCTGGCATCCATGCCACACCTGACTCGGGTTTCATCATGGCGCTGTTTCTTATTGTCACACTAAGGAATACAATAATTGAGAGAAAGACGAAACCATTTCTCTTCTCTTTGTTGAATTACTATGAAGTGTCACTTCATAATGATATGGTATGTAATTACAGCGTTCGGGTTCGGGGGCAGACACTACCTTTTTTGTGTGTTTCCTTTTCGCGATGGTGGGTCGAAATATCTCCTGAGCAGGGGAGAGAATTTCAATCCTCAGAGCCTCGCAGAAGTCTGGAAGACAGCAGCGTGGACATGTCATATGCATGAATTACAGCTTTAAAGCGGTTAAAATCTATGACCGCATACGATTTCATTCCCTACCGTCAACCTTCATCCAAGCGTAGACAGTGACACATTCAGAGTAGATCCCCCCAGGATCCTGGGACAGGACTGAGGTCAGTTTCACAGGGCATTTTCCTTCAATGTAATCTGTCCAGGCAGACATAGAATCAGTACAGCAACATATGTGGATTCCCTGAAATGAAGCTATAGTGTCTACAATGTGATGAGAGAACTGAGTCCATTTACCAGATTGGTTTCCAATCTAAAGTAAGGCCATGAGAAAGAAAGCACAAGTTTAGGAAATGAGACGCATAAAAAAAACCAGAGTATTTATATCCACATTTATTCCAGGGATGTTGCTAGGACAAATATTTCATCTGGTTTTGCTCCAACAGCAAGTGTTTTCACCTCTGCAATGCAACGCATGGGTTGGCCATGAACCAAGAATCGGCGCCGAGGTGATAACAAAACCTGATAACACGCAGTGACTAGAATAACGTCTTACATTAATGCAGGAGATATGCAGCTCTGGGATTATTATTCTCACTGCTTCCTGTTAGCCAACACTATCTTCAAGTTGACTTTAATAGCAAACAGCAATCGTATAAATCTTTCATTTCACTAAGAACATGCCGGATGAAAGCAGGGTTTACCTTTAGCAATCCTTGAAGTAGCCAGGCCATAAAATGGTTTGTTTAAAATATTACCGGTAGGTTAAATAGTAATTATTGAGTAATGCCCCCCCACCCCCCCTCAGAGCTGAAGTCTAGCTACGCCCCTGTTTGGACACGATAATCGCATCTTGACTAACATGCACAGTGGTTATTCTAACCATATTTATAAGTCCATTTATTTTATTGCCCATTTCTCTTCTGGATAAACGTGGAAACCAAACTTGTTAAAACTCACCTGGCATATTGTGCAACATTCCAGCAGCAGCGGCGACACCACGACGGCAATGAACGCCACCGCGCTGCTAACGCGCATTTTAAACATCCAAAACGCGTTTTAATCATCCAAAAGCGCGTTCGACTTAAGACGCGCTTGGCCTAATTGGGATCCAGGATCTGATCTTCCTCCGAATCGGTACTTTTGTCCCCAGGTCCATGTTCCTGCTCACAGGAGCGGAAACTTTGCTGCCAAACCCATGCGTAAAGGCGCAGCCCTGTGCGGAGCAGCGGACGCTCTGCCTGCCGGGGGGTTTGCGGGGGGGGGGGTTAATAAACTACTAGTTCACTTTCACGCTCACCTTTGGCGACTGATCGCGACAACATAAGCTCCGCCTCCGCCTCCGCGCTGAATCCATGCGCTGATTTCTTTTTCCGTTGCGCCTCCCCATTGTGGTAACAATAGAAAACAACACAGCAGAAATGCTGGTAAACCAACTGGGCTATATATCAATCAATCAATCAATCAAATCTTTATTTGCAGACACAATGGTCCAATTAAAAAGCACACATAACATTTACAACATTTACAACATGTTGTAAATAAATAACCACGGTGCGGGTGGGAGGATGACCTTTGTAGTATCTCTCACTTTCAGTTCACAGCAGCTGCATTTGGCTGAAGTTGTCTGCAGAAAGTAACCAGAGTAGATTTCCTGTGTCTGTTAATGCGGGGCCCTCATGCGGGGCCCTCATGCGGGGCCCGTGGGCGTGGCTGAGAGATTATTGCGTGAGTACAGAAATAGGGGAGAGAGGAATATAATCTAAAGGGTTAAGTAGTTTTGCGACATCTTCACCCCGTTTCAGGCATTGTTTTTGGAAATATTGCGTCATTTAGGATTGGTGTGAAAAGAATTATGTTATAACACTGTTATAACATCTTTTCAGACAAAGTAGCGTTTTTTCCAGCAACCTGCCAAAACAAAGCCGACAAGTCCAGACAGGCAGACGTGGCGCAAAGGCCCACCGACCAGTAAAACCGGTGGACAGGAAGGCATCTCGATACCAGATACCAGCTCGATACCAGCTCATTCTCCTCATGGCGATCCGGATCATCATCAGAAGCTTCTGAATTGTTCTCGGTATCTTTATACACCAAACATGAAAAGTAAAAGTGCATCTGAGTTTATGTGTATTTTTAACTGATTTTTTAAATCCATAAATGGAGTTTTCAATGCAGTTTTTCCGTGATCCTGCTAAAAAAAAAAATCACGACTGGATCCGATCTGGATGAAATTCGGTGGTTAGATAGAGACCCCCACCCGACATGATTGTCTCGGGTCGGTTGCTATCGGCCGATAATAAGCAGAGACATCGACAAACACATTTCAAAACTCCATTGACTGCAATGTTAACAGAAAGGGATCCCGAATCCAGGATCTCTTCTGGATCATCAGCAACATTTAATCATCTGTTCCTGGTAACATTCCCAACATTTCCTGAAAATGTAATTTGTAACACAACCCCCACCTCGGCAGAGGCACAAACTCGTCCAAGGACATTGATGGCTTGTAGTTGAAATCTGATTGTAACTATATTAACTAAGGTAATTAATAATGTCTTCAGTAGATGCTGATTTAACACCCTGAATTTTGAGAAGGGATTTTAATATGCCACGTTGTGATGTGGTCCGTATTTATAGAAGAGACAATCTGGCCCAAAGAAACAGGAAAAACTGAGTCATGTTCACTGGAAACGAATCTCACACCTGAACTCAGGTGCTGAGTTGAATATACACCCCCCCCCCCCCACACACACACACACAGAACTCAACACGACCCACAACTTTACAAAACTCAATTCTGTTTATTAAACTTCTATCTTTATGTAATCTGTACGTATAAAACTTCTACCAGCCACCAGCCTGAGACTAAGACAGACGGTGAGGCGAGTCCTTGACCAGGCACACGATAACAAAGCGGTAAAAACAGGCGTTCAGGCTGGAACTGTCTCTTTGTGCTCCGCTGACAAATGACGGGATGCTAGCACCGGGCCGTATGTTGTTGTTGTTGTTGTTGTTGTTGTTGTTGTTGCATGGCGAGGGAGGGGCGATGCACCTTCAGGTTGTGCCAGGCCTCTGGCTTTCACAGCCGTTACCATAGTGTGTGTGTGTGTGTGCGTTGCAATGTCCGCTGCATGAACTCCCCTGTCCCGATGACTCTAAAATGACACGAATGAACGTACTGAGTGTATAAAAAAAGAAAGACAGGGGGGGGGGGGGGGGGGTGTAAAAACCATAGTGCAAACACTATGATAAAGTCCCGAGTCTGTAAACCATCACACTTCTTTGTTATTAAACATTAATTGACCACATATGACGAATAGTTGAACGGACGATTCTGAAGAGAGCATCTTTTTTCCATCATCAGAATTAATACATTTATACATTTTTTTTTCTTCTTCAATTCTCTTAAATACAATATCTTACATGTCAGATTAAATAGGCCTCAGTGTGCATGGCTGTGTGTGTGTGTGTGTGTGTCTAGAGGGGGAGGGTGGGGGGGGGGTAAAATGTAGTGGAATGTTTGGCTGGGCTGTCGATCGAGGAATACACACTCCATGACACCTGCACGGTGACACCTGCGACGCGAGTGGAGTGTGTGTGTGTGCGTGCGTGCGTTCAGTCGCTGTCGCTGGTCTCGCTGCTGGGGTCGCCCTGCACCTTGCTGCGGTGCTGCATGGCACGGTGGTAGGCCACCTGCACCGATTTACGGATGTTGGACTTCCTGCCCTCCAGCATCTTCTCCTTGTCCAGCTCCTGGTCCACGCCGAGCGGCACCAGCTTGGAGCGTGGCAGCCACTGCCTGGACACACAAACCAGAGAAGCTATTTCCTGCTTATTTTTAACACTTTGTTTTAGGAACACGGGACCGAAAGGCCTCTTGAGGGGAATCGTCGCGGTGGCTTCGCTGAACCGAGACAGGAAACGTTGAACGGAACAGGATGTGGAGCGCGCAGTGACCTAAAACAAAACCGCGCTTGTTCCATTTCTTGTTAAACGGCGTCGCCTTTTATGCGAGGTGCACAATTCCCTTTGAGCTGCACGGCAGAGTCTCTTGTGCCGACACCTCTGATAACACAAGAAGGCCGCTTTTGCTCGGGTTTTTTTTTTTGGGGGGGGGGGTCAACTGAATTTCACGGAGAAAAAAGACAAGCTTAAAAGAAGACGTGAATTAACGCAGAAAGATCAGACGAGATGACCCGGAGCACTGACCATGTTCTCTTATTGTCAAAGAACAGCACCAGGAACAGGTGCTCCCGGGCCTCTTGAGTCATTTGCTCCCCGAGCTTCAGCACATCCAAGGGCGGGACAGGGATCGGCACACCCCTGTGAAACACCCCCTCCCGGGGCATCTTGGGGTCAATTATCTGCAGGCGAACAAGCGGAGTGGCGTTAGAAGTTCTGACGGTGATCCAGTTGATTCTGAACCGTGCCACTCAGAATCCACTCGTCTCACCAGAGCGGGGTACGACGGGTAGCCTCTGCACTTGGCCCACACCAGGTCCAGGGATTCCAGGGAAGAGTACTCATCAGAGGTCATCCAGCATCCTGACCTGGACCGGCTCCGGACCACTGGAACAGAAAGAGCGCCCACTAGTGTCCAACTCTGCTGATAATATTTATTATTATGCTTTTTATATGGGGTCTTGGACCAAAACCCCCTGCAGACTGACAAACATTCATACTACTTAATGCCGTTAGCGCCACTTTGGCCACTGAGCTGGCAGGATGAAGGAAGATTATTCAGCAGAAACGCCCGGGGGGGGAGGCTGACCTTTGTCTTTGAACATCAAAGACATTGCACCTTACTCTTACTGAATGGTCACCTTATTTAAATTTCAAATCAGGGGAGAGGACACTCGCCGTCTGCACGGGTAGAAAATTAAACATTAATAGCAACAGCAAACAAAAGGCGAGTACGCGGAACCGTGCTCACAGTGCGAAACGCTCCGCGATCCTCCGGCTGAGTAGGAATCGTTTTCGGTGCCGGACGTCTCCTCGCTGCTGTCTTCCTGGAAGGCGGATCGAGAGAACGATGCCTTCCCCCTGCCCTGCTTGGAGGGCGTCGTGCTGAGAGAGAGGGGGGAGGGACACCATCATAGGAATGAATAGGACTTCAGGTCAAATGTTTCATGAAGCAGTGACCCTCATGGCAGAGACAGCGGCTCATCACGCTTCAATGGCTGCTGAGCCGGCTGTTGCCGATTGTACTCGTTTTATACTTGTGTTTGTACTACCGGTACTACTGGGGGAAAAACAAACAAATGACTGTAATCGCTTGTGGCTTAGAGGAAGGTTTAAGAACGCCCCCTCCGCCCCCTCCACCATGCTGTCGTACTGCTTACCTGGTCCTGTCGGAAGCGGCGCTGCTGCTGCTGCTGGTCGTGGACTCGGAGTCCGAGCTGGAACGAGGGAGACGAGACTCACTTCTGTAAACGCGGAAGCTCTCGGTTACGGGCTGGTTTCCTCCATCAAAACCATTACTCGGCAAACCTGCGGACCCGAGGGAGTCTGAGCGAACCTCGCCTGCATGTGCCTCGGACATTGCTTTTCCAGTGCATTTGTCGACTCGTACCTGGGAGCAGGTCGTCGTTGTCGCTGTCGCTGTCCGAGCTGGAGCTGCTTCGAGGGCTTCGGGGCCGCTTCCTGTGCCGCGTTGTCGACAGCATCGGCAGCTGGGGGGGGCCGATGGGACTTTGGCCAATCCCCACACCGCCGTAGCAAGCGTCCCGGTTCTTGGGAGGCCGCCCTGGCCTTTTGGGAGGTCCGGCCATTTTTTGATTCTTCTTGGAAAAGAGCACCGATGTCCGACGGCCCACCTCTGGAGCCAGCGCAGACGACGAAGCACTCAGCTCTTGTAAGGAGAGAATAGATTAAAATCCAAGCAAATGCTTACGACATTCTGTCATTGTTGTTGTGCGTGTTGCAGATATACGATATCTTAGAACTTCCTAAATGCACCTTTGCCCCCAATCTCTTGGCTGCTGCTTTCCCCCCCTTCATCGTGGTGTACTGCGGAGGACGGGTGATGCGGTAAGGACGAAACTCCTCCTACTGACTCCCGGCCCCCGATGCCGGAGGATCCCTCCCGCTGGTGTGCGAGCTTTCTCTTGACGACACTGATCTCCTTCCTCAGAGCCTTGGCTCGACGAGACTGGCCGATGCTGTGCTTCCCCGAACTGACCTCATCCAGGCGTGCCTGCAGGTAATGCAGCTGCTCTTCCAGTGGCAGCCGCCGGCGGTTCTCCGGCAGGATCAGCTCTTTACAAGAAGACATTGATGATATTTTAGCAAAGAAAAATGCATTTAATATGTTCAGGAAATTATCCCCCCCCCCCAAAAAAAACAAACAAACCAAAATGCTTCTTTTAATGTGCTGAATTCTAATTATTCAATTACCACCACACACATTTGCAAATCACATGGTGTTAAAACGCCATGCTAACCTTCATAATCTTGAATATTTATTCTGCTGGGGTTTAAATTTATATAAAGAATCCTTGGCCAAACTCCAAAACTCACTGCTGACCCAAAAACACAAAAAAAGGGGCAGCTAATCTAAACTCAAAACCACGAAACCAGCATCCAAAAACCATTTTGGACCACAGAATATGAAAATGCACATCCTTAACCCTCTTTACAGACACAGGTGTGCTGCAGGGCTCTGTCCTTGGTCCGGTCCTTTTCACACATTACTGCAGAAGGTCAGGGAGGACAAGAACCCAGCATGACCAGACAGATATCGCTGCTTCCACTCGTCTCCTCCTACAATCTCTCATTCTCACAAGGTCAACGCTCACAAAGACGACCTGACACGGGACCTCGCAGCTCCATTTTCGTTAAAAAAGGGCATCAGAGTCTTTTTTTTCCTTCTTCTCAGGAAACCAAATCAGGCCAGACGCCCCGTCTCAGCTGAGGCGGGGCGTCTGGCGGTGAACTTTTACAGAGGTGCAACAGAAAGCTTCCTGTTCTGTGTGTCGGCTGCAACACACAGAACAGGAAGGACCCTGGTGGAAAAACAGCTCAAAGGATTGTGGGAGACCCACGTCCTCACGTGGACATAATGTCTCCCTTCCACAAGGAAGTCAAATTGCAAATTGAAAGTCAATTGCGAGTGTTATTTTAGAGCTTATACTGCAATGCATGAATTGGTTTTAGGGATGAATCGTTCAAGACATTCCCCCTCGCCCCACTTTTCCTTTTTCACTCGCTCTTGACTAAAAAATAATTTGACAGCCATAAACCTTCCAACCAATGGCAGAGGTGAGCTTACCGTCTTCGTTGGAGGATAAAAGGCCATCTTTGTCCCGCTCCCTCTCCCGCTGTCGCTCCTGTTCCCGCTCCCTCTGTCGCTCTCTCTCTCTCTCCCTCTCCCTCTCCCTGTCTCTTTCTCTGTCACGCTGACTGTCCGGGCTCAGCTCCCGAGGGAGGTGGATGCCAGACTCGTAGTCAAAGCCGATCCGTTCAGCTTGTCGCCTGGCGGTTCTCATCACGGCCCCTCCCATCTCTCTGAGGCGCAGCGCAGCACGGTAGAAAACAGTGTCCTTGGCGTTGTACTTGAGGCAGTTGTTGACGATGAGGCCAAAGTCGGCCTCGAAGGATTCAAATGTGAGGTAGCGATGGGATTCCAGCTGGTTCCACATGGTCTGGAAGTCCATTGGAGTGTCAATATGGTCCAGGTAGTCTGGCACCTGCGCAGCAGAGGGAGGAGATCCTTCAGCGCGCTGACCTCCAAGGTTATAATACGGATTTGTATCTGTGGCGTTTCTTTTCGGTGCGGAACATTAAACGATGGGTCAGAATCCCGGCAGGAACGACAAAGAAAGCAAACAAAATATCGGTATATGCCACTATCTTTGTTTTTGGACAGTTGCATATATGAGAAATAAATATTTCTCATAACAACAATGTCATAAATGTTAGTTAATAATAATAATAACCTCCTACATTTACCTCTGCCAGAGGCACAGGCTCAGTGAAAAAGTTGTTTGTGTCTCTTTCCTGTAACTGTTCCAGCGTACTCCTCAACAGCACCAGGAAGGGCGTCAGCTGCATCTCCAGCGCCATCTGCTGAATCTTAATCTAAACACAGACACATTTTGCTTTATCGTTACCTCCGACAAGGAGGTCATGTTTTTGACTGTCTGTTAGCAGGATTACGGGAAATCGGCGGGATGATCTTGATGAAAAAAAATAATCTGAAATTGGGTCTTGCATCGGATAAAGATTGCAACAATGTGCAGAAACAGAACATGTGTGTTTGAAATATGGAAGCAAATCCGAACCAAAGAGAAGTCCTGCGTGTTAAAAACGCTCCTGAAGTGCTGGCTGGGGGGGGGGGGGGTTTGACCTCCGTTCATTGACGGCAATAAAGGTCACTCGTGTCTCACCGTCTCTCTCTTGAGTTTCTCCCTCTTGCGGATGAGCTCCACCAGCAGCCTCGCTCTCTCCAGGTCGTGCCTCAGCCTCTGCCACGGCTTCAGCTGCTCTTTGAGAGAAGATTGTTTCTCATCACTGTCCATCTGTAATGCACAAAAACATACCACACGTCCCAAAAAACACGTTACACACCAAGTAAAGAGCGTCTGAAACACACCCTACAAAAGGAGTCGCTGCGCTTGTTTATTTCTTTGAACACTCACACTCGTCACCGAAGTGAACTGCGACGGAGGCGGCGGTGGGAGCGGCTCGATATGTCGCTGCGACTGCAGGTGGGTCTGCAGCCGTCGCAGCAGAGGCACGCCGTTGCGACTTTGCCTCTTCAAGGTCCAGTAGCTGTGGAGTCGTTGCATGAACTGGCTCTTCCTGGGGACCGTCAGGTTACTGGTGATTTTGCTCAACCTGGAGGGAAACAAACAAAAACACAATCCTTCTGCTCTTGCACTTTTGGTTTATCAACGTAAAATGTCTTGATTGTTTTACGGAAGTCTCCCATAAATTCTGTGTGTGTGTGTGGGGGGGGGGGGGGGGGGGGGGGGGGCGTGAATGAAGCATGTGGAGCGAACGCACCTGTGGGGAGGAATGCAGGGGACCGACACCACCGGTGCGGCAGCTCTCCTCTCAGCCAAGATCTTCCTCGCTCGTTTCATCTTCAGCCTCGACTTGGCCTTCGCCCTCTTCGCCCGCTCGGAGCTCCAGCCCTTCGAGTCGTCATCGTGACCGATGCTGGGCTCGTCGTCCTCCTCCAGCTCTCCCTCGCTGTGAGACGAACCTCCGCTGGCCCCGCCGACTCCCGCCAGGGGCCGGGCCGACCCCGGGGGCGTGTGGATGTCGCAGTAAGCCGTCTTTCGGACGCTGAACGAGGTACCGTTGGCCCCAGTCTCTCTAACGGGCTCCATTTTCATATAGAGGCCCGCCTGCTGGGCACAGGTGACGTGGAACGCCGTGTAACAGTTGGCTTTGTGACACTGAATGCAGGCGCCTGAGCCGCGCTGCTTGCAGATGTAGCAGGTGAGCTTCCAGCGCGCAGGAGGGATGTGCTCGATGCTGTCGATGGGCTCCAGAAAGACCGTGTTAGCGAAGCAGACCTAACGAATGGCGGCAGGACACAAATAATTACATGATGAACCGACTTATTATTTATACGTCATTTGACTACGGAAAGTTTCCCCCCCCCCCCCCCCCCCCAAAATTATGTTTATTGACATTTTCTAAATACAGAAAATAAAATAAATAAAAAGAGACGGAAAAAAAAGGACAACAAAAAAAACCAGAACAGAACATTCCAGCTCCTTAAACAAGTGGGAAACTCGCAAGTCCGTATGGGACTGTCTTGAATTCAAATCATGCCTCTAAGAAAGATGGTGGAAATGAAGGGGTCCCAAATTCTGTGAAATACTTCATCTCTATTGTGCAACTTGGAAAGTTAAAGCAAGTTTGATTTTGCTGGAAACGGCCTAATTATCGAAGGATGATCGCCGCGGTGCAACCAGCACCCCCCCCCCCCGATCCGGTGAGGTTCGGGCTTTACCTCTGGGATCCAGAGGGCGCACACTACGTGCGCCCAGCGCGCGTCGTCCGTCTGCTTGAAAGCGCCGCCCTTGTTGGGACACAGAGCGCAGTCCACAGCTCGGCTCGGCGACTGCAGGCACCGGCGGCACAGCCACTGACCCTCCGGGATGTAGGGCACGCCGTAGCACTCCTGGTGCACGGCGAGGTTGCACATATCGCAGAAGAGGATCACGTTGCTGTTCTGACACTCGCCGTCGTTACAGATGCAGCAGACGGCATCTTCGTCGATGAGGGTACTGGGGTCTGCCTGGGGGGGGGGGGGAGGGGGTGGGGGTACAGTCGATATTTATGTATGTTCTAACGTTTTATTACCTCTCAGTTTCCAAGTACAGGTACCTTGTTGTGGCTCTCAAAGTAGGACTCCTTCTCCAAGCGGTCCATGAGGTACTCAAAGACCTCCTGAGGGATCAGCGTCACGCCGTCGCGCCGCCGCTTGTCGTTCATGATGTCGAGCCAGATGTAGTCCTCCTCGTCGATGTCGTACTCGACCTCCTCATCCAGCTCCTCCACAGACTTGTCGATGTATCTGAACGCCACAGTTGTAGAAGGAAGAGGAAAATGTTTTTCTGCACGGATCACGCCACTGTAAATGCAGCGAGGAGTTACTATGGAAACGGTTGCTCCGTGTGTCTTCTGTCATAAAACGGTGAATTTTGGCCCGGTTAAAGTAGACGCGAGACGTGCCCAAAAGCGCCCCCTGCGTCCCGACACTAACCTGTAGTAAGATGAGGGCCGAGGCGGCGCCTCGGGCCTCTCCTGGTCCAGCTCTCTGAATACCGCCTCGGGGAGCTTGGCGGCGGGCCCGGACTGAGCGCTGTGATGATGAGACGAGCCGTCCTTCTTCTTTTCTTTGCTCTTATGCTTCCCAGACTTCGGAGTGGACTTGCCCCCGTTAGAAGACGGGATATCCGGGCGATCCCTGCAGCTGCCTCCCATCTCGCTTCCGCCGCCATCGCTACCGTTGCACACGCCGCCACCGTTCCCGCCGCCGCCAGACGGCGGGCCGTCCTCCGCATCACTGTCCTCGTCCGACACAACGTCGATGCTCTCAAAGATGCTAATACGGTGGATCCGTCCCTGGATCTCGAGCTCCACCATGCGCTGCGCCTGCGCGTACGTCATCGTCTCTCTGCCCGGGGAGTGAGAGCGCTCGGATCGGTTGGGGCTACACGGCGTGTTCCCTCCGTGTCCCGGTCCTCCGCTACCATTACCCCCGCCATCGTCCGTGTCCCCCGATCCGGGCAACGACACGCGAGGAGGCCGCCCCTTCCTCTTCTTCTGAGGTAGAGCCTGCGCGGGGGTCGGGTTTTCGTGGTCACAGTGGTAAAGGTGATACTCAATACCGCTGAAACTCTTGTAAACCTTACGGCAAGTCTCCACGGGGCACTCGTAAGGGGGCTTGGTGGCCCGCAGGTTGTGACAGAATGTCTTTACATCAAAGTCCAGCCCCATTGTGCCACCGCTGGGACGGATGCTGCTCCAGTTTACATCTGACAAAAGGGAAACACAAAGGAGGATCAGTTCCAGATACTTTTATACAATAACAAACCCTCCAGTGAGACAGCAGCTCCTCACCGAACCGCAGGGATGGTAGAGCCGCCACATTGTGCACCTGCTGCGGTGCAGGCACGTCAGTAACAGGTGGCGTTCTGTTTGCTAACTACAGCTGTGGTAGTTAGCAAACAACGCAGAGAAACTAGCATAACAGAGAGTTTCGTTGACAAAGATTCCCACGTCGTTAAAATGTAGACCCAATGGAGTTGCGACACAATCAGGGCTAACGCGACAAAAACAACAACAACAACAACAACAACAACAACAACAACACACGGGACAGAATGTAGTTTTTATGAAACCCAAAAGCTCCCCGAAGGAGTCAAGCAAGTTTAGATGCTCCTTCTTCCAGCAATGAAACATTGCAGCTTATCGCCGTTAGCTTGTGAGCTAGCAGCAGTTAGCAAACAAGCATAGCATACCGATTCACTCCTTACAGCAGCGTTAGCGATAATAGCTACTGCTAACGTTAACTGTAGTTATATTTAACGAGGCTCGGCGTTTCATTAGCTCCCTAATATATATATATATATATATATACATGTATTTATTAATTCAGTTTCATTAGCGTGCTAAACTGTAAACTGCTAGCTGCATCCACAGGGCAGGCGTTAGCAGCCCAAACAGAGGTGTCACTTGAACGTAGCATGGCTTTTTTATTTTTATTACATCGTTAATGAACAAAGAAGACGTGAATAAAACGCGGGTTAAAAACAAAGTTACATACACTGAAGAGTGGCTGCAGACGACCATTCAGATCTTCTGGTGTTTCCCTCCACAATGACCTCACCCCGTGAATCCCAGATACTGTGTCCGTCCAGCGGCTCAATGACAGACTCGCCTATTGTCCCGTGAGATCGGGACAGGAATACGCGTTACTGTGCGTAACGAAGCCGCTAAAGGTCGATCAATCGATCAGTCCTCCTTCAGAAGCTCGAGGAGGAGACGAGTAAAGGCTACGGATCCGGACTAACATTATAAACACTTACTACTCCACGTTCCTCAAAGGCTGCGTGGTTCGGGAAAACGTCACCACATCGGAAGGGTTGCAGATCGATTTTTAATTCATTAAATAATCCACAGATGAGGCCACCACGGGACTGTTTTTTATGGAACAATATAACAGCCAGATCATTGCATTGTGTGTTGGGAATAATTCAGGAACCTCGGCTGAACAAAAGGGGGCAGCCGCTGCTGTAACGTTACGCCGCCGACGGGCGGGTTTAAACACATTCGCCACACGAAGCAGGATCTATTTCTCTGCTTCGGCGTTAAAGCCGGATCCCGTTTACACACGTTAAATGGGAATTCATAGCAAATAATATTCTAATGCAAAATAAAACTTTTTATTTCTACTTGACTGACAATTTACCTCCCGCCCCCGTATTTGGTGTTGGGTTGTTGCGAATCTGTGGCTTTGTTCCAAATATGTCGGGCAGGGACTGTGTGTGAAAAACAGATCGGGTCTGAACGCACGTCCACTTCCAGACACACACGAAAATAATTACTCGTTTTATAAAATTCCAAGTAATTCTAATAAATAATAAAATGCTTATGCTGAATACGCATGTAAACAAACCCTCTAAGGATTAAAAATAAGAACCGGGTTAAAAAATGTAAATCAAAGACAGCAGTCATTCAGACAATCCAGAACAAAATATTTATTTCTCCCTCAACACAGTCTGATAGGAGTGCAGCAGGATGGGACAGGGGGGGGGGGGGGGGGGGGGGGGGAGCAGAGTGGGAAACGTCAGGGTCGTTCCCTCCCTCTGTGCGTTTCAGCTCTCAATCTCTAATCAATCCAACAAAAATAAATATGCCAACAAGAGTTATTCCCCCCTCTGCCTCTGCTCCCCCCACAGCAAAGCAGGGAGGGAAGTGGAACAAAACATGCCGGATAAAAGTGACCAGAGAACAGAAGTCTCTTACTAATGGAAATATTCTCCAAAAGCAGAAGACTCTGCATATTATCCTAGAAAAGTCCAATTCAAACAGAATTGATGAAGTAATATACATCAGAGCAACCCGCACCCGCACCCGCACGAACAAAAAACGTACAAATAGAAACAAGAAAACTGTACAATTCACAGCTTGGCAGGTTCGGGGGGGCCGAAACCTTTCAAAATTGCTGAGAGAAAGTGGAATTTGTAACCACAGTAAACTATATTTATCTTTGCTTGGCGGAACACAGAACATTTGGCCATGCTTGTCAGTGATTTAGAAAGCGTAGGAAGTGAAGTGTAGGAGAAAGGTTTGAATTAAGAGACCACTTGTTGTGCAAATATCCCGCATCAAGTATAATCTGAATCTTGCAATATATGACGGAAAATAAGTGACTGAACTCAAACTAGAAAATCAAAATGTTGTTTTACAAGACAACACTGCTTTGAGAACATCTCCTGTACCATCTCGTGTGAATATAATTCAAATCTTTACAGTGGAATCCCCCTTAATAGCAGCATCATAAAAAAAAAACAATCAAGCTTTACAAATGTCAAATAATCTGAAAAATAACATCGGGATTAACAAATTTTAAACAGGCGATGGAAGAAAATCATTTAAACACATTCAGTAAAAGAAGAGCCAATCTGAAAAAGGAACATTTTGCAGAAATGAATCGTGTGATTTGTTGACTTTTCATCTTTAGCTTTTCACTTTGCTCCTGTTGGACACATCAGATAAGGCCTCTGGCTTCGAGCAAAGCTTTGTGGAAGTTTTCAAATGCACTTCTCAGTCTCAACCCATCCCTTATTAATCAGAACACCACCAGAGGCATATACTGTAGAAAGAACTATGTATAGTATACAAGTACGTGGTTCTGGACACTGCCTGTCCTTCGAGCACAAGGCTACAAATACTGCCAGCTGGTACTCTTCGTAGCACGAGTCCTGTCAAATCGAGACCGAGTCCGACTGAACCGTTTGACCTGAAAGGGTGGATTTTGGATGCTGGCGTATCTTTTTTTTGTCCTTCTCTCCTCAGCAGTACATTAAACATTAGTTTCTGCAAGGCAATGGTACATATCACCACTATGGCATTCCATCTGTCACAGGGGTGAAAGGTAAACAAGGGTTAAAACACAACTTTATTCATTAAACAGGAGCCATTATTAGTGCAGTACTACAAGGGCATTCATATGTAAACCAAAGACGAAAGTGTCTAATGCAAGAAAGTAAAGACTGCACTCGAGCCACCATCAAATAAAAACTTATTTTTGCAGACATGCCGTTTCACAGAAGGGAAAATCTATTCATGTTTCAAGGCACTACATTCCTTTAAATAGCTTCTTCATAAATACTGTCCCACCAGTGTCTCCCAAACATCTGGTATTACAATGTAGTGTTTAATGCGTAACACGGAAAGGCAAAATCAGTGAAAACTGCAGTAATAAAGAACACAGTAGAACGCAATCGCAGACTAAATGTCCTGTATGGCTGAGATTAATCACGACCAGCCAAAGGACATACATACTTAAATTTTACTCTAACATATGGCACATGTGCACACACACACACACACACACACAGACACAGATAAGGGTAATGTATAAGACTGTCAACACTTGCATCATGTTATTTACACCATCAGATACTCTACATATGTATCAGAACGTTTCAGTTAGCATTTAGGTCGTCCTTGTGGTTTTTGGACAATAGGGGTTCTCTGGCTCGTGCGTAACCAGAGGGTAGGCTTTGATCCTTGGGTTTGCCATCGTGGCGTAGGGAGTCATTGTTGCAGCGCCAAGCAGGCCTACAGGACCCAACGGCCCCACAGGGCTCGGCATGCCGGGCCATTGCTGAGGGTAAAGCGCACCAGGGATCATCCCACCATAGGAGCCTGCTGGGAAAAGGTGGCCAGGAGGGAGCATTGCTGAGGAGGCGGGAGCTAGTTTTGTGGGTAAACTGGGACTTAAAGCAGCAGCCAGGGGGCAGGAAAGAGGCAGCTGGAACTTGGTGGGACCAGCAGGAAATTTCATCTGAAACAAAAAGGAGTCATTGTGCAAAGTAGTGCAATGACAACCTCATTGGTGCATGTGGCGTTAACAAATAAAAGCACAACCCCGCCCACAAAAACCTTCCATCTCAGTGCACATCTCCATTTGGAATACCTCTCGTGTGGCTGCTCCCATGGGGGGCGCCCTGCCTTCCAGGTCCTGCTGGCGTCTCTGTTGCTTGATCTGGTTCAGGGAGGGACGCGACTGATTGGTTGTAGTGATGGTCTCCTTTGTCCAATCATCTACCAGTTTGTGAAGATCGTCGGTGAACGTGCCTCTCTTGTTATTGCTGTTATTGGTCTGGACCTGAGCAAGCCTTGGGATTGGCTGAGGAGACGGTGAGGGCGTGGCTGCAGTTAGTGGCTGCGCTTGACTGGTGGCTGTTCGCGCTGCGGTGGCATTGAGGGAAGACCCTGACAAAAAAAACACAAGTCTTACAAATCTGTCCATTAAAAAAAAAAAAAGAGTTAAAATCATTTGTAACCATAGTAACCAAAGGATAATAACATATTGTTTTCTTTATAGACAATCAAAATGTTTGATATGCAGGCAATGGTGAATTTCAGCTTTCAAGACATTGACAATGCCATGCAAAACAACAACAAACATAGATAAATGCAACAAGCCACAGAGTACCCATATTTATATTTTCAACAATGACTGACACATTCGACAAATGTCAGGGAACATAAATAAAAAGGAAATTAAGTGCAAACAAACAGTGAGAAGAATAAAACAGCAAGGACAGCGTTAGGAAAACAGAGAGTAAGAAAGTAAATGAGATAGTTACTACTACTGCGCTCTTTGCCTAGACAAAGTCGTTTCAGAGTGGACCCTATGAAGAAGGTAAAACAGCACAAGACAGAAACAGTTAGGCCAGGACACACTGCACACCACCAGTACGTGGACAAGCTGCTTCAAAAGCATATTCAGCTCTAAAACAACAACTGGGGAGAGAGGAAGAAGAAAAGGAGTACATGGAGTTTAAAATCAGTGAGTAACTACAAAGAGCCCAGCTGTTCTATATGAACATATGAAAAACTGAATAGAAAGTGTCAGAAAGAAAGAGCACAACTACCCCCCGTGTGTGTGTGATGTTGCATGTCAACTAGCCCCTTCAATGCCAGCAGCATCACTAGAATAAAGAGCATCATATTACATGCTGCCTTATAAACTGACATTGAAAAAGATATGTCGGACACAAATCTGGTAAAATCCAGACACCGTAATCACAATCAAATAATCTTTGAGTTGCATAGATTAATGGTGGATTAGGTAGAAGGGAAAAGCTATGTGAAGATAAGGGTTTGCCAAGAAAGGAAGACTGGAACCCGGATTTAAAAAGCCATCCCCCTTTTTAGTCGATTCGAGAATGCCTGTGAAACAAAACATGAAACTTAAAAACAAGAAAGTAAATTTGAAAGGAACTGCACACGGGTATGAGCCGGACGTAACACACAGCTCTCGTCAGAAGCATGCAGGTAAATCAGGGCAGGTAGAGGGGAAAAGAAAAAGAGTAATATTGATGATACAGCCCTTTGTATTGCAGAGCAAGTCTCCAGCAGTGCTCTGCCTGGCGCCTGCACCATGCACGTCCTCTCCGCCCAAACATGAGGAGCAGAGAGCTCTTCTCTACCACAGCTCAGGGCCCTGCCTATCAAGGAAGGGGCTGGGAGGGGGGAGGGGGGAGGGGGTGCTCCTCTGTGTTAAAATACCAAGGATCGGCCACTTTGGGGGTGAAAGTGCCTCGACTTGGGAGATGCCAAGCAGTCAAAACTAAGAGGGAATGGGTACAACACAACAAATAAATAGGGAATAAAGGCTTTGATATTCTCTCTCACGTGTAAAAGACACACACCCAAATGTTTCTTCTGTTTTAGAGTCGACCTCAAGCTCATGTTTGGGGAAAACTGGCCCTAATGTGCTTTTGGAGTCTAACATTAAAAGCCAGAAGCATAGCACGAAGCGTTTGAGCAAAAGAGGATATTAGACATATGAAGGAATAGCTATGAATGTAACAGTGGTTCTGTGAGTTCTTGTAGTTCTCAATGCCAGGTTGTTGGAACGTTGGCTACTGGAGGCCGTCGACACACGAGGCGTGCTCACCCTGGAAAGGTTTCCTTTTCGGTCTTCAAGCCATAAAACCAAACCGCCATAAAACCGCGTCATTTCAAATGCTGTGAGCCATTGTTACTCTCAAAACAAAATTGCTAACGGCAAAAGGGAATTAAGAAAATAGAAATAGCCGACTGACAGCAGTGTTGGAAACACTCCTGGGTGTTTCACGCGATATCTTGAGACACAGGATTAGCATTCATCAGAAACAATATTTTCAGCAATAGATTGAAATTGAAAATATACAACAAAATCACAAATATGTTAAAAATATAAAGTCAGAAAATGTATTCTACAGTTACCATCAGTGATCAGATTCACATAATGGTGATGATATTAACATTCTAAACTCATACTGCTGATTAATCTTTTTTGCTGAAATGTTATCAAACCATAAGTCACAGATTCATTCCCATCCCCTCAGGATTTTACTTTATATACTTATCAACATTTTACAATGGCTGATTAGCAAAGGCCAAATTTCCAACAACCGTTTTAGGGTTTCCAGGGTTTGAAATAAATCTCACAATGTTCATCAAGCCCCAAAAGGAGATGGAATTAATCCAGCTCAGCTCTTCCTAGACATGCCAAATGAGAACGGGATCCAACAGTGGCATCATCCAACCTTAAAAGCGATAAACCAAGAGTCTAACAACATACTTCTGCAGACATTACAGCAGAGACCAGTAATAACAGGACGTTCAGCCAAGCCATAAACCGAAACACAGGCTACAGAAATGCTGTGAGACGCGCTGCGAAAAATGCTTGAGGAGGAAAAGGAAACACTTTCTGGAGGCAGAAATATTTTACTGATGGAGTGTGCCTTTGTTATCTCGAGTCCATTTTAAATGTCAGTGTATGCATGTGAGCGATATCCTCCGGTGGTCAGGAGAAAAACGAAACAAAAAACAATATAGCGCACGACCGTTTAGATCGTTGAGAGGAGGCAGGTACGGGTAGGAAAATGGGTGATTTATGCAAAGTGAGGAGGCCTGTGAGAATTAGGAGAAATTGATGATTTTCCTTTTAAATAAATAAAAAAACCTCGATGAGAGAAAAGAGAGGCAAGTCGAAAGGCAGGTAAAATAAAGAGATGAAAAAATGAGTGAGGGGAAATTTGAAAGAACAAATACAAACAGATGGACAGAGACACAGGTCCACTGAGGAATCTAGTGCGTGGTTTGCTACTAGATTTATAGGTGACTCTCTCTGACGACTGGTGGTAAAACGTCCAGCCTGTAAAAAGAAAATATAAAAAGGAAAGAAGAGCAGAAACAAGAGAGACACTTTGTAAAAGTGCACAAAGACTGGGATGTGAAACCCCCACCATCAAAAGCACCAGCAAAGGACAGCAAGGAGGAGTGCATGACATGCAGGACATATTATCGTCATAGTAACTGATTCACGGAATGTTTCAGCCATTAATTACAACAGATAGAGAGCTTTACGAAAGTAAATAAAATAGTTATTTTGGTCATATTCTTTGTAGCAATCCTGATATTTGAATATAAATAAATTTTCCACAATTAGATCAGTCAGATTATAGCACGCATTACAGTAAACGTAATTAATATATAACTGTAATGTTGAATTAAATCTTCATGCAGTGCATGAACTGTGAACAATTTATTAAAAAAAATACATTGAAATCACAATTCTTGTTTTTCTTTTACTATTACGGTAAGCTAATAATGACACCAATGTGATTCCAGATTTAAAGAGTACGATTTTATGGGCATGTAGTTTCTATGAGGTTAAAACTTTCACGAAATGAGACGTGATGGGGAAACTAATGTTTTATATACCCGGTATATAAAATCATTTTATATGTTGTGCTTTATTGTAACCCTTGGAATGTCATTCTTAGGTTATGTTTCACAAGCAGACTAAGTTTTTTGCCTACGCAGCAAAGGAAGAAAAAAATAAGCAAATTATTAAAATATACTGATGTGATTTTTTTAAACCCATTTTATATATATATCTATTTTTAACATTACTTTATTTGCGCTTACATACACTGTGAAGGTAACAGTTCAGTGCGGTCGATTCCTCAGTAAGATGCAAATTTCCTGGACAACAATGACAATACTTTGCATTTACCTTCTCTCTAGAAGCTGTTGTAGACCTCAGGCCACATCCACACAAATACATTTCAAACAAATTATGTGTACCTTGACCAGGGCCAGCTTGGTTGGCCATTCCATCGCCATGCGGCCCAGTGCAGATGTTGTCTGAGGAGAAAGAGCCCTTCAAGGAGCACGGCTGCTGTGTGTGGACCTGCTCCCGGATGGTACCGGACTGATTGCCGGAGCTGCCGCTGGAGTGGGCAGAGGCATCTGACAGAACTGAACTTTTGGCTGGGGAGCCTGATGGACTGACAGAACTTTCGCCTGTGCAGGGGCAAAAGTACGATAGCGAATTATGCATAAAGGTGAACCCAAATCCTCGCATTAACCACTGAGCCACACCATCCTAAAGCACACACCCTTTCTGTCTGTGGAGGTGTTGAGATTATTTTTGAGCTGCTGCACCATTGGATTGAGTAATTTTCCAGCCTTCAGTTTGTGTTTGCTGGCCCTGCGTCTGCGGCCACTCGGGGGTGCAGCATGAAGAAGGCCAACGCTGGGCGGCAGCGTTTTTCCCAGTTCTTTGTATAGATGCTCAATCTCATTCCTTTGAAATGCCTGCAGTTCCGAGATCTCCTTCATGTGTCTAGTGGAAAAGACACAGGGAGACAACAGACAAAGGTTTCTGTAGAACACTGAATGCTACGCTTCTGGAACTCGCTGCTTTCCCTGGAGAGAGAGAGGAAAAGTAAAGAGGGGAAGACATGAAGCAATGCCCAAAATAGAATACAGGCTGCTGCAGTAAGAACGTAGCAGGTAAAGCCATCATGACATTCCATCTGCTCTTCAAGCATCCTTCATTCATTAGTTCCCATGTCGTCTACTTGGGTCTCTCTCATTTAGATATCTGTATCAGGGAATATTCTTTCCTGAAAGAAAGTGTGTTGGATTACAAGCCATTCAAAACCCTCTGCGTGGATTTTATTAAACTGCACGGACTCATCTGAAACATCTAAATTTAGCGGCGTCAAATCTTTTCTACGGGATTCTACATTCTGCTTTCGCTGAGCTCTGTGCACACTCAAGGAAAAGTACCAACCTGTGCATTTAATTTACTTGTATTTAGATCGTGATAATGCCAAACGAGTCAAAGTAAAGAGGTAATATTTTGAATTTGGATGCACAATGTTATTAAAGCCAGATGATCCTCCCAGCATTTCCGCTGTTGGTGAAATCGATGCATTAATGGCTGATGGTCGGGTCTGATTGTTTATAATTGGCCATTTCAGCTGCATAATTTTGTTTTTATTATATTACTTTTGCATTTCCGTTACTAGCACAGAAACAGACTGCTTCCAGTCTCCAATCATCGTTCAGAAAATTCAAGTGCAACAGACCCAATGTTTACAAACCAAAATTTTGCTCTGTTCCAGAGTTTGTAAGAGGTTAACGCGTCAAAGCTCATGTTACTGCAACCTAGCTTATTTTTAAATGAGTTACCTCAGCAGGCATGTTTCTTTAAGTGATATTATTTAGTAACTCTGCAATGGGATATTTTATGATCAATAATATTGACCATGTTAGCATGCGGCATCTTCAAGAATGAATTGCCAAAGATGCATTTACAGCAGCTAGAATGAAATGGAAACCCTCGACAGAGCAGGAAATATCAAAAATCACATCAAAGTAATATTCAAAACATGGATTCAACAGTTAATCATGTTTAGCGAACATACTGCCGATAAGCGGCGCAACATGTTTGTGCATCTCTGGGTGAGTTGCATGTGCACGTGACCTTACTTTTCTCTCAGTTTCTGTAGTTCTTTCTTCATATCAGCGTCTTCAAATTCAGAATCGTTGTCGCTGCTGATGTAAGATGAATGGGCATATCCCGCCGAAGGCAAGTGCGTGTGACCGTTCATTGCCACGGGCTGTCTGCTTGGTGAATCAGCGCT
The DNA here is from genome assembly GCF_040956055.1 of Brachionichthys hirsutus. Taxonomy (NCBI): domain Eukaryota; kingdom Metazoa; phylum Chordata; class Actinopteri; order Lophiiformes; family Brachionichthyidae; genus Brachionichthys; species Brachionichthys hirsutus. Next base: position 12,247,999 of record NC_090898.1, read on the forward strand.
CTGCTCACTTTTGCTCCGGCCGGAGCGCCGCAGGAAGGCCACTGCCCTCTTCATTAGGTCGCTTCCACTGCGCTCCGACAGGGCGTGAGCCGGGGGAAGGGTGAAGCTGCTGCGATCCTCATCTGCCGAAGCAGCGTAGCCGTGAGACGAGTGGTGAGAGTGGCGATTGGTCGGAGTGTCGATGGTCTGGGCCCGGGGAATATGGCTTGGGGTGTACTCAGGACTGGAAGTGGGGGTGGCCTGGTAAAGGTTTGGTGGGGCAGAGGAACGGTTACTGGACTGTGGCTTGGACGTTTCTGTATTCTCATTAGCATCTGCTGCCATCACTGACGAGGTTCCTGCAGGGACGCAGCTTTTTTGATTCCTGACTGGGCCCTGCATCTGTGTGTGAGGCTCTCCAGAGCTACTAGATGGGGCTGGAGAACTACAAGTCCCACGGGTCGTCTTGCTTTTCTCTGAATGACCAACAACATCCAGCGGAGTTGGTTTAATCTGGAGGGGAAGAGATAACAAATTGGAGTCTTTAAACAGACTCAACCGATACAAACTACACCCAACAGTCGCCCAAGTTATGCACTGCATCAATGTATTTAATTTGGACTTTTATGTCAAACAGATTTGCTTAATGGCCGTTTTGAAAATAGATCCTTACTTGAAAACGGTTTTTGGAGCCATATGAACTGGAGCTGGTGGCCACTTCATGTTCGTCCGGAACTCTGTTTGTGACTTCAGAACCGGGAGACACTGTGTGATTTTATACAAATGCTTCTCAAACTACCATGCACTAATTATGCAACATCATCAATACAAAAATATTGTGACCTACTTGGCACTGCAGAGTCACTTAATGCCGTCACACTATCTGTGCGCTCAGGAATCTGCGGCTAGCAGAGAAAGAGAGAAGGGTGTGTAAGTTGGATGAATGGATAAGACCATTTTTCAGCGCACAGACACACACACACACACACACACACAGTGAATTTTACCAGTGGCTCTCCTTTCTTCTTTACAAGGGCTCCTCCCTCAGTGCCCTGGCCATCTGAGACCGGAGGCGAGCCGACTCCCTCTGAATTTAAAGCTTGGGGGTCAGGCGCGGTGCCGACGGACTGGGAGGAAGCATGCTCCTGGTATAACAGGTTCCTCAGCTTCTCATCCAAAGTTTTGATGGTACGGTCCACAAACTCCACCCTGCGTGGTCCCTCGCTGTCCGACTCCCCCGGCCCCCCGCTCGCTGGCTGTTGGTGGGTGGTTGATTGGGAACACTGGGAGGTATGGTGTGCCGGGCTCTGGGGCTGAGAAGTGACTGCTCCAGGCTGCATGGTTGTGGCATAAGGTTGCTGCAGGACCACAGATCGATGTGGGGTCAGCTGAGAGGGTATCTCTCCAGTAGGACTGGGCCTCTGGACAGGGAGGTTAGTTTGAGTCGAGGATGAATCACCAGCCTCTCCTTTATCAATAGTACTCACATCCAGAGTAACTGGTGGCACAATAGCACAGCATGGCATGTCTGCTACCATGGAGATAGTGGAGATGCACGATTCCTCCACAGGAATGGCGTTTCGATGGATGGCATCAGCAGCGTCGTGAGCGTGTTCAGCTACGGAGGGTTGCGGCTGCTGAACGCGAGCTTTGTCAATGTCCTGGCCTGGAAGTTGCGCTGTGGTCTGAACTGCAGGCGGCAGCGGGGAAGACGACAACAGACTTTGGGAAGACAGAGACGGAATTGGTGCAGCCATTGCAATTGTGTTGCTGTTGTTCCCGACCGATGATGCGGCAGACTTTTCGGATTCTGGAGAAACATAAAGGTTAATTAGGAGGAGAATATTAGTAATTAGTTAAGCCAAAGACATGCGAAACATGAGTGTTATATCACTGCCTGTCTTGCCCCATCAGGCTCCGTCAGATGGAGTATAAACCTGGCTGCTCATTTCGGCTAAGAACGACTGCAGAAGCGCTCTTATATAACCGACCCCAACTCTAATGCACGTGCGGTGTCTTCACTATCAACGGCAGCAAGTAAGACGAAGGATGCAGTTTATTCTACGGACAACAAAATCCAACATGCAAAGAAATCAATTTGTCATATTAAAATGATTTACTTAGTACCGGTACTCTGTATTTCTGAGTGTGCAGCGTACCCTGAGCAATAGAGGCCTGAGAAGTTGGCTCCTCTTCGTCCAATAGAGGTGTTTCAGCCACGGGGCAGATGATAAACCAGCGCTTGCCAGTGTGGAGGACTGTAATAGAAGAGAAGAGGAGCTACATTTGTACAGACTGTCCATTTTAAAGCAAAAGTAATTTATTAAGTCAGACACAGCAGTCGCGTTCAGCTAGAACTGAAATGTGATGGGACTTTGTTCGGCATTTGAAAACGTTCAAAGTCTTACCATTTTGTTGGTACACCAGCTGTGGGCTGCGAGGTATGGAAGCCTTCCATCCAATGAGAAAAGGGAGTATTATTTACAATATCTGATGCATGTGTATCAACTTAGACATTTTATAAAGGCTGAACCTAAATTAATTTAGAGTCAAAAACACACCAGCGAGAACAGTCATCCTCAGAGAACCTCTGGGATGATGCAGACTCACCTCGGTTCCCAGCGTGCCAGCGCCTTCACTCTGTTTGGGACTTCCTCCCTGATCAGAGCTCCTCTCACTCTCCGTCTCCTCACTCAACATGTCCTCTGCCTTGTCCACAATGTCTTTTAGATGCTCAATGAACATTTCTTTTTCTAGTAGCAGAATGAAATCATTCTCCACCTGATTTGGGGGGGGGGGGGGGGGGGGGTCAATAACATTTTCAGCATAACAGCTAAATGCTTGAAATGAAACTAAGGAAAAACAGAATATTACAAATTAAAACATTTTTTTTATACACAACAAAAATATCTTATGAACATCCATCCATCCATAGCACAACAGCAATTCGTTACAACAGCAACAGAGAGGCGAGGAGCCAGAAAGAGACTAAAGTACAGCGACACACGGAGTTTGGCACCATTAGATGAGGTACAGCGGGGCCACAAAACCTATATCAGTTCAGGAGGCACAAACTTCTACACACCATGTATGTAGCAATCTCCTCTGGTGCGTCTCCATCCAGATCAAACTTGAAAGTGACCATTTTATGGTTATGAGTTTCTAACTGACACTCCACCATCTTATCGCCAGTGTTACACACCTGCAACAAGGGTGAACACAAACACATATACAAATAGATGAATGCATTATATTTAAAGATGGCCTTCAAGAATGGTGCACCCTGTTGAAATATATCATTTTACTCACGTTGAGCATGTTGAGCTTCGGCCTACTCATCTTCTCTTGCCGGGAACGAGTTCGTGAGGACCTGCGGTGATGTTTGCGGACTTTCCCTTCGCCTCTGCCTCCATGCGTCCCTTCGTAATCGTCACTCATCTCCTTCCCCGACGTGGCGTCAGAGTTGACACTGGATCCGGTGAGGAAAGGCAAGAACTGGAGCAATCGCCTCTGTATTTATTGATTACTCATTGAAATAGTCGTTAACTTGCCATTATTATTTTTGAGTGAATAACTAAACATTATGTTGGTATCAAGCTACATCTGAGTACTGTGAATGAGATCCTTTTATTTCAGGAGGAACAGCTAGCAAGTTGGTGAGTCATTTCATATTTGCGGAATGGTGGAGCGGTCTCCACATTCCCTTCAAGTACCGGTAAATAAATAATGTCTCTGCCTCCGGGAGCTAAAAATGAACCAAGACTCATTACCGACTGCTTGGTGTTTTAAGAGAAAGCACTGCAGCACCCTGAGAGCAAGGATCCTTTCAACTAGCTCAATAGATTTTATCCATCTTCATTTTGTATTAGGATTAATTTGGTGAATTACAATAGATTTAATGGCACCATGTCAACATTTACCTAACTGTCCATTTGACTGTCATTTGTCTTTTAAGAAATGCCTATTTGTTCACATCTAGATTCAAAAGATGGCAGAATACAAACTGAGCCCATACCTGTCATGGCTCTGTCCTCCAACCTGTTTCTCTGCAGTTTGGTCCTGCAGATGGAACAAAGAAAAAAAACAGATTAACTGATAGTCAATGGTACGCAGTTCCTTTTAGATTACATTCCAGACAGTGCACTGATGCTAACTGTGAGTGCATTATTATATCTGCAAAGTAATAAATAAGTAAGACAATAAAATAACATCAATTGTGTCCATACGTCTGTGGTGGTCTCTGTCTGGTCCTGGCTTATAGCTCCCGTGGCAGCACTCAGTGGTTTCTGTGGAGCCAGGCAGGAATGAGCAGACGACCCTGATGATGTTCTTGAGTCAGGGGGAACCTGACTCTGAGTCTTGGATTGGGTCTGCGGAGGCAGCTGGCATGAGATGCCGTCCAGCTGGGCAACAGCAGTGACTGCCCCTGGATCTGACTCTAAAGAGCAGACTGCATGTTGAGTGAGCTGAGCAGAGGCGGCAAGTTCATGATGGTCGACCTGGGCCTTCTGGGAAATCTGTAAAAAAAACACAAATTATATACATCATTAACATTATAATATATGTCATCACCGTGGTATTTTAGAAGACCCAATCTTTTGTGGGTGTGATAATAATTCAGGCCAGAATTTCACTTAAAAAAGGTTGTAGCAACACATGAACAATTGAAACAGCAATGGGATGTTTGCACTGAAATTATTTAATAGAACTTTAAAGTGTTTTTTTTTAAAAAAATCCTGGTAAATATATCCCCTCCATTGCAACCATCATATTTACCTGACTTAGAGGCGGAGTGCTTCCATTTATGGGAGGGTGTGTGTTCTGGAACAGGTCAGTGTTTGTGTGTAAGGGCTGGGGAATTACAGTAGATATGAATGAAGGTTGCAAATGAGAAGCTTCAGATTTAAAACGCTGCTGCAGAGCAACAGTATGTTGGTGCTTTGGGGACGGTGGTCCCACCTGGACCAGTGCAGGTGAGGGAGATGGTAACAGAGACGCTGGAATAGGTGACACCAACACATTTTCAATGTGCAAAGGAGAAAGGGGGGAGACAGTGGGAGTCAGGGGAAGAGCTTTTCCAGGAGAAAGGAATATCTGATTAAGAGAAGGGGACGATGAAGGGTGAGGGGCAGTGCAGGAGTGAGGGTAAGAGGATTCACACTCAATTACGGATGTCATCACTTTGACTGTGGGATACTGTGAAGGAAACTGGAAAAAAGGAAGAAATAAATAAAGGGAAAATCAAATATTCTAGAAAAAAAAAGGGCTTTCGAGTCTTTAATATTACTGGTCAAGAAATAATTGCACAGATTCTACATTCATCCCGCAATTTTGGAATCTATGATTCCTGAGGGGGGCGGATGCAGTTAACTCTGATCTGGGAGGTAGCCACAAACTGTTAATTAAAATTATCTGCTGGCAATCATCCAGCTGTGTGAATTTCAATTTCATCACTACGATATTTTTAAAATCTGCTGCACAAAATCCAAAAGTCTTTCCCGCTCTGGTCCGATCATTGTCATGGTTCACTCACCTGTTGGGTTGCATGCGCTGCCTGCTTACGGGAAGAGGCTGGAAGGCGTGGAGGAGCCGAGACATGATTAGCCCCTCCGTAGGTCTGCTGAACTGTCGACTGCGCAGGGGGCAACTGGCTTGCAGGCTGTGATAAATCATGGCATTGTGGTTGAAATTCTGTCTGTGCAGTTTTCTGAGGAATCTGCTTCCCAGAAGACTGCACACTTTGGGGTTGGTGTGCAGGCTGTTGCATTATTTCTTGATGTATGCTATGTAGCGATTCCCGGCCATGCTGGAGCTGAGATGGAATATAAGCCTGGCCAGCATACCGTGTTCGATTTATGTTGGACTGTGTATTTTGTGACAACGGCTGTTGGTGATCTTGCTGATCTATCTGTTGGCTATAAATTGCTGGTGGGGAGGAGCTCTGGCCAGGCTGCTGACTTGGCATATTGACTGCGGCCTGGACTTGCCGCAGTCCAGTAGCAGCTTGGGCAGGATGACGCTGAGGAGTGGCTGCTACAGTTGTTGTCACAGATGCAAGAAGGTATCCTTGTGCTGGCTTGGTTGCTGCTGCTGCCGTTTGTTGCTGAACAGGAGCAGGACAACGCGACACAGAATAAGCCTGCTGTTGTTGAGTCGGGGCCACAAAGTTCTGAGGAGTGTGTTGGCCTTTTAAAGGCAAAGATGAAGAGCTTGGTGTCATTGCTTGCTGTGGTTGGTTGCTAACCAGCTGTGGCACGACAGATTGTGAAATACATCCGGTAACTTCAGCTTGCTGCACACTTGGAGGAGTGCAGCAAGTAGCACTGCCTGAGTGCTGAATTTTGATTGAAGTTAGAATAGCTGGACCTGCTATTGCAGTACTTTGTTGGCCAGCATATGGAGCAGCAGAGTAGCTGTGTCCAGGCTGATTGTACTGCAGTGGCACTGGTGTGTTGGAGGAGGCCAAGCCCTGGACAGACTGTTGATTCTGGTGACCTGCTGAACTGTCCTGAAGACACAAAGGAGATAAATTAAAATAAGGCACTTTAACGGCGAAAATCCTTGCAAAAGATAGCAATAAATGTTAATTACAGTATATCAAGTAGTAACACATTTAAGTAAAACAGAATAAAGAGGGATGAAGGCACCAAATTAATTAAGGGTACATTGATTTGCAGCTAGAGGAGAGCGTGGGAAATATGGACACAAAGAGGAATCGAGACGGACGAAGAACAACAGATCAGAAAGCCAGGCCACCTCCCTCAGAGACCATCTATCAAATGTGTCTAAGGAGCAGGACAGCTGTAGCATTGGGCCAGCTAAGCAGAGAAGGAATGCGTTAAAAATGTAGTTCAGCTTTGGATGAGATTAATAAATATTAATCAGCAGGTCTGTCATAGACCGCATCATTGTCTTCCAGCAGGAGCAAGCCCATGATTTTTTTGGAAGACGGCCAGTTCTGTAGGCAACCAGCCAAACTTAGCAGAAAGATCAGACCAGCTCCATGCAGCATGGGGTAAATCAGTTAAGCGGGTTCTGGGCACCTAATGGGACAGGAAACTCATTTTGCTGATGTGACCTACCACTCCCAAAGCCCTGGGAACTTGCTGTTCTCCGGAAGAGAATCTATCCTCGCATTCCTGGATGGGCTTTTGATCCCCAACCAAACTGCCGTCTCCGTCACTGCAGACTGGCCTGTGGGGAGGCGGGGGTCTCCGCACGGAGAGTTGGGCTGGTGTGGTGTGGCAGGGGGCTGATTTGCGGCCGATTATATTAAAAAGGGATCTCTGTAGCAGTGAGAAATCTGAAGAATCACTTGAACCTTTCAGCCGCCCATAACCAGGTGGACTCGGTGTTCCACCAGACACCGGGTGGTGCCTTAACTGGCATGGACAGAGGGGTGTTGGCAAGATAACAGAAGGATGACTGTGGCTCCCTTCTCGGGACATTGGACAAAGCAAAGAGAGGCAGGCCTGGCATAAATGCATTGCAAAATGATGGTTGCGATGAGATGTTAGACTCATAAGACCACTGAGGTCAGAGTGTCTTCGTCCTCTTGGCATGGGTGGAGTGAAGTTCTCACATGTGGCCTCTGTTGTTTGCCTGATGATGGCGTCACTGAGGTGGCGGTACTCAGAAAGTGGAGAGACAGGTGGAACCTGCAGCTGTGATAGAGTAGTGTGTGAAAGGGGGCCATCTGTAGCCTCTGTGTGAAGTTCAGAGGGGCCAAGTTCTGATTGATCCTCTGGTACCGTGGGGGTGGGACTGACAGATCTCTGAGACGCATGGAGGACACGCAAAGTCTGAGCAATGAGGTTTGCTCTCCGAGTGTCAATAACAGGGGCACTTCCTCTGCGGGCCGCACCTCCCAAACGACTCCCAAGTTCTGAGTTCAGCTTTACCCCCCATACTTGACCGTATTCACAGGAATGAGGCTGACCTCTCAGAGAAAGGCTACTGCTCCGGCACTGATGGGGGAGCAACCCAAACACAAAACAAATGTTACTCAAAAAGGAATCATCTTAACCAGAAAAAAAAAAAAAAAGAGAGAAAGAAAGAAAACAAATGCATATTGAGGACAAACAAACATGGAGGCAATGAAGCACAAACATATAAGAGTGATTTGCACGGGTCCAATATATGTGGCACCTGTGGTTTGTTTCAAGGCCACATGAGCCCTGGCTGCTGAAGAGCTTGATACATCTGAATGTACATTTTCTACATGGTTGTGTATGCTGATACAGACCTGCTGTGTTGCCATAGTAATAGGCTCCAGCAGGGACTGGTAGAGGACACTCTGCTGACTGCTGTGGGAGTCTGAGTACACAGTGGAGCCTATCCCACTGTCAAGTGTGCCATCCGCTGCAGACACACACAAACCAGGCGCTCATAAACACAAGTCAAAGATGAAGATGATGTTTCTGGGCGGATGTGATCGGATGGTCATACATGTCACTGAGGTGGCACTGGCTGGTAGGTTACAGTGCCTATTGTGCTGGTCTGCCTCTGGCTCTTCCGACTCCAGAAAAGGCTGGCCTACATGTGCAGGCGGCCCGGCAGAGATGCCCTGAGCTGGCACCATCTGGATCCTGTGCCCCCCTTCAATACGATCCATTGTAGCCGCAGTAGACACCGTCCTCTCCCTCCTCCATTTGATCAGTGCCACGCGGTCCCTGATCGACTTTCCCACAGTCTTAGCATCACTTTCCTGGAAGAAGCCAGACTCCACCTGACAAAGAAAAGAGAAAAGCATTACTTCCAGGGTAATTTTAGTAAAAGGCACATTTTTAAAAAAGGGGGGAGTATGGAAGTGAGGGTAAGAGAAAAAAAAAGAAAGGAATATGAAACTATTTTTAAGGGGAACTACTCTCTTTGTCAGTAGTTCATTGTTCAAAACAACGCTGGTTTGTTAAATCTAGAGAAGTCAAAATGAAGAGATCCAGTCCCACCAATGAAGACACACGATACTTTTCATGTCGGCTCTCTCGATTGAGTATTTGATGGCTGATTTGACACCGGATCTGATTTGACACTATTGTACTTAGTTCATTGTCTTGTTGTCTGCTCTCCTCTCCTAGGCGATTGTTACAGAGGTCTTAATTTTGTTTTCCAGCCTCTGCGCCTGGTCAAGGCTGAAATGGATCAAATCGAAGCGACAGACAAAAGACGCCACCAATTAAAATGGAGATAGGCCAAAAAATGTATAAAAATAAAACAGAAAAAGAGAGAAGGCAAGGAGAGCACTCACTGCCATTGGATCAGTTAGCAAGAGATCAAACAAAGACCTCTTAAGAAATATATACAAGCAATTTTAGGGACGGGGTAATTTTAAATAGAACAAAGAACAAGTACTTCTCATCGGTTTACTTGTTTTTATTTGTATGTCTTTCATAAACCCATTACTCAAAATGCAGTTTTGTGGCACTACAGGTTGTTGAGGATTAATATAAAGGCTTAAGTCCTGTATTGTAACTAAAGAGCCTCTACACAGGTAATTCTTCATTATACACCATCAGATAAGGTACCCCCCCTCCCCCCCACCCTGGCCCTGCACCACAATCCAGGCACAGGAAACGAGGAAAAGGCATGCGTGGAAAAATCCCATTCAGAAATCAGGAGCAATCCGAGTGCATTCTTTAAAGATGAGATACGAGTCCTGCCAGCAGCTCAAGAACGCCAAAACAAAAAGATGCAAAACATAAACTGCCTCGTTAGCATGGGTAACAACTAACATATATGAAATTGCACATGCATTTTTGAACAGGTCAAACATGTGAAACATCAAAATTCATTTAAGGCAGACTGCAAAATGAAATACAGATTAGTTATTAGTTCATAATTTCCAGGATCCGAAATCTATTTTTCCAAATACGTACATGTTAAATATTTGCATATTAAAAAAGAATACTTGCTCACCATCTCCTGTGCCACAACCTCAGGGACTTCTTTTTCCAGGTCAAACGTGAACTCGATGGCGCCACTCTCTTTGTACTTTCCTTTTAACTTCTTGTGGTCTTCAACCCAAAGTTTTAGGGCAATCGAGTCCTTTTTCCCATCATCTTCTTCAGCGAGCTCTACCCTCACACCCGTGTCCTCAGCAAAGAAAGCATGGTTCAACAGGTCCTTGATGCTGTACCTGGGAGAGGGAACAATGGTGTATATTTAGATCGTGGTAGCATCAATATGTTATGCTAAGGTACAACCATTGTATTGTGATGATAGTGAAAGGATGCCTTTATAGGTCTTACACAGTGATTGCGTCATACATGGACATGGCTTGCCTGTGCTGTTGACTCTCAGAACCTAAACATGCTTCAACAAACAAACAAACAAAGCCTCTGGTAGCTAATTTAAGATTCACTTTCCCTTCTGTACACGGACGCATTATGCAACACAAATGAAAGACAGCCTGTAGAGAAAGTGGAAGCTGCAGCGCTGCTGAGAGGCCGACTGTCAGTGCCACAGCAATGAAGCGGGGGCGGCAAGACGAGGCACCTTGAGGGCACTACTGGCTGGACGCCGACGAGGACAGTAACTCACCGCTCTTCTTTCTTTTGGCAGATACACTCTCCAATGATCTCCTTGATTTCAGGATCCACGACTTTGTTGTAGCTTGCCGGTTTCACTCCCTAAGGAAAAGAGAAATATAAACATTAAGCCCCGTCATGGAGACACCGTGCTGATGAAAAATAGTCACAAAAAAAAAAAAAGAGAGCGACCAGGTGGATGTTCATGTGATGTTCCATCCCAAATATTTACAGTCTAATACACACAAGCGTGCACACACCCTGAGGGCTTGTTGACCTTGACGGAGCGCAGCAGCTGTGGTTAGCTGGAATCTCTGTCAGTTGAAGGATGTTATTATTATTTATTTCTGGTTTATTTGAATATGGACAAAGACAAAACATAGACACATGTAGCACAAGTATCTGATGCCTGCATTATAGCGCTTATAGCTGAAGCTAATTTGCAGCACCTGTCCACAGATGGGCTTCCAACACAGATATCCATTTCCAAACATGGAAAGGAAGGAAAATTGTTTTAAAAAGTCATCTATGCATGTTTTTATCACAGAACTAAAACAATTAAGAATAAAACAAGACAGTAATAAAAAAGAAATGTTAGAGATAAAACTATGTACACATTTAAACATGGGTACAGTGCTGCTGCTTGCACATCCAAGATTTCGTTTCTTTTTTGAAGGAGACCAATTGTGTCATAGATTTTAGGTGGACAGGGAGCAGATTCCACAGACTAGCACCTTTCACAGAGAGAGCGGATTGTGCGAAAGATGTTTTTCGGGGGGGCACCTTACAGTCCCAACCTGAGGCTGCCCGGGTGGACCTGCCAGAGCTCTGCAGTCTGCTGACAAACCTGCTCAGTGGTTCTGGTGCAAAGCCATTCACACATTTAAAAAACTGTTTAAGAACACTTAAATTAATAAAATTTAAGAAGGATAAAAACACAAGTTTTTATCCTTCTTAAAGGCAAAAGCATCCATAGAAGCCTCGCAAAGCACCGCCCGGGTTTCCGATGTGGGCTTGTTCGCGAGATACAATTGCAAATAATTTCCTTGATTTCATTTTGACAAAACATTCTGTGGAGTTGTGGTGGAATACTACCGGTATGTCAAAAACCCTATTTCTGCAGGTTATTTATTTCAACTTTGGTCTCTGCTTCATTTTAATGTTTACTCAAACAATTATGTGTGTTAAAATCTCCTTAATTTCAAATACTACATACATGCATCCTCTGGATTAACACTGCTGCTAATTAGTCATCTACGTACTATGTGAGCTCAGAGGGTTAGTACGCTGCTACCAGAGTTCCCTCTTTGTTCAATCTGTGATTAACATCCTGCTGTTGTCACAGCAGGGTGCTAACATACAGTAACTATGAATAGAACCGCATCTAGAAGCAGCTCTTAAGCTGCTCTCTCATCAATAAATATAATTAGGAGCAGATGAAATGGTTACCGTGTCATGGCCAAGTCTCAAGAGTGAAAAATCAATACACTAAATCAAACCTGGAAGTCTATCAGAACTTGAAACAAGTAATTACAAAAGTAATTACAAAGCTATATAAAATATTTAAGTCGATGACTCAAAACAAGCCCATTTTGGCGAGGCAGAGATGGGAGGCGGAGGTGTCACAAAATATATCTGACAAATTATGGAAAGAGGCATGTATAGCGGCACACCAGACTACAAATTCAAATACATGGAGAGAATTCAAATGGAAAATACTCAGCAGATATTTTAGGACTCCAGACATTGTAGCTAAAATGACACCGAATATACCAAGTCTATGCTGGAGAAACTGCGGCACGGATGTGCCTAATCATACACACATATTCTGGTCATGTCCTAAAATACAACATTTTTGGGACGAGGTGTATACTGCCATAAACCGGATCCTTCAGTTTGAAATACCGAGGGATGTGACGGTGGCTGTTCTGGGTATTACTCCACCAGGGCTGCTAGGACGATCTGCAACCTACCTTTTATCCATACTTTTTACAGCAGCCCTGAAATGCATTACAATTTCATGGATGAAGACAGAGCCACCGTCGCTTAACATTTGGAAAGTAAAACTGAAAGAACTTTACGAAATGGAAAAAATAACTTACTCACTACGACTGCAATTACACATCTTCGTAAAACGATGGCGACCAGCAGAAGGCTTCTTAATGTAAAAACTAACCAAAAGGATAAGGGGTCATGTATACCTGGGTGTGCCGCCACTGTAATTAAGATTTCTTTTCTCATTATATAGGAAAATTTAACCTAAAAATCTTAATGTGGATATGCTGTCTTACTATGTTATATTATGTATCATGTGGACAAGAATACTGATATTAAATGCTCTGTTGCTGTTAAAAAATTGAAATAAAATCTAAGTGGAAGAACTTGAAACAATCCCTTTATCTATAAACAGCTTGCATTATGCTGTGCATTTATTGAAAGCGAGTGGCGTACAGCCTTTAGGCTTTATCTAAAATACAAAAGGGAATTTGGGCGCCTGCAGTGACTCCATATGGCTCATTAGATTATTCATCCAAGAAAGGCTGAGCATCCATCGATCTGAAAACAACAGAATTGTAACATCGTATTGTAACATCGTTTAATTTCTGCAACAACCAAGCCCCCGAACTGAACTGTTGATCTGAAATGACCGAGCCGACAGTTTGACTCACCCTTTCATTATTATAAAATGCATGCTACAAGCATTCTTTATTTTGTTGACCCTTTTAGAAAATTATAGTTATACTGTACAACTAGGAGAATGAGGGGAAGATAAGTGGCCTTTTTCTATCTGTACAATTAATTTGTTTAATAATTACATCAGTTAAACGCTGTTATTACATGATAAATATGAGTTTGTTTACCTTCACAATCATGCGGCACACTGAAAGCGTCTGTATGAACAGAACATCTACTCACACTCGTGACCTTTCGGTATATCTGTGCAGCATTCTGACACTCAGAGTAGGGGTATTCAGACGTGGCCATCTCTAGCATGCACATGCCAAAGGCGTAGACGTCGACAGCTTCATCATAGTGTTCCTCATACATCTCTGGAGCCATGAACTCAGGCGTTCCTGAAGAGAGGAGAGCACCAGATCAATATGCATTTAACCTCCATACTGTGCCCATGCAACCATAGATCAGACTACAGGCTTCTACCTATGACACTCTTAGCAAATGAAGCTGCCTTGAGTGTTGCCAGTCCCAAATCCCCAATCTTGACTGAGCCTGTTGGTCCAGTGATAAAGATGTTGTCACATTTGAGGTCCCGATGTATAATAGGAGGGGTCCTGGTATGGAGAAAGTGCAGGCCTTTCAGGATCTGCCTGCACCAGCTCCTTAGCACCTTGGGCTTCATGACTTTGAAACGCTTTAAATAGCTGTAGAAAGACGGGTAAACACTTTACTTGACAATCCTGGAGCGATGCCAAAGGCAAAAATGGTTCTTTGTTAGGAAAGTTGTCGATACAATGACTGAGTCATCAGTACTCACGTCTTCAATGTCCCCGAAGTCATGAGCTCCGTGACTAATACAATGCACTTCTTGCCTTTGAGGGGTAACTCCCAAAAGTCATAGAAACGGACAATGTTGGGATGCTGAAGACCTTTTAACATTTCTGCCTCTTCCTTAAAGCGCTGGCGCTCCACTTTTGACAGCTTACGATCCTGCAGCAAAGAAAATAGATGCAGCAGAAAGAAATCATTCATGAAACCCAAACAAACAATCTCTGCAGTATGTCATTCTCGCTTCACAGGAACCACCGGCTGGGCAAGGGGCATCACCTCAGAGGGACATTCTTGTGCTTTTTCCATTTCGTGCATCCAATATGGGTTAGAACATGGGAGGTAGAGCTTTAATTGGATCATATGTGCATCAAAGCAGTTTGTGTGTTGAGAGGAATCCAGATCAGGTATTTTAGCTTAAATATCTTTCTTGCATCTAAATCAAGAGATATAATGCCAAATTCAGGCTCACATTTGTTCCTGTTCATTTATTCTGAATGCAGGGGCTGTAGAGGAGACGGTAAAGGGCGGCAAACCACAGTCACTGGGAGGAAAACGAACCCACACATTAACATGGCCACACCCAGAATATGCTGCAGCTAAAGGCTATCAGTCATCGATCCCTTCCTTCTTTCTGCATCTCCTTCACTTGCTGGCACTCTCTTATCCATTACCTTGCACCCCTCCCCCCATATCTGCAACCCATCTCCCTCCTTGCACTCCATACATCAAACAACCCCCCCTCTGTGCACATGCACACACGGGAAGCATATTCTACCTACTATGTTCAGGCAGACCCCACAGCTTCCTCTTGGTAGTTCCAATAAAAGAAAATTCCAACTGTGATTTAGTGTGTGTGTGTTTTTTACGCTGTGACTTACGCAAAGTACAAACGCCTGCACTCAGCACCAGTAACGGACTAGACTAAAGGGACGACCCCGCCCACTGGAGACGGACGACACAGATGAGTTGAAGGAACGAACCTAGCAAGATCTGATTTGTTTAATTATTCAACCACAGAGAAGTCCCTGTGAGATGCAGCGGCTCAATAAATGCAAGCCCAGAATAATCAGGTGAATATCAGCAAGGCACATATGATATGATGCAATGTGTAGAAGAGTGGAAATATGATCTGATGTAAAGGATTTCTGTCTATGCGTGAATGTGGCATGTTAGGTTTCGTTTGCATGTGTGTGTGTGTGGGTGGGGAGGGGGGGGGGGGGGGGGATTTTCACTGCTCTCCAATGAATAATTCAGTTCTGCAGAGAACACTTTCTACTGTGCAAAGGAAGGCTGGGGTGGAACTGGGCTTGGTTATCCCCAAGAACTCTGCTTCACAAGAGCAGCACGGGGGTTGCCACACACCTCAGAGCACATTGGACCTCTGGCGCTGCAGCTATCCCACCATTTTCTCCTCAGATTACGGCTTTCTTTCACACCTTTATCTCAACTCTGTTCAGGAATCCCACAACCCCCCCACCAAAGTATTCCCCCGAGTACTAATCACTCGCCTCCACACACTTCATTCAACATCTACTTTCTCTCTCAGTTGACATTAGGGGATCGTGCATAATTCAGAAGCCACCTGTCAGCTCAGGGGGGGTGTCGTGCACAGCGTTGTGAAGTACACAAACAAATAACATGTGCACATCGAAACACTAGATTAATTCCACCCCCACAGGTGTGCGCACACACATATCACAACATGCAATATATTGGATGTTTGATACCCGACAGACTTGATTATGGGACATCAAATTCATACAGAGAAATCCTAAATACCGCACCAAAGCAGATGGAAAATATCCATCACTCCAATTAGCACAATTGCTAAACCATGGGGACTTCTGCAAGCATTTACAATGAGTTATAGTTACATTAAAACAGATGCCATGAATGGAAGAGCAAGACGTTGACAAAAAATAAAAGATAAAATCATTTCATCCTCAAACACCATCAGAAACACTAATGACGTGTGCAAACACACGGTGTAGTCAGATCGGTGTATTTAACAAAGAGGACGATTCAATCGAACAGAAGAGCCGCATGGATTGAGGAGGCCATAGGAGGATGAGATTGCACTATTGATTACCCACTAATATAATTGGATCATCCCAAGTAGTGAGACAGGCCACCTCTCTGCAGCATCAATCCAAGGCTCCGCTCACAAATCTCGCCCAGGTGGGAATTTCTTTGCACACATGTGAAATTTTAATGGCAGTGCGAACACTGAACAGTACAAACCGCAACGCAATGAAACATTTCTTTCACAATAATAATAATAATGTGATTATTGATCCCCGTCTTGTTAGTGGAGGGCTGCATGAAAAAAGATGCAAACCCTCATCTGCAACTTAAATCAACAGTGACAATGTTTGGGATGGTGGGACATGAACCCTGGTTGCCAGGTTGAGGAATAATTTGCTGAATTACTTGGCCACCCTGCCACCCTCTGCACCAGTCCTAAATAACAGATGAGTATTGCAGTGACTCCACTGCCATAACAGAAGCTGGTGCACCGTCAGCCGTGAGCCAACAGACTGTCTGCATCTGAATTGTGCCCCATCAGTCATTGCCTGCAGGATCATTTTCCCAACAGATATGCTGGTCACTCTCTCTATTTTAGTCTGAGCCCCACAGGAGGCAGTAAAGTGCACGGTTTGTGCAGCGCTTCGTTGCTGCATAGGTATTTAAGTGTATTAGTGTGTCCAGCTGTGACATGGTGTTAGCCAACCTGGATTAGGGCATGCTAAACTTCCAAAAACGCTTTGCTTGACAAAATAAACATTTAAATTCACACTTTTGACACTTCACACTATGGCTGTGACAACTGAAGAATAATAATGCCGATGCAGCAATATGATTTTCTAATTTGTAAGTCTTATAGATATATCTATATATATATATATCGATATAAAAGCAACACATGAATCAACACAAAATGATTTTATCTTCATGGGAATATATGAATTATTATTTAACCTAGCAAATGTATTCCATTAATACTGATGTAGAACAAAAGCAAATGTGTACGAAAAGGGTGTCTTTGGAGGCCGCTCACGCAATCCCACTATGATCAACGGCACGAGTATTACAGAAGTACTCTTATGTCGGATGAAGCTTGGTTATCCAGAACTAAAAATGCTCAGCCCATTAAACAATTAGTCAATCAAACATAAATTGTAACCATTTTGTTAAGTGAGAAATCGTTTATGCAGACTGCATCTCATTAGTTTTGGACAGTTGGGTCTATTTTAGACATGAAAATAAAAACCGAAGACAGTTCAGGTTATTGCGCAACAAGGCTGTCCTTGTTTTCTTGTGCCTCTCAATGCCAAATGGGCTGTAACCAATGACCTAATTTAGCCTCTGTGATTTTGTTCTTGTTAGCATGTTATGCTTGCTGTGTGTTAATCTGACAAGACAGCCATAAAGAGGCCAGAAAACGCAATGGCTCAAGAATTACAGTGAATTCCTGGGTTTGAAACCACCAACCTAGTGATTCAGTGATATTTTTGCTGCGTTTTTCTAGTTCAAGAATGGCCAAATCTCCAGCAAACACCCACAATCAGGCAGCTTCATGTCGCCATCATTGAATCATTGCCAGCTCTGCATTCACACACAGACAAAGATTTAATCTACAGAATAAGTTCAGAGCCAAATACCACAGAGAGGTTTGCACAAAGAAGGAAACTGTCTGCAAGTCAGTGCAAACTATTCAACAGAGATAAATTTCTCTGAACAGAGCTACCCTTAGCAAAAAAAAAAAAGGAAGTTTCCATGGTATGAAAAACAACATTCAGAGATGAAGGATAGAATTGAGCAAACAAAAACACCGATAAGTGTTTCCTCTCAACAATGAAAAACAACAGACGACAGGATTATACCAGGAGCACGACACAAAAACAGGCCTGTGGGGGGAGACGAGGAGGGTAGTGGATGTGGATGTCGAAGAGAGAGAGAGAGAAAGAAAGTGAGAAGAAAGAGACAAACAAGAAAGACCAAGACAGACAAAATACAGCGAGGAAGCCCAAGGAAAAATGACTGAAAGTGAAGAGAGTGAGAGGAGAGAGAAAGAGAAAAGAATAAACACGGCCAGATTAAAAGTTCTCGGCCATGAACGCCATGTGACCACTGAAAGAAGCAAAAACAGTGGAAAATCACAGCCGCCTCCTCCATCCTCTCATTTCCATCTTTTTTTTCAAGGCACAGATGGAATCAATGACAAAAAAAAACACACTAAAGCGTAAGCTCACAAAAGACAGTCACAACATCTTAATTATGTTAGCATGGGACACAATCTGTACGTGCAGTATTATTGAATTTCAGCCTGAACATTAGCACATATGGGTAATTTAAACTCACCAATTCATGTACTATACATGTTTTGGGGCTGTGGGAGGTGGAGGGAGGACCCCATGGAGAAACAGGGAAACCATGCAGGGCGGTTTGAACCCACAATCCCCTTGCTGTGATGCAACAGTGCTATAAACAGTCAATAAATTCTAAATCTAATCAATTTTATTCATTTAACAAGGGAAAATTATATTTTATCTCTTGGTATTAAAAATATTTAATATACTCTCGAATTTAAAGTATCAGGGTGACAAAGGCATCTTTGGGAGGATGGTCAATGATGACTGTGAGTAAGCCCTAAAAATATTTCCCTTTTAACTTTTGCGTTTACAGACATCCCTTCTGACAATCAAAAGTCACTCTGACAATTAAATATTTAGCAGTTTATCGTAAGAAACTGATTCAACTCACTGATTTATTTAAAATGAGATCAGAAGCAAATTCCGCACAAACCGAGACTCAGTTCGTGGCGCTGACAGATCGCATCTTCAAGACTTTATGCAACACCGGTCGTTCACTGCGACATTATACAGCAAGAGAGGGCCCCTGAATTAAGAACACGATGGCTGCAAAGAACCCCCTCTATTGCGATTAATATCCATTATTGACCGTCCACTAGGGGGAGTTTCATGTGTCACGAGGGAAGAATAAAGCAGAGTAAATTGCATCCACTCCTGCACACGATAGCCCACCGAGTCTAATTGTAGCTCGCAGTTGTCAGGATGAGAGCGATGTGGGATTGCTCGGCCGCTGCTCTCTGTCTGCATGACATCATCAACCGAGTGAAGTCACCGTGCGATTCAGCACTCCTCGATCTTTACCCGTAGCTAATGGCAGATTACCTTCCAGTGATGTCAGCACCTTGCAAAGCCATTAAAAAAAAAAAAGACAAGAATCAAAGAGTTTTCAATCTGGAGTCTCTCACATGAATGACGCAGCGTGTTTTCGGCACCCGAGGCATTTGTATTCATTGAGGCCCGGGACGGCCACACGGTACCCCAGCAGGGTACAGCTCACTTCAGCTGCTTCCTGTCTGTGTACCTCCTGTTGCACAGAGGGGGGGGGGGGGGGGGGGACGCTGTGGGAGGAGAACGCACACAAGCAATGTCCAATCTAATGAGTGCTCAGAGTCCCTGCGTCGTTAGCGGAGCAAATGATCGAAAGCAAACTGTTGAAAATGACTCAGTAATCATTTCAATCTGAAGAATGCTTGCGATACATTGTCTTTCTTTGGGGGGGGGCAGCAGCACATATACAGTACACCATAAGCCTCCTGGGAGAGCGCGAGGGAGACGGAGATTATCCCCGCTGTAGTCTGCGAAGGACGGAAATAATTATTTAATACCGTCGCACAATCTAAGCCGGAGATTTCCCCGCGTCTACGCAATGCCAGACGAGACAGACTCTCCTTGCACCTTTGCAAAAGTGCTGATCACCACATGACAGGGAGGGGGCGTGTCTCTCCGTGTCAGCATCTATTGGTTGCCAATCACTCTTACACCATAAAACATTTGCAATTTCGCGGTAACCCATTTGCAACTAAGCGGACCCTCTCACGAGACCACGTCTGATCGACGGCTGCCTGCAGACATGCCCGTTTAAATACTGACATGTGGAGAAGTTCACCGACACAGGAAGGAACCCCGGCGGAGGATTTCCGTCGAGATTCAGGCACTCATCCATTAATAGATCAACTTTCACCGTCAGCAAATAAACAAAACGCAACACAAAAAAAACTTGAAAATGAAAGCGTTGCCATCAGGCAGTGTCAGAAATCGCTGAGAATCAGTGTTTTTACCTGCAGCTCACACCAGGCGACTTCCACCCAAGTCTCCGTATCGAGGCCCTTGTAGACGGTCTTGAAGGAGCCTCTCCCCAGCTCGATGTCAAACTTGAGGAATCTTCCTCCCGGGGACGTCGAGACGGCTTTCATCTCCGCCTCTTCCTCGTTCTCCTCACTCGCTGCCTTGACGGCAGCTTTACCGGCATCACTGGGCGCTCGATTTAAGGCGACTCCGCCGCCTTTTCCCCTCTCCTCATCGGCACTGGCGCTTTCCGTCGCGTCGTCTTTGCGGCAAACTTGACTTTCGGTGCTGGAGCCTTCCTGAATCCTGCCACCCGTCCCGTCCGCTATCGTTCGGAGACTTACGTTCGGGATCTTACCCCCGTCATCACACTCGGGCGTTTGATCCTCAGCGTCCGAGAACCACAGGCTTCTCCTGATGAATCTCTGGTGTCCATTCCGTCGGTAACCAGAGGACAAACTGGGGTAACTCCCACCTCTCACGACAGAGTCCCGAAGGTCGGCGTCTTCGTCGCCCATGGCCTCGTACGAACTTGTGTCCAGGGCATCCTGCGAGCCGGCTACGGGTGGGTAGTTCCGTTTCTGGTGGTCCTCGGAGTCCAACTTCAACTCCGGCTCCATGGTGATCCTAAAAGTTTGGTCGCTTTGGCCTCCAAGCCATTCGTGGCATGGCGAGAGAGCGCCCCAGCATGTAAATGTTAAGAGACGAAATACCTTCAGCGGCCACTCGGTGGCGCAGTTTGCCAGCAGAAGCCCATCATCACCGGCATCATCGATGAGATCCCATCCGATAGGAAAGCGCTGCGACAGAAACAGTTCGTGAAACGTTATCGAACATTGTCCCGCTTCACAGGGCGGGCCTGGGGCTGCTTCGTGCGCGGCTGTCACTCGAGGAATAGTTAGAGAAAGCCCACGAAGCTAACATGAGCCAGGTGAAGCTAGCAAGCCGGCGTTCACAACAAGTTCATTTACGTGACTCTCATTTGGGACTTACCGTCACCGTTAAGAAGAAGGAACGAAAAAAAAAAAAAAAAAAAGCTGGTCAACACAGAACCGACACGACTTGCGTGGTTCTACACGCCGTGAAAAGCGACCGGAGGTCGGGGAGACTGGCGACACGCGCCCGCCTCGCTAGCGCTAGCTAGCAGCCGAACGCCCACAGCAGAAAGGTGGACTTTAAAAACGCCCCGTTTGCGTGAAAGCCGCGACGGACGCGAGAAGCTGCCGCAGTAAATCTGATTGAACGCCGTTTCCGTGTAAAGTGAACACACGCCATTCACTTATTCATAAAATAAAATGAAAATAAAAAGGACAAATACCTTGTATGTATCTCCTCTCAAGCCCTCGCATCCTCAGTCGATAAAGCGGCACCGGGTCCCTCCCGTGGTTGCTACACGCGGGGCTAATTCATTAAGCACCGGTCCGGTAACGGGGATTTGGTTTTAATTCGGCACCCATCCCCTCCGATATTTCATTTGCGCTCGTCGCCGTCTCTCACACTGCGGGTTAATGCGGCCGGAGAGCTACACAAATGTGTCTCCCAGTTCAGTGAGTGCGCACGGCTCCACGCCCCTGGTGGTTCCGTTCCGACCGGAGGGACCGTCCAATAACGCAGCGCGCCGGGACGACACGGAGCTGCGGGTCATGTGCGTGAAAACTAGGACCATCAAACAGGGAATCAACGCGCACAGTGACATCTTTATTCCTGAGCAAAAAGCCAGCGACGAGGACCTCCAGATCCAATCACGGGCCTCTTAATTGCGTCTCCTTCACGTCTCAAGCGCTTTTGTTGTGCGTCACAGCTTTCCTAAATAACACAACGTTGTTGTGCATCTCTTTATACTCTTTATACGGACCCACATTGAGCCGCCACCCCGGCCTCCCCGTTCCAGCAGGGCGCGTTGCAGCTCTGTGAGGCTGAGGAGCAGCAGTGACGGGGGAAAGTGGAATGAGTGAAAAGCACAAACACTTCCTCTGAGGGGGAACCAGATCCAGGTTTTCCTGCCGTGCTGGATTGCAAATGAGATCAGAGTTTGTTACAAGTTGTCATTTCCCTGACCGTGTGCAGTTTTCTCATTCTTACTTTCTAGAAAACAGTTGCATCCAAATTCAAATTGGGGGAATCCAATAAGAGCCAAATGACTCATTTAGGAAATGCTAACCTGGATGAAATTCAGTTCAGTGGTCCAGCAACAAATACTAAAGGTATTATTAAACTTAGACTAGTTATATATTTTTAATGCTTGTACTTTGTCAGACATATAGTGGATTCAACTGTTTGTCACTTTCATTTGTGTTGTTTTCTTCTTCTATTGCTTGTATTTTGTGTTGTAACTAAGCACCAAACGGAGCAGCGCTCCTAATCTCGTTGTGCAACAACTATGCAATGACAATAAAGGCTTTCTATTCTATTCTATTCTATTCTATTCTAATTCCTGAAGCCAGAGGCAATGGCGTTGTTGCATTTTTAAGCATGACAGAAACAAGTTGGTTAAAAAACGTTTACAAAGAAGTTCTTGTGTGCTGAGTCTGGTTCAGTTGAAGCCTGAGGTATTAAATAATAAATGTGCTCCTTTTTCCACTTGACAGGCAAACATGCTCACACAAACACATGCATGGTTTTCACGTTTATGTAATGACATCTACTTCTAGATTGCTGCCGGACTAGAAAGCGTTTATAATGTTTTATGTGGCAATTAAAGTTGACATTTGACGAGTAATTGCAATATATTTTTGTTCAGAGCTGCATCTAATTTTACAGGCCAAAGATATGGACTTCACAATCTCATCTTCGTGCGCACTGTCTTAATAGACCATTTAATTTTAGATGTGTAAATGTATGTGTCTTTGATTAAGAGGGGAGGAGATAGGGAGAGAGATGCCCCCCCGCAGCCAGAGGTACTTTCTATCTGTCAGCCAACAGATTTAGAATGTAATACTCTTATGCTCAACAAAATGAGCGATTTGTTTCATTTACAGTGTTTGTCCCAGCAGTGTGAGCCAATGAGAATTGAATCGGTTCATGTTTTGTGGAGTGAAGATCCATACCTGTGTTACACTGAAATCTAAGACCAATCAGCCTCTCTGTCAGACGGCACTAGCGGCGTCTTTATCCTCTTTTGGCAACATTCGGTAGACTTTGAAAGCATTTCTCTCTGGCAGATTGACTCTGCTGTGAAACAGTCATGTTTGCTTTGCACTGCATGAGGCCGTAAAACTAAAATCCCCACAGAGTCGTGGAAATTAGATTTACGGTGTGGTCGAGCCTCATCTGGAGGAGGGCCAGAGAGAGGAAGCCTGTTTGTAGGACATGGTGGATGGAAAGCAAAGAAACGCTGATGTTTAGGGGAAAAAACAAAAGAAGGGGAACACACACACACGGATGCATTTATAGATGCAAGTTCATTTGCTTTTTCATCATTTTGCTGAACGGCAGCATTAGCTAAATAATAAATGCAGCATCTTACCATGTCCTAAGTGGTGCCTTTCACATTTTCTGCAAAGAGCTTTCTACATGTCAGATACTAGGAGTAGTGGGAACATGATATTCATGACATACAAGCATTTAGCTAAACTACAATCAGTTAGTGATATTATGAGAAAAGTGTGGGTTTAGTTCTGCTATGGTTTTTTTCCCCTCGAGGTTGCTTGGATTTCTTGGAATTTAAAAACACAATGAAGACACATTTTATGGTTCATTTAGATTTAAGATTAAGTAAGAATCTCTGGAATTTAGAAAATGCGTCCCTGCATTGTACTTGCCAGGAGGAAGATACACAGGTATTTATTTATGATGGGAAGCATCATTGTTCACATACATTGCTTTAAATCGCGCTTTGTCTCATTGTTCCTCATATTACCGCTTCATGTTTTAGCCCTCTCCATGCAGCTTTTGTGCACAATTTAGCAGTGACAAAGCATTTTCAGTTTTTCCACTTACACCACACACTCAATTTACTTTTGAAATCCTGTTTGACAGATGGCTTTAATGAAGCTATGCCTCTCAGTATAGCGGCATTTATCAGAAGTCCCCTATAAATAAACCATCTGATATTATGTTCAGATGCTGCAGTAAGTGGCATGTATTAAATGTTATTGGAGGAATCTATCTTCTGGTCCACTATGATGCATAATCCAGAATTAGATGCAAACAACGGTCTCCCTTCCACTCTCTCTCTCTCTCTCTCTCTCCTTGGTGTGTCCCCTGAGGCCATTTCAGACAACACATGCAGTGTGAATAATTCATCGCAGAATTCAGCTTTGAAACATTGGACCATCCCTGAATGACTGACATAATGAGAGCCTTTCATTTTTAGATTGTGAAAAGCAACAGTAGATCTGCAATGGCTGCGTGACGTGCTCTCAAAGAGTGTATTGTATATCCCATTTATGTGTGTTGTCTTCCATGTTTTTTTTTTCCAAACTGAGGTGTCATCCAAATGAAGCCATCAGATTGTGATCTTTACTACAGTATTCATACGTTTACTATATGTTGAAAGGATTTCTCTATATCCGCAGGGGAATTTTGAAGAAACTTCATCTGCTGTATTCCTGGAACGCACTTTCCCAACCAGTGATCTTCCCACAAACATTATCTCACTTTGGTCTGTTGACTGGGGGGGCAATGTTTGAGAATAAAATGGCTGACCCTGACGCATCATGACAGTGTACCATTTTGTGGCATTTGGCACACATCACAGTCACAAGGCCACCTCACCACATTGCATCACTTTTTTTTCCCCCTCTGGAATGTAGAGAAACATGTTGTGAAGAGCCGAATACCTTTGCATGAGCATTACCATGGGTCGTTATGAGTGTTATTATTATTGTCAAAGTGAAGAACATTTGGAATACAGCATTTAAATACCAAATGGCCGCTGAGAGAGTTAAAGATATCTCATCCAGATATTGTGAGTCGCTTCACTCTAGCAGCCACAACCACATCGTCTGTGCATTTTGTACGTCCCCTTCATAAATAAACTTAACCATGCCAGTTGATTGCTGCAAATCTACTAAAGACATTGTAATTCAGCCTGTCGCCCACCCCCGTGGCAAATTAGAGGGTGGCGCGTTTGTATTGTCTCAGAAGGAAGACGGCTCATAGCAGCTCTGTGGTTTGGTTAATCCTAGAGCAGCTATGCTCTCTGCAGCTGCAGGGGTGTGTTGTGAGAAAAGGGAAGGCTTCAGTGACAAGGAAGAGACAGTGAGCACTGTTGATTACTGCCTGTTCGCACAGAATATGTGCGCAGGCAGTTTTTATCGGCACGCTTTATCGGGACATCACTGAGCCGGTCAGCAGCAGTGTTCCAAAACGAAGGATGCATTTACTTCATTCTAAATGAGAATGACCTTCATCAATACACACGCTGTTTATCCTGCACCTATTGACCCGGACTGTGTTTGTCTCTTCGTGGTACAGAGTCCACTGGGATGGAGTAGAATCACAAACACGTGCAAAAACCCAGCTTTTGTTGCGTAAACATCAGCCACGCGAGAATCAGTTGGTTTAGGAATTCAATATATGACTGAGGAGGATTCTTGAATGCTCTCGTTTATCACTTTTGATGAAAGGAACAGCCTTCAACCTAAATTTATTTCCTTCCGGAGTCCTTGCTATATAGAAATATATCACGGGATATTATTTAATCTGCTTGATATTCGTATACAGTAGTATGCCCAGGAAAAGAGCCTGTCCCAGAAAGCAGGAGCAATGATTTTTGTCATAAAAAGAGCTTCTCCAGGTTTTACTCTGTGCAGAACCGACTACATCTGTCACTCCTCTCCGAGAGACAAGGTTGTACTAACTAGCAGGAAGGATCACAGTATCAGCCTCTAGCAGTACATCTGAAATACATAACAACCAGACCAGGGAAGAGGCCTTGCAGCAGCGCATACTGTATAAAAAACATGGAGAACAAGACAACATGACGACACATGGGCGTGTGTGTGTGTGTGTGTGCGTGCACGCTCACTGTGTTTTAATGGATCCTCTCATCTCTTTGCTGTACTAATGGCTCTGTTTTCAAAGGTCAGTCTTCTGCAATGACTGCATGCTGTGATAATTAGGCCAGAATGAAAACCATATCCTCAACATCAGTGCACAGGAAGCACAAAATTCCTACTGGCCCAATTACTGTGCCACCTCGTTGTTCCATCACAGGAACAAATTGTAGCAGGACAGCAGAGTTTTTTCTTTGAAGCATTGTTAATTCTTACTCTCCCATCTTCCCGCAGGCTTCTCACCTCGATGCTGGGCCTGACAACCCAGCCCATTTGAATATGAACCACTATGCCAATAGGAAGAGCGCGGCTGAGAGCATGCTAGACGTGGCCCTGACGATGGCCAATGCTGGATCAGGGGCCAAACTCCTTTTTTGTCGCTATCGTCACCCTAATCAGCATCTCCATTTGCCTGCAGGTCACAGTCGGAGTCCTGCTGATCTTCATAGGTCAGAAAACGAACACAGTCAGAACCCTTTTGGTCCGTAACAGGCGTTACTGTTTTCCAACAGTCACGTGCCCCTTTTGTTTTATCCTGTCTACCTGGTCCAGCAAGATTCATTAATGTTGCGTTCACTGACTATTGAATTTCTCTGCTGTGTAGGGCGAAACTAAGTTGGTTTTGATGGAATTACCAAAGAAAGTAAAATGTTTGGACACAATTTAAATGTAGGTAACTTATATCTGCCCTCTACTATACAGACATCAGATGTTTCTATATGCAATGTCAGAGTCACAGTATTAATTTACACACTACTAGAAGACAAATGCTCTATCTGTCCCATGTGAAAAAAATAAATTACAAATAATAGCAATAATAAGAATACATTTTGAACTTTGACTCCCTACATGCAGCATATTCATTTCTCCATAGCGCTCCAGCAGATACCCCCCCCCCCCCCCAGCCCCCTACTCATCCTCAAAGCAATATCAAATTCTCAACGCCCTTTTCATTCGCTCGCTTCATTTTCCTTGAATGTTCTGAACCTGGCTAACTGCCCCCCCCCCCCCCTCACATGGATCCAGCTTTGTCTAATGGAACCAGTGGGGCATGATGAGAGTGGCCTACATACCACCATCGCCACAACGCCACTACTCCACCGCACCCTAAGCAGATCAGGCACGAACATACACATGGCGAAGAGGGGCGCTTGCAGCTTTTAACTTTTAGTAATGTCCCACAAACACACACACAGACATGGCGAAAACACACATGTCTGACAAACTGACATTATTTATAGCCCAGTGTCTCTAAGGGTAAAGGTGACAACACTGTCATCACAAGACCGATTAGTTCACCCTTGTATTTAGATCAAGGTTAACCCATAATCACAGAACATAAACATCAAAAATAAGATTTCCTTGATCGCATCTCCCTCCACTTGTCCTCTTCTTTCAGTTTATATCAGCATGCTTTTAATCTGAAGCCTGTTGCCTCAAACGATAAGACTCAATGACCAGACCAAAATAACATGAGAAATCTACTATAGTAATAGAAAAATCTGAAATTTGGACAGCTTTAATGCTGGGCTTGTATTCAAAAAAATGTTTAAAAAAATTCAGTTCATTGAGAAAGAATTTTACTGCTGTAATATTTTATTTTCTTATGTCATTATGCCCCAGAAAGCTTGTCCTCCCTGTCAGAGCTCTTTTTTTTTTTTTTTTTTTTAAAAAGCTTAAAAGCTCCTGTTACAAAAATACATAAATTGACTTATTTGGGATTTAAATAGTTGCCAACACAAATCATATTTATAAAGAGAATGTATTTGATCCGGTTTTACATCTGGAGTTGTTGAATTAGACTTGAGTGTAATTCTAAGAAACAAAAACCTGTAACTTGTTCTGTCATTAATTATGATGAGTTTCAGTTAAATACCTGTTTTCCCATCCTAGCTGTAATATACTATAGTGCTCCTTTACTTCATATGACTTTTCTAAAGTATTTGTATGCGAACTCGCTGTACCCAGAATTAACACATTGATTGATAGTAACTCCGTGTCTAATGACTTGGCCCGAGCCCCAGAATAAAGTAGATTGCTGATACTTGCAATACATTCATTGAGCGTGTTGGTGAGTGTGTGTTTTACTTCTTCTCTTTTTTTCATATAGTTCGTCGGAACCTGAATGATGAGGAGAAGCATCAGAGGCTGAACTTTACAGAAAACTGTGTCACAGGTTTGGTTTTCATGATCGTGGTCGTCAACATCTTCATCGCAGCTTTTGGAGTCCGCAGGCCAGCTGACCAAAATACGCAAGCCAGTATACGTTGTTTATGTTCACCCCCCCCCCCGTTCTCTGCTCCCCTGTCTCTATTCAAAAGTGTATTTTCTCTCCTGCCTTTGTGTGCAGTTTGCTCCAATAGATATCCATTGAGTCAGCATGTTTTTGGTCCTCGTCTCTCCTGACCTGACCTTTACGACCCCTTTACCTGACCTACAAACACACTGACCTCTCCAGGCTCTCAGAGAAATTTCCATCAGAAAACGACTGGAAAAATGAAATGCAACTACTGCTAGGTTGGGAGAAAACCATTGTCCTGCAGAAAACAAGATAGAAACAGCCGTTTGAAAGGGGTCTGGTACGCAAACAGGGCAACAGTTGTTCCTAGTGGACAAAGACGAAAGAGGAGACAATGACAGCCAAGACCACGCGACCTTAAACCGTCTCCTTGGCTTTGACCCCGGGCGCTGCAAACCGCAGGTACAAGAGCACAAATGCTGACAGCGAAACGAGCTTCAATTTTTAACCTCAGTGATGAGGTAGGGCGCGCCTCCTGTGACTCTGGGCTCCGACCTACTTCCACGGCGTTCACCTTACAGACACGTCGTTCCCCAGCCGCAGGCGTCGTACCCAATATTTAATTACAACAATGTTGAGTTGCGCCATAACTTTCTGTGCTATGAGGGAAGAGTGTCTGTGGTTCCCTGGACCAGCAGCCGGTGAGTCAGCATCAACACAGTCCAGCCCCCCCCCCCCCATCTGAACCGCTTGTTAAAATCCAAGCCTTAATTAGACTGTGTTTCAGAAGGGTCGCTGAAGCCTCAGTTCACAGCCACACACAAGCAGCTTCAGTCCTCTTCACTTAACCGCTGGAGGAAAATTCATTTAAGAAACTAGAATTTCTTTAACGCAACAGGACAAAGCACTTTTGAGATTACAGCCAGCGTCACAATGTGGTCCTCTTCCTCCTCCTCCACAACTATCATTTGGTAACCTTGGAAACTGCCAGACGTGCCAAGAGCCAGATTTATGACACACACAGCTCCACTCAAGGCAGATCAGTATAAATAGAAACACACACACACACACACACACACATCCTGTGTGTCTATGGCAGCTACCCTTCTGGCTCTGGGTCAGTTCATAAGTGTAACAATCTGGCTCTGCTAAGGAGCAGTGAGTAGTTTTGGGTCAGACAAAGGAAGACCAATAATAGCTCTCTCATGAAAATATGGATGTCGCTTTGCAATCGCCCTTGGGAAACTTCCAACCCCACTTTAACACCTCCACGTCCCTCCTGTCTCCATCTCCCCCCCCCTCTCATCTGCTGCTCTTGATGCAGAGGAGACGGAGGCAGAAAGGTGTAGCTCGGCGATCTGCGATCAGACTCCTGAGCTGTACATGTGAATCACGTGGCCGTTTTCTCTGATTCATCATCATAAAAAATAGTTGAAGTGGCTCCAAGTGAGTCTGTAATGCCTTCGTCCTGCCCACTGTTCTCTCTCGAGAGGTTTAACAGTGTTTGGCATCGCACTTAATTCAGTTGTCTGTACTGGTTCAATCACTTTGATCGTCATTATTAATGAATGAGGCCAGTCTGCTGCCCTCGGTTTGTCATTGTTATGGAGCAACAGAACACACTTTGGTGCACTGAGTGGGGTTAGATCGCCATCTAGTGTATTTAATTGTCGATAACCTAGATCGGCTGTCAGTTTGGTGAATGTCAGATTTTCCTATTGAGCGTGCAGCTAAGAGTATTTGGTGTCGATAAAGTTCATTCCTGTCTCTGTGTTTTACCTTTTTTCATATTCAAATAATGCAACTCCAGGTGATGTTAAAAATATATATATATATATTGTGCTTTACTTCAGTTTAACAGCTAGTTGAGCCCTTTGACCTCTACAGACCACCGTAGGTGATTTTCACATCAGTTAATACAGAATAAGAGTGATTGAAAACACCAGTGTAAATGTGCAGGTACATTCAGTTATTTTAAATTACATTTCAGCCAAATATATGAGTGGAATTAATGGTTCTGCTCACATGATAAATTCAAGCACGTCTCGCAGGTGCAACAATAAAGAGACATGACTTGTGGAAGTTAATGACATCATGACTCAATGTCTGCTTCTCTGAGATTAAAAAAAAAAAGAATGTACTTTCATTTGGCACAGCAAAGCATGACATTTCACGGCTTGTTCATTTCAAAGGACTAATTAATTACCATTCAAACACCTAAACTGCTTGATTTCTTTCAGCTTTCCAGCCTAAGCATAGCAAATGAGAACATCGTTACTAAGTCTCGCTGCAGATCGGTGAAGAAATGGCCCAGCGTGTAGCAACGTCTCATTATCTGTGGGCGGAAAGAGAGGACAATGGAGAATTTTAAGAAGTGTGGAGAAAATTGCAAACACAAATGGAATGGAAATATGAATTGAGGTGCTTTAGATGCAGTTACACGAGTAATAATTATTCAAATTAAGTGCAAATGCCCCAAAAATAAACTCCCTCATCATTCTGTATGACTCGCCTCTGTAATAGTAGAGCATTGCTGCAACGACTACCAAACTGAGACAGCTCAGGAAGAACACCGGTCCTGCAGAAAGACAGGAAAAAAATGTATCATTAGCAACTATTAGACTGATAACTATGAGCGTAAGGATATCTGATCAACAGGTGAGCATACGAGATAAATAATGGTTAGCAAAAATTAACCAAATATCAGGCTTTGTGAAGACAGTTTTTTGCAGGCAATGCAAGCAATCATTTATTTGTATGACATGATCAGGAGTCGTTTTTTTCACTGCATCCCTGATGACCCAGTTCTGCTCCGATACCTTTGATCCCTGACTGCTCAAAGGAATGCAGGACAGAGGAAGTTCACACGTGAGCTCAACAGACCCACAAGGCCAAAGCCCTGGTTGTTATAGAATGAATGGTGAAGTGGTGGGGAGCAGGAGGGGCCCACATTCTGGTCCTAGGGGTTAAAAGGTTCAGTAGACAGCTACTTTTGCCAAAGTACAAAGCATAGCTGGGCTTAAGGGTCTTGAATGAGGATCAGTGAGGAGTAAAGAGGCACCCTGACTCAAAAACACACCAACCATAAGACCACCTGCTGTCAAATGAAACGTTTGTATGACAAAGGTGGAATTGAGCCCATCTCTGAACATTTATTTACACATTTATTCACCAAATTTTTTGTTTTGTGAATTAGAGTAAAGATTAGATGCAATTAGATGAGATAAAAAGCTGTGCATCAAAGAGTATTTTGAAATGCTGATGGACTTTACCTCTGTCATTAAGCACACACCGCTCCGGGTAGATTGCTCTCGTGCCAGTCCATTTCGGATCTGCCATCTCTAGAAAGGAGAGCACAGTGAGTTCATCTGTAAACCTCGCACTTTAAATAGCAGCATGCGTAATGTTGGATCCACTGCTTGAATCGGGGTGCGGGCCTTTCTCTGTATCCTAAATAGGATCAGCTTCCTTAAAGCTAGACAGGGCAGTTATCCAGCAGGAAGTCTTATTGCTAAAGGCAGAATGCTGCGTAGAAATCTCAGTTCCATTCTCCACCTAAAGTGCTAAAACACTGCAAGTGCTTTCTCTGAGAAGCTCCGCCAAAAGGCCGATTTTACCTCTTTGCATCACTCTGGTGGGCAGGCAGCAGTAGATGTCTTCAGCAAGGATGTGAAGTCCTCTGTAGAATTCACCACAAGCTTCCTCGCCCTTCCCATGCAGATGCTTCAAAAGCTCAGCTAACCGCGCCTCGGTGGAAACACTCAGGTCCCTGAACTGCGGGCGGAAACACATTTATAATAGACTCCATGCGCCAAATTCAATGTCGCTGATTCAAGTCTGCCAAATGAGCTGTTGTTTTTGTTGAAATGGTATCTTATAGCATCTGTATAGTGACCCTGTGAGCTTCCTTGTCACTGAGTATCTGCGGGTAGATCCTGTTCAGCTGCAGCACCAGTCTGTCGAGCAGTTCGGTGTCCAACCGCTTATCAGAGCGCAGGAACTGGGCGTCCCGCTGGAGCAGCTCATGATGACCATCAATGTCTAGAAGAGGAAGGGGAATAAGGAAAATGCCCTGCAGTATGTTTTTATTCCTGAATTCTTATTATAAACACGCAACAGTTATCTTTGGGTTGTGTGTGCCGTACTGTGGAGGTCTGATCAGGAGAAGCTTATCATGACCTTGATGGTTAAAAGGTGTAGTGTAGCAGCAGCTATCCTCTCAGTGTCCAGTAGTGTGTCACTGAACGTTAGCTCTTATTGATGGTGTGTTTGATTGCATTTTGGAAAATGATCTTTCAAGCAACTGATCATCAACATTTAGTGAAGCTTGAGATGGAAACTATAATCAAATTTAAGTAAACTGGTGGGAATATTTTTTGACATAAACTTGATAAAAAAAAAAGAAAATCAACATTAACTGTGTGTTGTTTTTTTTAGCCTGGCTCCATGTCAGACAGGAAAAAGTATTTCACAATACAGGTATACATTTACTGTCTGACAAAACCCATAATGTATAAATATAATTTATTTGCCAGAACACGCCCGAATAAACGCTGAGTGTGCCACTGTCTTATTTATCCACGACGAAACATACAACTCTATACAGTACTGCATAACAGAGTACTGCACAACAGAGTACTGCATAACAGAGTACTGCATAACAGAGACGCGGGTGCGTCTCAGAGGAGAGGAGACGCACCCGCGAGTACTGGTGCGTCTCCTCTGAGTCAGTGCGCAGGGATTTTTAAAAAAAATCATCAACTAAACAATGAAGATGTTACTTTCAATTCACAAACCTGTCATACTGAGTGTGACAAACAATTTGAACGTGGCGGTTTCCCACCGACAGCCTCCTCGTCCTCGGTAAAAACGCGCCGTTCCCCGCGCGTCGCGTCACCGACGTCACGGCCGCGTGACCTCCACCGGTCCGCAGACAGATTACCGGTACTGGGATCTTACCTTTAAGCTTTCTGTTACAAACAGTGGACGGCAAAAAAGGCCTTTCAGTACTTTATTTAATTATTTTCTTTTGTTTAAAATAAATGTCAGCACAGAGACTTAGACCACTAATAATAATAATTATTATTATTATTATTGTCACTTTTCAATGTTGAGTTTGATTGTACAATAAATGCAAAAATGGCACCAGCAATGGGCAACACTAGCATTCATACCAAAAGACAAAAAAAAAAAGCAAATAATGATAATAAAATAAATCTTGAATTTGTTAACATTCTTTAAATTTTAGATTCACATAGCCTACCCTCCAGCACATCTAACAAACTGGACTCAAGTCCGTCCTCTGGCCCAGCAGCCTTCTATGTGCCGTGAACGCCTCTGTTATTGACGTTAATGGAGGTTAACGTTTATTTACAAGGCGGTGCCATCTGACAGAGCTGGTGTCCTTAAAGTGCAATGGACCCCCTTTTCCGGCAGAGGGCAGTGTGCCATTAGAGTTTACAAAAGGCACGTACTGTCAGAACCTGTACAGAACTACATCCAGCAATGTTCAGCTATTACTTCCCGTCGTCGTCGTCGATACGGCTGACACCGTCCGTCCAGTAAAAATGATCTCTCCTGATGTGTAATCCGGACTCACACTGCTATAATCCGTACGGAATGTTCTTTGGTGGGATTGATATTCCTGGTGTTGGACCCGAGCAGGGTCGATGGGGTCGCTCCTCTTGACAAACTGCTCTGCTGCCACACCGGACCGGGCCTTGCTGCCTGGGTCCGGACGAGGCCCGGATTCACAGTTTGAAAGGAAGTCTGAGGAGGTCCGAAGTATTGAGAGGGTGGACCGGAGATCTGCGTGGGGTCTGGGTTCTGGGGTATCAGAGGCCCGTTGTACTTGTGGCCCGGGAGAGCGGAAAGCAGAGGACTGTGGTTGCGTGTGTGGGCGGGGCCGTGGGCGTACTGGCGATGACATCTGTGGAGGAAATGGAAGTTTGAAGTTCTTCCATGTTTCTTCTGCTTTGAATGTAAAAACTTTTAAAGTGATTTCACATTTTGACTGTTTCGGCCCCCGACCTCACCTGCAGAGCTGCATGTTGTCGCACAAGGCCGAGTTGCAGGTGTCCCAAAATGACAGCACCTTGTCTTGGGTGTTGTTATTGTTGTTGTTGTTGTTGTTCCTGCCTTTGTTGCTGAAGCGAGATCTGTTGTTCTCCTGGTATTGGGCGTCCTCCCTCCACTGCCGCAAATCTGACTCACTGTAAAAAGCATAAAAGATCATCAGTTTGAACTCACATCCAGTTTTGTTTTACGCTATTATGGAGATATTGTGAAATATCTGTATTGAAGGAGTATTTCAAAATTGATGGAGCTGTAAAAAATAAAAAACAAAAAACATCTTTGTAGGAATGTTACCTTTCACAGATCTATTTAAACGATTCCTCCTGTCATGTTTCAGATGCCTGACTTGATAGTCAGAGACATTTGGGTGTTGGTGCTCCTTTCAAAGACTGAATGCGTAATTCCCAAGAGGTATCCTTATTAAATATTGCGACATGAAGTAAAGATTTGAGAAACGTGGGTTTTTTATTACTTCCATAACCCCATAGATTTATCTCCATTTGGGTGACACCTCTAACCGCCTTTATATTCTTGTGGTGCAGGACAACATATTTTACGTTACGCACTGGACATTTTGTTTTTTTTGCACTTTGACGTTCTTTAACTGTGTTTTGCTGATAAGATCATTTGTGCACCGTCACTCAAAACTTCCCACGTGACGTTTATTAACCTCCGGTTGCGCTGGAACATTTTCTATTTTTCTACTGGGAGCAGGTTCTTTTTCTTTCATGCACTGAACAAGACGACGCGTCCTGAACATGAATGCGGGTGACGTGTAAAAAGCATTGTTTTGTTTTTTAACATTACGGTGTCCACCATTTTATTTATTGCTGTTTGCTTCTCACTCACGTCTCCCTCTTTTTCTTCTTGTCCTCCTTCATGCAGTCCAACAAACAGCAGGCGATGAAGGCCACAGACAGGAGTAAGATTATGGCGGAGCTTATGACAGACGCCAGCACGGCCACACGGAAACCATACTCCTCATAGGGAGTCAGAGCTGGAATGGCAACAAAGAATGTCTTTATTACCGTGTAATACACTCAAGGTGTCAGACATCACGCTGCCCATTCGAAGGATTCTGAATCAGACTTTTAACACTGGCAGATTTACGATTCCCTTTATTTTGATTCATCCTTGAGCAGCCGATTCTTCTTCTTCACATAATCCAGACTCTATAGAGCTTTAATTAGACCACCAAGTCCCTTGTACAGTACAGCATTGCTCATGCCTCAGTGCTCATGGCATAATGTTTAATATATATTCCATCTCTTCTGAATAATGAGCTGACAGTGAAAATTCGGCTGAGGTCTTTTGCAACCGCTGCAGTTTTCCCAGCAGAAGCATTAGAAACATTAAATGTGCACGCAAACAAATCTCATTTATAAACTGTATGAAAAACTGCGATTAATAAAGAAACATCCCCCCAAGCCGGTGAGTGTCATTCTCTCTATGTTAGCTCTCTGCTTACGTTTACAGTGGTTCTCCCCGACCCAGTGGGTGCTGTTGGTGTCCATGACGCACATCAGCTCACTTCCGACCAGTTTGTGTTTTTCTGGGCACTGCAGAGAAATGACTGTTCCCACATTGGTACCGTTGCCCTGGATGATCCTCTGGGTGCCCAGTGCTGGCAGGGGGATGGGTGTGCACTGAGCACGGCGTTCATCTAAGACATAATAATCATAGTCTGCGTGTTAAAAGTGTATGAAGAATTGTTCATCAGTTTTGTTTTCATCCAAATGATCACGAAAACAAAGACGAGCGACGTCCTGCAGATGAGATTAAGCGTAAAATGGGACAGTCATTCCAGTTATCAGTGCTGAAGCCACGTGGAGCGGCAAAACACATGCGTGACATAACACTGCCCCCCCCCCCCCCCTAACAGTCTTGCAGTATCGAAGCAGGAAATGTGATAAATAGTTAAAAAAAGCCCTGCAACGCCGGAGGAAACACCCAGGCCATCTGGAGCGGCGCTGAACAACTGGCTATCATCGAGCTCAGTGCTCAGCATGTTAACGGAGAGGAGGCCTCTCACTGCATCGACTCAGTGCACAGCTTAGTTCAATGGACGTCCAACTCGAGACCATCCCCTCATCATGAAACAAAGACGATAACAGCAGCTCAGCTATTCCCACAATGGCAGAACTGGAATGAAGAATATACGATTGTGTGCAGGAAGAGTCAAATCCAGGTTGTTTGTGAAGGGAAACTGGCTCCTGCGTGAGTTCACCGTGTTTTACAAAGTTAAGGTTTGAGTTCCCAAAGTTTTATTTCCCCTTGCCGTGATGCACTGCTTGCGTTTACGGTTGAGTTTTTAATGTCTTACACAGTTTTACTCTGAAGAATGGCACTAAGGATAACCAATGTACTTTTAAAAGATCTCAGAGTACGTCAGTGTAAGACTTTACATCAGTGATCTGCAGCATATAGGCGATAGAAATGGTCAAAGGAGAAATACAACAGTATAAAGAATGTAGTAGAAAATATTCTGACTCCGCCCCTTTATATCATGAAAGCCAATTAAGAAACAAGTTGATGTGGAGAGGCATCAGATCAAAAGAGAAAGAAAGAAAGATCGACTCGAGCTGCTGAGGTGCAGCATCAGCTCAACATATTCATGTTTATGCAAGTCGAGGACCGACTTCACTGCCAATAGGGAGAGAGCATCACTTTTATATAACGTACATGTGTGTGCGCGTGTGCGCGTGCACGTAACGCAACGTCAAGCTGTGCATCGGCTCGACTTGAACAGCTGGTGTTTCATCCATTTTTTCTCCACTTCCTCTTTGCATGCTGCTTTTAAAATGACAAGAAGTCACGCAGTAGGATAACGGTAAAGGCGCACTTTCATTTGGATCCGCCCCTCTTCTACCCAAATGAAGAAATCAATTCATCTATTTATGAACAGATGCTCTTCAAATAAGATTTTCTAAACTCTGAATGCATCATTTTATTTTACTGTTGCTCCTCTGTTTGCTCAGAAAGTACTTCAGACCCCCAGAGGGACGCACACGCAGAAATACATGAGGTCTAACGCAGTCTGTCTCTGTCTCTGTCTCTGTGTCTGTGTCTGTCTCTGTCTCTGTCTCTGTCTCTGTGTCTGTGTCTGTGTCTGTGTCTGTGTCTGTGTCTGTGTCTCTGTCTGTGTCTGTGTCTGTGTCTGTGTCTGTCTCTGTGTCTGTCTCTGTGTCTGTCTCTGTCTCTGTGTCTGTCTCTGTCTCTGTCTCTGTGTCTGTGTCTGTCTCTGTCTCTGTCTCTGTGTCTGTCTGTCTGTCTGTCTCTGTCTCTGTGTCTGTCTGTTTCTGTCTCTGTCTGTCTCTCTGTCTCTGTCTCTGTGTCTGTGTCTGTGTCTGTCTGTCTGTCTCTGTCTGTCTCTATCTCTCTGTCTGTCTCTGTCTCTGTCCTGTCCCGCACAAATCACAGTAACCGCTCAAGTCCAGCATGGATTATTCGTGTTCTATTTATTTCACGTACCTGATTTTTCCCGTCCATCTGCACTCGTAAAATGAGTCCTGGAAACATCCGTTATGGAAGCGGTTGCCGCTGACATGTTGGTGACAGACGGACGCCAAATCAGTTCCGCTCTTTGGGCTGTGCGTAAAAACTGTGCGCCGTTGCGCAGCGGTGCCCGGTCCAGAGCGAGTCGGGATTCCTTCCGATGGGTCGCGCGTTTGGCGTCTCCGTGTCGGTCTTTTCCGCCTCTTTTCCTTCTAAACGAACATCTTATCAAACACAGTCTTCCGGACAATGCGTCCTCACCGCGTCATTCACTTCTAACGCGCGGCGTGGACAGCGGCTCCTGCCGCGCAAGCGGGTGGGTGAGAGAGAGAGGAAGTGTTCGGCCTTGTCGATCAGAAAAATGACTTTCATGGATGACTCCAGGTCAGACTAAGGTGCACGGCACGGACCTGCGCTTCCGGGGTAGCACCTGCATCAGCAGCCAAAAAAGGAGGGTAGGAAAACAAAAAAAAGGTCGCAGGGTGTTGAACCGGTAATTCTATTTCAGCAAGACATGAAAATCTGCAAAGACACACAAGCAGTGACGTAAAAACATTCATGAGAGACTTAAAAAGCAGCGCGTCGCAAATGGCACAAGAGACAGCCCAAAGTTTAGGAGCTCCTTATCATCCAAATAGAGGACTCACCTTCGAAGTACAAAGAACAATCTTACTTTTTTTTTCATGATGGACATAAATCCTTCTATCACAAGATGGTTCCCATAAAGAATGAAACAATCCCCACGGACTGTAATTTCCCCCACATTTGCTTGTTTTGTTTCCCCACAGGAAAATCTCAAACTGTTCCTTGGATGCGATCGTGCACGGGTCGATTTCTGGTCCTGTGTTTTTTTGAGGCAGATGCAGAAACAGATGCGGAATCTGGATTTGGCTTTTCATTTTCTTCCATATTGTCACATAGAGCGGGGATTGGAACAGTTTGCCAGCATCATAAAAAAATAACATTATTTCATGATGTTTTACTGCTACGTGCAACCAGATCCAAATCGTCTGGCGTCCAGGTTGAAATGAATTTCATGAGTCTGTGGAAGTTAATTCAGTCCAATCTAAAAGCAACACTTTCCTTCCACCTCAGTTTAATGTCATCGAGGATTCAGGGTGTGTGTGTGTGTGTGTGTGTGTGTGTGTGTGAGACGGTGTCTGATGTGAGTGATAAGTGTCTCCACAGACAGGGAACGTTTAAAGTCAGGAAGCAGAGGTCTGAGTTAGTGTCCTGGATGAATGTACAGTAAACCAAATCCACTGTTAGAAAACTATCATGTGCATCTCATGAAATGTGCAGTAAAAATTTAAACCATCTGTATACACTTGACATAATTCCTGTCCATCTCAGAGGTACAGACAGGAAATACATGCAGTAATTATCTGGACTTTCCAGATTCCAATTTGACTCTTTCTTTCTGGCAAACTATTTCCAGCCTACTTGGGCTCTTAACAGAACATTTGTCATGGCCTTGCTGCTCTTTGCATAGGGTTGGAGGAGTCTTTCTGCTATTGATTTCAGCCCGTAGGCGTTAAAAACGTATATCCTAAAAAAATAAAATATGTCCTCCGCTCTCTGAGATACGCCGGAAGTCAACCAGTCGCGTACTTTTTCATGAGTCATAGTATTGAATATTAATGACGATGTAGTTGGAAGGAAAGCACATTTCAGTACTTGAACGCATCCTTGTGAACTTTTACTTCATTCTTCAAACTCACCACATAAGAATATTTGACATTATCTTTAGTGGCAGACAAAGAGGAAAAAGACAGAGGAAGAAACAGAGGGGATGAAGGATGAAGACGTTTTTAAGTCAGCTACAAGCGTTTGAGTTTCCTCTGGTGAGCGCTGAAGAGATGGTTGCTACAGCAACTGAGAGTCTCAGCGGGTGTTGTTTGGACTCTCAGTGCCTTCCACTTCAGGCTTGGGAGCTCTATAGACTGTTCAATTCAATTGACGACCAAATGACTTGTTAATGAAACCTAGGACAATCGATAAGGCCTCTTTAACTGTTCCACAAAAGGAAAAAAAGCTGATATTGATCCTTGAACCTTTTTAGGTTCTCAGCATATTTCAGACTCTTGGTTCTTCAATAATTATTGTACTTCCTCTCGGTAAGTTCTGATGTCATCGAATGAACGCCCTGCAGAGTCTGTTTCATTTCATTCTGTCTGTTTCTGTCATTCATTTGCTGAAATGTGACATCTTTGTCTTGTGGGAGAGTTCTGGCCTGCTCAACCCCTACAATAACAAAATAGTCATCTGACCCCCCCCCCCCCCCAAAAAAAAAAACATGCAGTCAACCCTCTGCAGATTAGGGAAAGGCAAAGGCAAAGGCATGCCAGACCAGCCAGACCAGCCATATCAGCGTGCCACGGCTCTGCTGGTGGGGAGGAACCGTTCCATCACGCAGGTAATTAAGCAGAGCAGGAGGGGAACATCTTCCATTGCCAAAGGCCCGCTTATCACCGCTGCACAAAAACAGGCGACATATGGCCGGAGGTTTGGTCAGAGAAAACTGAAGGTGCCCTCTCTGAAAGCATCACATATATCGCATTGCTTCCTGTGAAATACGCCACATCCTCCAACTTTCTGCTACTGAGGCCAGAAGAAAAAGAGGACAATGCAGAAGCACAGACAGAGTCACCATACTACCCCGCAGGTTAGCTTAAGGGCTCACAGCCCTGTCTGCTTAGCCGTGTTAATATAACTGTTGTAACCGGGGACGACTCCCGGCGAGCAGCAGGGGCAGCCCAGCGGGGTCCTAAGACAACAAATAAAAGATCCTGCAGGGTGGCGTGAATGGATGTCCAGAATGCAAACAGGAGTCAACTGAAGGTAATTGGTTCAGCATGAGCATAGAAAACAGGACAAATGTGATCACAAAAGTGTGTGTGT
The DNA here is from genome assembly GCF_040956055.1 of Brachionichthys hirsutus. NCBI lineage: Eukaryota > Metazoa > Chordata > Actinopteri > Lophiiformes > Brachionichthyidae > Brachionichthys > Brachionichthys hirsutus. The sequence goes on from NC_090898.1 coordinate 12,288,878, forward strand.
GTGTGTGTGTGTGTGTATTAGCCGATAGCAAGTCCCCTCTCGGTAGAGTCTTGCAAATAAATAATATGCTAGCTGGGTGAACTTCTATAAAATAATATTGTTCTGCATCTTTCGTGTGCCTTTTTAGGTTATGTTTGTGCATGTGTGCCCCGTGATTTGGTTCAGCTGCAGCTCAGTTGACTTTGCATTTATATTCCTCTGCCAAATCTTAATCTCATTCTGACTCACCCTGTTCCAACAGCCAATATTTCATTTGTTTCTTTCTGAGGGATTCACGTGCTGCCGTGTTGATCCAATGTCCTGTCACAACGTTCAGTACAAGCTGGTGAGATTTTAGATACCAGTCCCAATCAGCCAGAGGAGCCAGCATTCAATACGGGTTAATTCTTTTTGCATTAAAGTTCACATTCTGTCATCAGAAAAATAAGCGTGAAGCTCTTTATATTATCTAGAAGAGTTAGGAAGGAAGGAATGCAAAATACAATTTGATTCGACGATGTAATGCTTTTTAATGGGAGGGACATGACAAGGAAGAGAAGAAGAAAGTATGTATAAATTTGCGTCACCCCCTTTCATCTAATGCTGCAGTTGGTGACAGACTCAAGTCTTATTTCCAGAGAACAAAACACAAGAACGACAGGAAACGGTTGCAACCGCTTCCTTCACAGGAATGAGAACTGTGTCTTTGTTCACAACAGACTGATAGTAAAACGATATCAATATTAAAAATCTTTTAATTCTTTTATAATCTGACTATTGCAATTAGATCAGCACGACGAACACTATTAATTTTGACCAACTTCATATAAAGTGGTCAAAACATTTAATTTAAGCTATTTTAACTCTTTATTTTAATCATCAAAAACTTTATTGTTATGTAAATATCTTGGCAATTCTCTGATAACTCTCTTTCCACCTCCACAGTTTTGGGACAAACTGATATTCTTAACATGCATAAAATGTCAATCAACACACAAATCAAAAGGAATAAAACATTTGTTGTCTCACATGATTATTTACTTTGCATATTTTGTCCTCAAATAGAGTCCCACATGGATTATCGCCAGAAGGGGAGGGACTTTGCCTCTGTATGTGAAGGTGTAGGGGTTAAATAGGTTATTCCACTTCCTCCAAACACACGTCATCATGTTTGTGAGTCCAATGGATTTCTAACATCGGTTCAAAGATCACTGCCTTTTGGGATTATCTCAGAGGCCTGTGCTCTTGATGAATGGAGCAATTAAGCGAAGCCCTAGAGGTCAAATTGACCTTTCCGAGTCCCTTCCACTGCAACTTCGATGATGTCACCTGAGAGAGAGTGAGGTGGTTAAAAAAAAAAAACTCAACAGCCACTAACCAACAACTGTGAAGAGGAAAATGCCATTTAGTTTGCCCAACAACTAAAATTCCAATTTTACTCTTGGGAAAAGAACAACTCACGGAAAAATTATCTAATATGTTAGAAATAAAAGCAACAACATGAAGACTTCAGTTTCCAGGGAGAGGACTCTGGAGAGATGATGAGAGGCTTATCTCATAGTGGGCTCCGTCCCGGAGCCGATACAGCACCCACCCCTGCACCACTCTGTTCCAGATGTACAGCCTGCAAAACTATGACAGGAAGGAGGCCGTCAGCAGTTTGCTCTCTATCTCTGCACCATAACTCAACTCCACGGAGTCCCCAGAACTACCAACTCATCCTCTCAAATCTCAGCGTTTTCTTGTTGAATAAATAACAACCATCGATAGCTGTCCGGTCTCCTTTCCTTTGCAAAAGAAGCACATTAAAACCTGAAAAACAAGTGTGGTGGCTGCAAAGCAAAGACGGAATACAGAGAGGGAGGATGAAACAGAATTAAATCAAGATGCAGAGAAATACACCCTTTCCACACCTTATTTCGTGTGTACACACACACACACACACACACATATCTGAGATCAGTCGTATTTCAAGTACCCAACCCATCTCGGGGACTTTCCTGTACGGTAGTCTATATATTTCCTGTCTGTTCAGCGACACACCCTGCATTCTGTACATGCAAATATGCATTACACCGAAGACCAGCGTAAAATAAAACCTGTGATTGTAGAATTAGTTTTTGCACCACAGCTTTAGCAGCACATGCGAGATATCTGGAATGCAATGATGTGGCTCTCTAGAATAATCCTCAGGCATCAAATCTAATAAAATAAAAGGAAGGTCAGTGTTGTTCGTGTGCTGACGGCTGGCTTCACAAAGCAGCCAGCGCGTTCTTGAAAAAGACCATGTGCTCGACTTCGTCAGGATCACCGACTTTGTTCCCTGTTGCTATGGATTTGTTTTTTGTTCCCCCAGCCACTTTATATTCACGTCAAAACGCTACTCTATTTATGGTTTCTGAACTCAAGAATAAAGGAGAAGACGAGCCCGGTAAATAAGTGAAGATCTCGTTGGACACAGCGGTGCTGAATGAATCACGTCTTTATTGATGATATGCTCGACTGCTTTTCCACTGGTCACAATCCATGTTTAAAACACTCATCGCTGACTCTGCCCACTTACAGCACAACAAGAACTAATCCTGCAGCGCAGAGAGACGGGCAGAGGACACAGTACATAAATATGAGTGAGTTTACATGCACCAGAGACCCGACGACGGCTTTGCTTTTTGTTGTTGTTATTGTTTATCTCTGCTTAAAGCCTGGGCTAGATGTGTGTGTGTGTGTGTGTGTGTGTGGGGGGGGGGGGGGGGGGGGGGTACTTGGGTACTTACGGAGCGGTACTTGGTTTTTCATCACATCACCAACGGTAGAGATGCAAAGCGAATGTTTGCTACGCTGAGAGAGAGTGGTTTATTTTAACCGTGTGTAGGAGCTGAATCAGCAGGACGGGGTCAGATCTGAACGTGTCGAATACCTTCGGCTGAAATCACAATATCGAGGAAATACTGCACGAAGGAGACTCTGATTAAAGGTGTCAGAACCGGCGGTGATGGCAGGGAGTCGTGAGGGAGATGGGAACTGACAGTAGGAGCATCAAGTGGCCAGCCACAAGCTTACACGACTCTATGTCTCTTTAAGTTAAAACGTCTGTTTTTTTTTTTACTCTTTGTTTCCTTACATCGCATAATAGTATACATTTTGTACAAAAGCCACCGAACTGCCGCTGCGGCGCCAGCAGGATGAAGAGTTGGCGCAAGGTTTCTTACACTAACATTCAATACTTAAACACGGGAGGGGATTTGCTGGAAAACGCACACACACACACACACACCATACTGTCGCACAAACGGCGAGACCAACACGAGGTTTAATGCTTCACAACAAAGTCTCTTAATGTACAAGGAACTTCAACCTTTAAAAAAAAAAATTCATAGAGGATCGTATTTAAAGTGTGTTACAAATAAAAGATTTTGGTTCTCTCCGGCTGAGAGGGAAACAAGGAGAGAACTAAAATATCCTAACCACGCATACGGGACGTAGAGTGGTGACGGCGGCTTCATGGCACGGTCCTTCTCGTTTCTGTGTGTGTGTGTGTGTGTGTGTGTGAAGGAGGATGGAGAGACGAGTGAGATTGGAGTGGCATCGGACCAAGTGGTCCTTTCAAAGGGTAAAAAACAAAAAGTGCTAAGGTAAAGTGAATTCAAGTAATGTGTTCTAATACACAGGAGAGGGAGGGAGGGAGGAGGGAGGAGGGAGGAGGGAGAGTCTCCTTCATGGCCGCTACTGGCTCTTCCTGTGTTCGGCGAGGCTCATCGATGCATCTGCGTTTGTTTCTCCGCAGGCGGCTTTGGAAAGGACGTCCAGCCACTTGGTCTGGAGTTCTGCATCTTGGGCACTTAAAAGCAACGTTTGCTGGGTGTGACTCAGCCGCAGCGCAAACTTTGTCTCAGATTTGTCACCTCCCGACGGCGGAACCGCGCTCACTTCGAACCCGGGAAGAGGCACCGCCCGTGACCCTTTGGAATCCTGCACAAATCAGGAAAAATATGGTAAGAGGAGAGAGGAAACTCAGCGCTGATGCAGCAGGCGACAGCTCGGCTCTTCAGTTGCAGGAGAATATATTCCACCAGTAGCGTAACCCCCCCCCCCTCTGTCTTTCTGCATAATCAGGAAATGCTCATCCAACTCTCGTTAATCCTAATCTTTGGAATGGCATCTTTCTGCAGCAGGATTGGGATATTAGTCTTGGAAATGAAACTAGGGGACGCTTTAACAGGCTGACTTCCCTTCTGTGCCATCCAACGAACCCCAGCGCAAAGCTCTTCCAAAACACGATTGCTTTGGGAATCGTTTTATTTCTAGCAAATATGTAAATCCCTCATTATCTGCACCCCCCCCCCCCCGGATTTTCTGAGCTGATTTTTTTTTTTTTGCTACATACGGATCCGGACTCTTGTAAATTCAAACAGTTACTTCATCCGGTCAGGTTGAACGAAACGCTGGTCGCCCTGTGGAGTAGGTGAACCCGAGGTCAGACTCAGGACGGCTAAATCCTCCTGGCCCAAATCTACACGGCAAAGACAGCACAGTCAGCCCGGCACAGGCGGGATCGGATAGATCTAATTCACAAATACTCAAGCTCTACACTGTCCAGATGTCCTGCTGCAAAAGGACAAAGTGGAGCAGGATGTTGAGAAAGGCCAGACGGGCGTAACAAGAGAATGGGTGGATAATGTGACCGCAGGGCATTTACTTAAAATCTATAAATCCCTAAATTCATGAAAAGGCGGTGTGTTTCATCATTAAAAGCTTTCACAATCTCCAGAGTGTGCGTGTGCGTGTGTGTGTGTGTGTGTGTGTGTGGTGTGGTGACGCTTACCTGTCCACTGCTCTGCAGGTACAGCACCAGCGGCTCGGTTTTGGTGACAGCCACCCACATCTTGGCCCAGTTCTTCCCTTTCTCCTGGACTTGAAGGTGGCCGCACAGCAGGCAGCTTTCCCCAGATAAAGATGTCTGCCGCTACGAACACACACAAGACGCCACACACAGTCCACATGTAAGAAAAAAGACAAAGTAGAGCTGAGATAATAAAGAAAAAGAAGAATACAAATCCCTGTAAGACAGTCGGATAGTGATTTATGGACAATTCATTCATTGCGTATTTATTTGAGTAAAACAAATCCAACCTTTCCTTTCTCGAGTTTTTCCTCGACATGTAAAATATTGCCTGTCGTCATTATTCAATTGTAACCCATCTGCATTATTTAGGGGATTCGCTGAGCAGCAGACAAATCGTCCACTGTCCATTATGTAACGACCATGTAGGACACGGTGTCGTTTCACCAGGCACAGGCGTTAAATCTCCTGCGCCTCATCGGCAGGCCCTCCTGTGGTCTACAGCGCCCCCATGTGGCGACCCACTGCTCTGCCTTTCTCATGGAGAAGGTGGGAATATTAATGTCTAGAATAATCAACGATGGTACATATAATTAGAACGGACGCCACATTTTCAATGAAACAGGAGCAGATTCATCCCCAACATCCCAGACAGACAGACAGACAGACAGACAGACAGGCAGACGCTGACGCAGCAAGACAGCTGAATCGGCTGAGATGGCTGGTCTGCCTTAGATCTGATTACGATGACTCATCAGAGGTGCATCCAGTTGATCGGGCAGCGCTAATTCACAAATGCAAAGGTGCACAACGTGCGTTTCTGTCCGTGCAATTATGTCAGTGGGGTTTAGCATTCAGCAGAGACCGTGCTCGACTTATAGAGCAGACGCGGTGCTCCTTTCTTTTCTTTGTCAGAGGTGCAGTTCGTATGGGGAACCCCGGTTGACACCGACTGCTATGAACTGAGGCAGAAAAATAGACCACAGTGCTGCATGCTGCTGAAGGTTTCGTTGAGCAGCATCTCACCTCGGGCGCAGCATTCTTCTTCCTCTCGCTAACTCCTAGAGTCTCCAGGCTGAGGCTGGCTTCAAAACACTCGGGGCACACGCGGCTCGTTTTGTTGTCCAGGGTCTTTGAGCACTTTGCACAGATGGCCTGAGGAAGGAGACAAAGGTGTTAAGAGTTAATTGTCTCAAATACATTACCCCCCCCTCCATCTTGACATGTCTACATCCCAGTAAAATGCCCCCTCGTTCCATCTGTGCTCACCGCGCCGCAGGACTTGCAGTGATGTTTGCGCTTCGTGAAATTGAAGCTCTCGTTGCAGCCTTTGCATGTTTGCTTCTCTTTCTCCTTTTTCCTGGAACTCTTCTGGAAAATAAAGTGGAGGAAAAAAAAAATACACAAGAGTCACGAGTCAAGGTCTTGCTTGGCCTGTTCAGTAGCGCAAGTGAAGCTAAAGGAATGTCTGTCGGCCAGGCTTGTACATTCCGGTTTTCTGTTTCTCCTTGGCATTAACGCAGAAATGCTGTTCTCAAAAAGACAACAAAAGAAGGGAGACTGGAGCAGCACTAACTGCTGCTCCAGGGGCATCGCAGGACAAAGACATTCTCATCCTCCAACATGACAGCAACAGTATGGTAAATGAGGAACAAATGATTTGTCTTATTTAGCTGAGAGAAAGCAGATGGATCCATTACTATTGCCAACTCAGCATTCATCATCCTCACAACATTGATCCAGCCTCAACCTCTAAGAATAACCATCAGAAAATGTCTGTCACAGAAAAGCCCCAAACACATCAATCAGTTCATTGTTTTTAATCGATTAAAGAATGATGCTGTTGTTGCTCGGCGTAATCTGGAACTGGCTTGGCGTAATCTGGAACTGGGGAACACTCGTTCCAGATTAGCTAAATGCTTTTAACTGTTCCTAAGTCACACATTGTTTTCCATTCAAAACAGGAATAGCTGTTGTCTCTTGACGTCTTGACCAGTTCCTGATGATGGACTTAAAAATAGAAGCTTGAATGCTAAAAGGAAAAAAATCTCAGCAATGCCTTTGCTAACTTCAGGAGTAAATCTCGCTTCATACACCAAAAAAAATAGAAAATGAACAGAATTTGTTAAAATAAGTACAGATAGAGCTTTTCCAAAACTGATTTTATCGCGCATAATAACTGGAATAAAAGAGTCAACGTTAAAAGAAATCTGTTTGTGATAATCTGACTGCAATGGAAGTACACTACACACCAAACACACCAAACAATCATAAATCTAATAACTAATCAATAAAGAGACAATAAATAGAGCGTGGAAGAGAAAAGGGAATAATAGGATGCCAGTAACTATTTCTGCCCTGGTTCCCCCCGATGTTTAATGCTTAATGCTACCAAATGACATTTCCAGATACAATCACCACTGATTATTTTCAAACCAATAACTCACACTATCAACACTGTAAAAGTTAAAATACAAGAAAGAAAAAAAGAAAAATTTGAGGAGATAACACCTTAATACTCGGGATCTGTCCATGCAGACAGATAATACTAAAAAACAAGAACATTAATCTCATAAGACCTAACATGTAAAATCTTTTTGTTTTAGAGGTTTTGTTTTGGCTGAATGCAAACTCCAACGAGTACCTGCAGCATGCCAGGAGACAAAAAGTGTAATGACTATAGAAACATGATGGCGCCTCACCCTTTCATGTAGTCTTTCACCATCTGAATCCATGGACGTGTTGCACCAGGGACCCTGAGGAGGAGGAGAGCATGACATTGAGCACCAGAGGCTTCTTCCTGCAGTTACCGGTCTCGGCCACTAGGTGTCAGGCAGGACCTTGCTATCTAATCCCTGTGTCAAATTACATCTGGCTTGTGTCCAGATCCAGCCAGCCCAAAAGTGGGTCAAAGCAGATCCATAAGAGTTTTGTATACACTTAAACTTCGGCTTTCCCTATTAGGTCACGAGAGGAGACTGTGAAAAGAAAGAGCTTCTTTCTGCGTGTGTTTTGTGGGTACTCCAACATCCATAGATGGAGAGCTGTTGAGCCAGACAAAGCCCAGACTATGACAAGCTCGTTTGGTGTGCCGCCAGCCTGTCATGATTTATTACACAGGATGACACCACTGACTGACTGATCAATGAACCGCCTGAGCGAAAGCGACCGAGACTGACCGGTGAATCGGGAATGTGGTCGTCCTCCCTCGAGAAGGAGCTGTTGAACGCCTTGTTGAACGTTTCACTGTTTTGTTTGTGCCGTTCGATGGTAGCCAGGATCACCTGATGGCCATGAAAGATTTAGAGGACAGAGAAGGAAGGGACAGATCAAAGGACGAGGGGAAATCCAAAAAAAGAAGAGAATCATCAGCCACATCTGTATTTAAATACTTTATATTTAAAATGATCTTATATTGCAGCTTAAGAGACCTGCACAGCTGCATCCTGTCTAAGCAACTACTACCTTAATTTATTTTATCCTCTCTTTCTGTCATAGAAGCAAAAAAAAAAAAAAACTCCCAAACCCTGCTCTGATATTCCCCTCCCCCTTCCAGACTGCAACATGTTTAATCAGCTTTGCTCTGCTGTAATGGGCTAAATGTGCAATAATGAGTCGTTTAATTAGATAAGACAATTCCCAAACACACTGAATGAGTGTGGGGAGTAAATATTGGCTAATCCCATTCTCTAATAAAGGAGGAACAGCCAAAGGAACAGACAGAACTGCGTCCGTGACAGTCAGACGGCGCGTGTACAAATTGTATTTGCGTGTCTGCACTCTGCACTAGCATTATATGTGTGAACATGTGTGTGCGATCCTTGCCTGAATCCAGTCTTCTTTTTCTTCAGCTGTTCTGTAAAGCAAATAAAAGAAAGTTATGAACGTGAAACAGAACAATTAGACAATCTGTCCACATTATAATATACGGAAGTGTATTCCTGCCACAGCAAAAAAATAAATAAAATAGAGATCAGTATCATGTTACAACGTGACATTTAACATGTGGCAGCAATACGCTGCCGTAATAGTGCATGAATATTAAAATAAAAAAGCAAAATATTAATTAAATCTGTGCAAAAAAATAAAGAAAAAGAAAAAAAGAAGCAGAAACAAATTCCAGGCTATATGTAGCAGCATCGGTTTGGGTTTCTAAAACATACTTAACTAGTTACCTAGTTAGACATGTTTCACGTTTCACTTCAGACTGCACAATCGATCTCTGGTGGTGGATTGAAATGTCTTTACCTGGCTTGAAGCTCCAACGATCGCTGCTTGCCAATGATGGCAAATGTGTGGGGAAGGTTCTGCTTCACATTCTGCTGCACCTGAGGTCAAGGACATGGAAGAAACTTGAGTCGCATCCAGCAGGAAAGACAAATACAAAAGGAGGAATGAAAAGCAGACGCGCACCTCCATGCCAGCGATGTCGATCTTCTCTCTCACGCTGAACTTCTGTCCCATCAGTCTTAGTTTAGGCACGCAGTAGAGCACCATATTGTTGAACTACATCGGGATGCACAACATAAATCCATTCCATAAGCAAAGATCCTCCGATAGTGTGACATTCCTTCATCTCAACGCTTCCGTTGTCTCACCAGGTAGAGGTATCTGTCTTGTGCTGTTCCATTTTTGGCTGACATCTTCTTGATGTGCCCCTCTTTAATGAGCTCATTGGCCGGGTTAACTATATCCTCTTCTCCTCCAAGCCTCTCGTAAACTTCCAGCAGCTTGTGCATCTTCTCCTGCAAAAGACGCACCGACAGGAAGATGAGGAAAGCAGAGGAAGAAAAGCCAGGAAGGCACCTGAAAGGGGGGTCCGGGCTGAGAAAGCCAGACAATGGAAGAATGCCACGCATTCAGAGGGTTCTCTAGTGAGACATGATGCAGATGTTGCATTTCTTTATTGATTCACAAACATATTTGTCTGCTTACGCTGTTTGAGGGATGTGAGAAATGCAATCTGCATGGCCAGACAGAGGAAATAGGTAAAGCGGATGAGTGTAAAAAAAAAAAAAAAAAAAAAAGCCCCCTAAAACATCAGGCTTCCGCAAGCTGTGAAACTTCAGGCAGGAAATGGCAACTTCCTGTCTGTACTAATTCAATTGGTTCACCCGCTCAGACACACACTTGCAGCAACATCGCTTTGATTGGATAACGGGTTTAGCAGAAAACAGTCTGGAAAGAAATGATAGCAAAGAGAGATGAGAACCGTCAGAAGCAGGTCGCCGTGCCAACGGGCAGATTCATAGGCAGAGCAGCCGTAGTAGCAAACTGCTTCCCTGTCATAGGTCAGTTTCCTGAAGACACTGTGCACCCCCTTTTCATCATTTAAAATTCATTTTGTCATATCATTCTAATGCATGCCTGAATACAGGAATTTCTTTTTTTTAAACAGGTCTTTTCAGACAAAATCAGTAAAAGTTATTCTTTAGACCGTCTTCATTATGATGGTGACGGACATGCAAGATGAACGGGAAAACCATTGAATGATTTTTGGGATTCATTGCCCAAATTAACCATATCCTGGACTACGTCATGATGTTTGATTAAAATTGTGGGAAATGTAAATTTTAACTGTTGCGTAGTGGTTAGCACTGTCGCCTCAAGGCAAGAAGGTACCGGGTTCGCATACTATCTGTGCGGCGTTTTGCATGTTCTCCCAGTGTCTGCGTGGGTTTCCTCCCACCTCCAAAAAAAACAGGTGAATTGATTACTCCAAATTGTCTGTGCATGAATGGCTGTCTGTCTCTGTGTGGCCCCGCGATGCGCTGGCGACGCATTCGGGGTGTACCCCCGCCTCTCGCCCGTAGCAAGCAAGAAAAAAAGCCAGCCTTACCATTTTCCTTATTGCCGCATTGGAATGGTTAGCTGCAGTCGAGATTAGCTCCAGGGCCTCTGTGACACAGAACAGTAAGCAGGTCAACATCAATATTCCTGTTCCCCAAACAAAATTGTGTTGCATAAATCCGGCCTTCAGATTATCAGAGTTAAACTGTGTTTCTGTTTTGCAGTCGCATAAACGCACGCACAAATAATACACCATGAGAATAAAAATACGAAATGATAAACAGTCAGGGTTTAACATTTTTACATTTACACCTGAGTCAGACGTCTTAAATCATGGCCTACATAAACAGGAGGGACACACAGCTGGAGGGAAAAGAAGCCAGACCGTCTCTCAAGTGTTTTTCAGCTGGACTGGATGTGAGAGGAGCTCAAACAACATGGCGGAGTGAAGCTAATACTTCAGGGAAAGCAGCGCTGTGGGAGGACGTTTAAAATGTAATCTTTGGTTTTAAGAGCGATGCGCTGACATGAAACGTGCAGATGGACGTAAACACAGAACTCGAAGCCCGGACGGGACCCGACTCATCTGTCAGACGTGCTGCGCCCCTCATGTCCCGCGGCGCCTGCTTAGATCACTGGACCAGCAGCTTTTAGTTGGGCTGAGATAGCAGCCACTTATAATTGGCAGAACCTAATCTCTAGGATTGATCCCCCCCTCCAGATTAGGTCACTCCTGGTCTTTCCTCATTGGTGTTTTTTTGATCATTGACCCAGCAAGATGTTTAAGATGATGCTCGCATCTCTGGTTGTTTTCTACTCGTTTTTAAATGTGCTTTTTCCACCTTAATATTGCAACACATGCCAGAGGTTGTTTGGGCTCTTTCTGACCCCTGAGGTGGTTTTGCCAACCCTCACCATTCACATTCAGGGAGGAGAACAGCCATCGTGGCTAAAAATATCTATTCTGTGTACAATTACAAAGCCTACCCTTACAGTACAGGCTGAGCCATCACTGAGGTTATTTTCATTTTCGCGATTAAACACGACATCAGAAAAGGAACATTCGTCTGAAGCGGATCAGTCAGGACCGAGCAGAGGACGCATCCCAGTAGGAAGATGGTGCCACGTCTTACTCTCGGCGTCTTTTCGGTCCAGACCATCATCGGGCAGCTTCTTCAGGTAGTCTTTGAGCAGCAACTCGTAGCGAGGAATCCTTTGGACCGGTTCCAGCATGTGGTGCTGCAATGTCAGGTTCCCACACACGTCCTGTTTCTGGGAGTTTACATACAAAAACAAACTGGTTTTAATTGCCGATGGAATTGTGAATGGAAGCTGGGGGGTGGGGGGGGGTGGGGGCACAAACATCTACACACAGACACCTACTTGCACATTCTGGACCACGCTCTTGAACTGTGAAGACCGCTGTGTCCAGGCGTTGACCAGGTCCATGGCTCGGTCAAAGTTCTTCACATATTCGCCGTACATCTTCATGAACGGAGCCAGTTTCTGGAGGATGTCTCCGATGCGTGGGTTGGAGTCCCTGAAGAGAACACAACAAACAGTCTGTTTAAAGCAGAGGCGGATTCCTGAAACCCAATAAGGACACGTCTCACAGCACGTTTGACTTCTTGCAGAGATTAAGGCTGCAGTACTACAGGTCTGGTTTTTTTTTATATTGAATGCTGTTTATGTTTAGAAATGCAAATGCGAATAATAATGCAATTTGCAGCGTCTTTTAAATCTGCAGGGAGAACAGACCGCAGTTCATTTTTCAACCTCATAAATTGAGGTCGGGTTAATTGAGAGTTTTCTTCAGATAGCACAGTTACAAATTCTTTCTAGATATTTGAACATTTTGACACCAACAAAGGTTATGCTGCCATAGATATAAGGAGGCAGCGTGTGCTGGTGTCAGAAGTATGAAACAAATGAACATGCAATTTAAAAGAATCTTTTTTTTTTTACTAATTTCAGGAAAATACTTTGAGACGACCGATGAATCCTTTTATAATCACATCAGTCTGCAGCTTTCTCTTGGCTGTTTTTAGGTTGTTGTTGTTTTTTTAATCATACACATTCTAATGCGTTTTAGAGAATAATAATCCATTGGGCGCAGGTGAATTCTCTAAACATAGTCCTTTAGCGGAAACATTTCCTGCTGACGTTGAAAAAAAGAGCTGAGCTAATCCCTCACGCTGCACTTTCTGCAAGAAACAGAAAAACACCGAACCGAGCAAACTGACAACGACGACCTGCCTCTCTCACGCAGCTGTCTCATTAAAGCCGACATCAGCGCCCCCCCAAGTGTCCTCTAAGGACGAAACTGTCCCAGCTGGTTTTAAATATGAGTTTGGAATGGGTTTAGTCCGAACCATTCTCCGGTGATGCGTGTCTTGAGCTCGGGGAGCAGGAACTTGTCATGGAAGCAGTAGATTGAGGAGATGTTGGAGAAGATCCCTGTAATGACGTCCTGAGGGATTCCAGCTTCTGTGAGCTTAGTGCAAAATACCTGCAGAGAGAAAAGAAAAGAAAAAAACCCAGATGTGTATAAAAACCCGTGCAGCTATTTCCAAACACCCACAGATGTGGGTCCAGTTTCTGGAGCAGGAATGTAAACATTGAGACATTTCCATATCATGTAGCTCATCAGTTAGCTCCGGCCTTCCGAAATATAACCAGTCACACTGTAAAATGGGGACATTGCCTTTGAGTTTTAAGTTTATAGGACAAAAACCACCAATAGCAATCATGAAGTACATTAAGGCTGCATTGATGAATACCCCCCCATTGCAACTATCAATTACTCATTTAATTTGATTGCTTTGTTGATTTATGATTGTAAAAATATGACAATTGCACATTGAACCAGAAAATGGCTTACAATTTTGCATCAACTAGTTCTGATGATGTCATAGAAATGTCACTAATCGGACTAATCGATGAAATTGAGCACAATTTCAATGAACAGGATAGCAAGGAATACAATCTGACACATCGTAACTCCAGAGATGAATTCCTTTAACACATCACTCCCATCTCCTTTTGCTTCCCTGTCAGTCATAGCAACAGAAGGCCACTACTGCTTCCACGGAAACCAGCATCGTGTGAAAGTAGAGAGACAAAAACAGGAAGTTGACTGCCTTCAGTGGCCAAAAAAAACAAAAACACAGGTGTCAGGTGATGTACGTCAACTCCACCACATGAACTTAACAAAGAGGAAGAAAACCGAACCGGTGCTCGTCAGTTCAAGCATGAACTAACAAGTAAAGCACTGAGAGGGCCGAATGAAGGAAGACATCATGGCTTGTGATCACAAAACTAGAAATCAGAGATTTGTGTTCATGCTTCGTGCACAATAATTTCTTTTAAACTTTTACTATTCAAATATGTTGATCGATTAAATAAATCTGTGCTGCATCATTGAGCCGGACGTTTCTGTTTTCTAATTATAAACCAAGATCAGAATCAGGAAACAAAATATTTGTCATCCACAGGATTTATTTAGTAGCTGAAGAGAATGGAGGGTGATACTGCACACACACACACACACACACACACACACACACACACACACACACCTACACACACACACACCAACACAAATATGCGTGGATTTGTAGACGCACACACTAAGTGCATACTTAGGTTTGACAAAGTGACATGTATAAATAAAACACACACACACACACACACACAGAGTTTCTCACGTGATCATGCTTCCACTGCTCTGACTAATCCTGTCAACAGAGGAAGGTTGTTGTCTAGCTCTGGTTTTAATCCAGCTCAGCCTTGATCTCCCCACTAAAAGCAGGCTACATCCAGGAGATTGAAATTTAGCCCAAAAGCAATCCCAAGTGTCTCACACTCACACACACACACACACACACGCACACACACACACACGCTACACAACAGAAAGCAACAACATACAGAGGCACACAGATACCTGGTCGAGGAGGTTGAGTCTTCTGACGTAGGCCTCTTCAGTGTGGAGAAGCTCTTTGGCGATGTTCAGGAGCTTCTGAGCCTCAGAGCACTGAAAGAACCCGACACCAAAGATGAAACATTCCAAAGATGTGATAGCCATTAAAAAAAAGAAAAGCTGCTCCGTCCCCGTGACGGCGATAATCAATCTTGATTATGTGGAACGCTGCCTGTCCTACTTCTTTGACCCAAAGGACTAGAGACCCAATTTTAAACAAGGTCGTAGCTACAAAATGGAGAGGGATTGCTCACTGTCAGCAAAAAGTCCCACGCCTTAACCCGGTGAGTGCAATCCTGCACCCCCCCCCCCCCCTCGGGGTTCTTGAAGGAGGACCCCATTCATTCTAATTCTGCCCACTAGTAACTGTACAGTTGAATATTACTCCATGTTGGTCATGGCTCTCAAACACTTTCTCTGGATGGGGGGGGGGGGGGGGGGGTCAACAGGGTTACAATTTGTGTCTCTAGAGGTTCATGATGAGACAACACAAAAATGATTAAACCCAGATATGACACATCGGGGGGGGGGGGGGCTATTGCGACAACGTTGGTTTCTTCATCCACGGCTTGACTAAAACTTCACTTTGTGTGACGCGTTGCTTTCAGCTTCTTATCCTTCACTTCACTGAAAACCCACATCCTCCGCGACACAAGGCCGTCGGTACGGGCCCATCAGCAACATGTCAGCCGCGGTGCCGCACACGTTCAAGAGGACCCATGCATAACAACACACCCTTCCTTTGCACGGCGGCGTTGGCATCAGGAAGCACTGGAGAGCAGAGATACTCCCCCCCCCCCACCCCACCCACTGTGGGTGTGGGTGCGGGCATTCAACAGAGGCAGCGTTTGTGTGTTCATGTGATATTTTTGATTTTGTGAGCTTTGGGCATCTTCAACAAAACAGTAGAAACTAAACAAAACAAATGAAACGATAGCTCAATAGCTGAACACGCACATCCTGAGCTTCTGCTGTCCAATAGTTTCTGTTTGGGCGAGTGTCGTCTTTAAATTCTCTCCTCACCCGACGTGTTTTCATCGTTGTTTCACCTCGGCAGTTCGATACAGATGACATTAGAACATAAACTGCCGTCGCTGACAAATCAGCAGCTTATAGGGCAAGAGAAACCTCGAGCTTCGGCTTTTATCTAACAGTCAGCACGCGATCCTGTTACGGCTGTCGCAGTGGAATTTGCACTTTTATGTAATGGCAGAGGTTCAGGCGAACCGAGGCTGTAACAGCGTCTCGTGTTTCACACAGAAGTGTTCTTTGAAACTGCTCACCAAGGCCGAGATAATAATAGATGCTTCTTTTTCCACTACATGAAAGGTACGTCGCCTGAGACGAACCCTTTTGAGTCGGAGGATGAGCTCAATTTAAACATGCCAGAGATGTTCTTGAGGATTTTAATGTAACATCAGACGATAATTCCAGGACTCTCTGTCTGTCTGTCTGCCTGTCTGCCCGTCTGTAATTTGCTTGCGGTGAAAAGCACTTATCTGATTTACTTCAAACTTAGCATGCGAGGTGCCAGCGGCATTGTGAAGTCACGTCTCAACTTTGGGGCGATTCCGAGCAAGGCGCGACAAAAGTCTTTGGAAAAAGGCATAGAAGAAGAAAATCCAATGAGATTATTGAAGTGAACACCTGGAGAACTTCTCTATCGCTGTGGGTGATGCTCTCAGCGATCGATCGCCGTGGCGTTTGATAGGGACGGATCTGTTTTCAGACATAAACAGAGTATCAAATGGGCCTTTAACTTTTGCAACCTGGATGCATTTTCATATTAGACAGACTGTGTGTCGCTAGAAAGCAACGCTCCTCGAGTTGCTAAGATGCAGGCAATGTAGCGCCACAGAGCCAACGCGCTTTCGCTGCAGGACACGACGTTACGGTCGTGCGTTGGGGCACTTTTAGAACAGGAACTGCAATAGTCGCATACAAATCTAAAAGGGTGGTTGCGCAGCGGTGGAGAAATGGAACTTGTTTGGTTTTCACGCCGATGACATTAAGCTTAAATATTTTGCGGGACTCACTTTGTGCACCTCTGGTTGTGCATCCGTTAGATACCCAGTCTGTGTGTCTGTCAGAGAATGGATTTCTCCACCGCTCCCCTCATCCAGGTCGCTGTCCTCATCTTGCGTTGAATCCCTCTTGTTGCCCAGAGTAACGCAGCAAGACACGCTCTCCGTTTCAGTGACGCTGTCGTAATGATCCTCCTCATCTATGGCGTCCTCATTGGGGAACGCCTCCCCGTCTGCCGTGCAGGACGGGCTGTCGATGCCACTGTCCCGGTTGGGGATTTTCCCATTTTGCTCCAAGGAGTCCTGATTGTCCAGGAGTTCTTGGGAAGAGACTTCCTCTCGCTCCACGTCATCGAGGCAACCAACGCCACGCGTGATGCTGTCCAGCGGGGCATCGTCTGATCCGTCGATATGCATGGAGGCCAGACAGGAAATTTCAGAGTCCTCGTCTGTCCGTTTGGATGAGACAAGCGCAAGTTTGTCCATAGCCGAGGAGTCTCCTGGAACCTTCGATGGGGTGTCCAGGCCGCAGGAGGAGGTGATGTCTGAAGCGGTATCCATTCTAAGACACAGGTGCAGCTGGGACCGTGGCAGCACCCCCAGGATAGGGACCCTGGGGAAATCAAAATCACATGAGGAATCACTTCTGGTGGAAATATTTTCAAAGAAAAATATGACCCAGATGAGCAAGACCTATGATAAAAAATATTTCCAAATGTACCTACCTTGAATTCTCAAACTTTTCGATTAGCAGGCCGACCTTCTGGGCCTCCCTCTGCGGCTGCGCTCCCAAGCCTGGAGGAGTTACGAAGGGCTTCGGTTTAGGTGGAGGCGGAGGAGCCGGCAGGGGCCTGGAGGGCGCTGGAGGAATCCTCTTCGGTTTCTTGTCTTGCCCGAGAGCGAGCAGGTGTGTCGGTTTAGGGGGCACTACAGACGCAGAGCCACAAAGACGCAGGAGTCAGCAAAAATAATCTGGTGAGATGTAGTAGAAATCCCAGAGAGAAAACCTCCATGACTGAGTTCAGGTGTAAAACCTAAAAACAAAACTTCAGAAGAAATAAAATAGAAGACGAGAAGCAAATACGGAGCGAAGTCTTGCAATGCGAGCAAAACCGACACCGAGCTTCGGCTTTCTGTCAACTTCCTGATTACAGAACAGGATGCTGAGATGAGTGTGTGTTCCAGTTAAATACGAAAAAGAAAAAAAAGTGAACACACAGAAAAAGACAAGCCGACGAAGACAACAGTTTAAAATCTTATCTGTAAAATTATTTTCATGCTACAGTTATTAATGTAATAACTATTCATTTATGTAAATAGAAGTTGGCAGGAAATAGTCCTTTAGAAATATGTAAAATCATTTGCAGAACCTCTCTCTCTCTCTCTCTCTCACTCTATCACTATCTCTCTCCACTTTAAGGTTGGTTCATGGACAAACATATAATGCTAAAGTGCTCCTTTTATGCTGTTTACAATCCTCCAGCTAACTCTGAACAGTTGTGAGCCACTGAAATATCGGGGCCGAGTCTTGTGGGGCAATGTCCTACATTGTTTGTCAGAAATTCCCGGAGCGTAACACACATTTAGCATTCTTCAAGAGCTGCCAGACGTGGGCACTCGGGAGTCAACGGCCTGCTTTGAAGCAGCTCCCGAAGAGGTGACCTACTGAGCTGTGATGGCGACAGACTGAAGCCGGACAGAGTTAGTCGGATCGTTCTGATCTCGTTTCTCCTTTGAAATGACATCTTAAAACGACCTAAATGGAACTTGAAACGGGCCAAACTGCGTCGAATGAACGCACCTTGAGGTTTCTGATTGGTTGGCCGCCTGGGTGAGGTGGAGGACTGGGGACGGGGCTTGATGGCAGGCCTGTCGTGACATGGTCTAGGGCTGGGGCCTTTCTTTGCCAGCCGTGGGGAGCACAGGTAGTCCACTGATCCACACTGGTACTGCAGGGAGGAGGCAGGGAGGTCTGAAGAGAAGAGGAACCAAGAAGAGACAATATCAGGGCATCGATCGACATAATGGGGAGTCATCCGGATGTATAGCCGCAACCCAGATTAATCCGGATACATTTATGCAGGGATATCACTGTAGGTGAATGACCTTCAGTTCAGTGTGAAGGTCATTTGTTCAGGGCAGGAGAGCAAGGAAAGAGAACCTCCATGGAATCCTTTCTTACAGCAGGCAGAGAGCTGCATATTGGTTTCTTTCGCCCTCTCTGATGGGTTTGTTATCTGAAAGATGAACTCTAATCTTCCTCTTTGGACTATTAATAGACAGCGTGTGGTGAGAGAAAGCATCTCACTAACATAGGAGCACTGTATATGCAAGGGTTTGCGTTGACATGATGACATTTCTTCTGTTTTCTGACCAGAAAGAAATAAGACTCTGTTTTTGATGTCCACCAATCGCTGAATTGAAGCTCAAATGCATTTTATTTTTAATAATAGTTTTTTTAAACGCTGTGACAGAGAAAAACGGGAACAGAAACCGTAACGCTGTGAGTCGAGCTGAACGCTGAGGTGAGATTCACTTTCAGGAAGCGCGTAGTAGCAGATTCAGACGGTTGCATATTAGCGCAGGGCTTTTTAATGCACCAAAACCCATCAGCAGTAACAAAGCAAGAAAAGGTTTATCGCAAATATCTTTCATCTTAATCCCAAACCGGATTATCTATACAATTTATTTCTTACCCTGCAATCAACACATTCACCAACACTGCTAGAAGTCAGACTAAACGTAGGTAGTCTAAAATATCTCCAGCAGAACCAGAGAGCTGGAGAGAAGTTAGAGTATGATTGGCAGCAGCTTTGAACTCGGTGGCAGAGGCAAGAGCTCTGAAGTCTGACGGCAGCTTTTCAAAAAATGACAGTTTTGTCAGTGTGTGTTGCAGAGTTTTGTCAGTGTGTGTTGCAGAGCGTTGTCAGTGTGTGTTGCAGAGCGTTGTCAGTGTGTGTTACAGAGCTTTGTCAGTGTGTGTTGCAGAGTTTTGTCAGTGTCTGTTACAGAGCGTTGTCAGTGTGTGTTGCAGAGCGTTGTCAGTGTGTGTTACAGAGCTTTGTCAGTGTGTGTTGCAGAGTTTTGTCAGTGTGTGTTGCAGAGTTTTGTCAGTGTCTGTTACAGAGCGTTGTCAGTGTGTGTTGCAGAGCGTTGTCAGTGTGTGTTACAGAGCTTTGTCAGTGTGTGTTGCAGAGTTTTGTCAGTGTGTGTTACAGAGCTTTGTCAGTGTGTGTTGCAGAGTTTTGTCAGTGTCTGTTACAGAGCGTTGTCAGTGTGTGTTGCAGAGCGTTGTCAGTGTGTGTTGCAGTACGCGCACTCACTGTGAGTAGCCGGTATTTTTTTGTGTTTGCCATTATCCGGCGGCTCCCTTAGAGCAAAGTTATGTTAATAACTCTTCACACTATCCAGCCAACCTTCTCTGTTCCGCCTTGGATTCGTTTGTGTCCCCCTAAAGTTTTCCTCAATTTGAAGACTGCACAAAATTACCACCGTTTTTTTCTCAGCCATGCTGTACATGCAATCAGCAAATAATGAGTCTTGTTATGCTTCCTCCGCTATGTGACACACCTCTCTGTGACCCACTACATCTCTGCACCACAACGCAATAAGGGCAGGCAGAGGAAAGGATGAGGCTTGCGATGTTTCCCAATTGCATTGAGTAGAGGCAAAAAATAAATAAATGTGAAATTGATTTTCCTCCACAGAGGGAAAACAAATAAGAGTTTGTACGTTTTATATGCATCCCTTGAATATCCTCAAATTTGCTGGCAACAGGAACATTGTGACCTTCTCATCCCGGGTTTTTCCGTTAATAACAACTCTACATCAGCCGTAACTCTTGGGTTGAGCCAGAGGAAAAGCTTGACCTATGATCAAGCAAATAGGCATGCGCTTCAACCAAAACGACGGCCTTGTGAAGAACTCAATGACCCGAGGCTGGCTGGGGTCACTCCTGGGAAAAACAAACAGTGGCGGAAGATGAAGGAATACGGGCTGGTACCTATGGTAACTAAGAAAGAGGAGCCGACTCTCAAAGCTCTTTCAAATTCTCACAAAGCAAGCATAAAACGACACATAATACTGCACTAGTATCCAAACCAAGGCACACACACACAGTGAACTGGAATAAATTCATTCACTCTCTATCAAAGGGAGCTTTTCAAATCTAATTTACCTTTAATGCTTACAGAAATTCTCACCGAGATGTATAATTGTTCAGTCATACAGCAAATACTCAGAAAGGAGCCGCTTACCTGGCCTCCAACTGTTCCGTGTCACGTATCCGAAGTCCAAGGAAGAAGTGAAAGCAAATATCTCACGCACAACAGACGCAAAATAATAATAAAAAAGATCCTGCCCTCCCGGTTTGCCTGACTGCCTAAGAAAGCCTTTGTTGCCAACACACAAACATACACAAACACACCTACCTACACACACACAGAAATGCCGAGTTCTGCTCTCTGTCCAAACACACACACACTCACCTTAGCTTCTCCTGAGTACGTTAGAGGAGCTGCACTTGTCTCCTCACCTGCCAAACACGACACGGACCTCCTCCTGGGGGGTGGGGGGAGGGGCGGGTGGCGTGCAACCGTGTCACGACAGACACACCATTTCCATCTTTTTCATCCCAGCTGGAAAACCGGGCCAACGGCATTTTGCCGTTTGCCGACAAGGATCATAAGACAACAACAACAACAACAAAAAGCCGCCTAATTGATTTTTACTCTGCGGGATCGAAGAGATTAATGGTGCAATTTTCACGGAGGTCCGTGAGAAAACACTCAAGAGGGCGCTGATCTGAGCTCCTTAACTTCAGCTGCTCAGTTTCAGTTGCTATGGGATGAATGAATGGGACAATCAGACCGGAATTACACATGTGAGAACATTATCACTGCTGTTACCACCTTGGCTGTGGATTACCATGACAACAACTGGCCTCCAGAAATAGTTTTACCTCCTAGTAGTCAGAATACGTGACTTTGGGGCAAACCAGGAAGCAGACAGTCCATCTTATCTCTTCGATCATTCTTTCTTTCCAGCTAAGAGGTTCTAGAGTTGAATCTGCCATTGTAGGAAAATTATATCTATTTTTTTTTTTACCAATCACTCAAAAACTAGTGATGATAAACACACATCCATCCATTAGCGACAGAGTGTCAAAGCTCCTGCTTTGTTACCATGGCGGCGCCACGGGGAGCACGATGAACATTACTGCACCTGCTAAACGGCATCATCAAGATAGCATTTTACGCCAACGTCAGCTTTTCTGACATGCTGACGTTAGCAGCGCCGCTGTGCTGATTGCAGCCTGCTGCATTGCTGTCAAGTATTGGCTTATTTAACAAAAGATAAGATCTCAAATGTTGAATTACCGCTGGCAGCAGCTGGAGAATCAGGACTCACATCAGGACCTGTCTGACAAAAGCATATAGATGCAAACAAACATACATGATTAAAGGCATGTAGCACCTGATCGCAAGCCTTACTTAAAATGGGTTTTAACCACCTTCTTAGTTGTTTTTTGGTTTATGATAGCATACAATTCCAAAATAATCTATTAATTTTCAAGGAAAAGGCCAACTTTAAAAAAATGTGGCATATTAAAGAAGTCATTTAATGAACAAATAGTCTTTAGTACCAACCCGTAATTTCAAGTTTCAGCAGAAATTTGTATTTTGGATAATTTGTTTGCAAACTCCTCGATTTCACCCAAAAACCTGCACACAGACTCAAACACACGAAACTCGCAGTCAGCCAGTCACACTGTCAGCCCTGAGGCGATCACCTCGGAGCCATTTATTACCCATCATCCCTTGAGTCTTAATATCCCAGCGCTGTCTCGTGGACTGATCGCTTGGATTCAGCACAGCCTTCCCAGTCTGGCGGTCAATCAATCAGTTCTCCGACCCCAAAATGAGATGCTAGTGAGGCAGAGCTGCCAAACCCGGTCCCTCGTTTCAACCTGACGAGCCCACAAAGACACGGCTCTGAATGCCAATGACTCGGGAGGATGGCACCTCATTATTCTCATGAGGTGCCATCCTCTAGGGCGCCATTTTTCCACTTAGAACTTTCATTATCTAGTTCCTCTAATGCGTTGAGGAGTCTGTCGCCTAATGGCTTGTGTATTGGTAATAGTCATCAAGTAAACCCCGTCATGCCCCCCCCCCCTCCCCCCATGCACCAGGAGACAGTAATGAATGCTCTGACCTTCATCTACCTTTCAGCCATCCAACCCACCATTAAATGACGCTGGAGAAAACATAAATGTGTGTTTGAGGAGTTTTCCCATATCAAGTAAAAAGGTGAATTAATTTAATTTACTAAGGAGTGACACATGCATCAATCTTATAAAATGCACAAAAGAAGACAAATACCTAGAATCACAGTTGGACATTCAGCAGAAGTGGATTAATCTGATGGCAAATCCACAACTACCGACACAAGAAGACGTATCCAAACGGAGAAATTCAGAACGGACGTGGAACTGAGCAAGAAATCTACAGAGCGGATCCTCAATCTCTGGCAAGCAGCAGATTTCAATGATAGAGTAATGAGGCTAAAACACACACACACACACACACCACACACACACACGAAGAAACACACACGGGTCAACGCTATCTATTCATGTACAACAGCATCTGGCCACATATTAAATCCTATATTTCTCTATTTCCTGCCACGGCCTGTTATAATTGTGTTGGGGTTTTTATTTTTTGGGGGGGGGGTCAAAATTGGGTCAGTGGGAGCGGCAGGTATGTTGACATGTCTCCTGACGTAAGTGAGATGAATGCAGCCACTCCCACAGATTAGAGCCTGGTGCCTTTTTAAACAGAGATTACACAAGGAGGTCTTTGACTATGTCACCTTTGTTCAACATGAAACAAAAGGACTCAACACCCGGCTGATCTCATCCTCTGCTCGGGGGATAAGGAAGTTATTTGGATATATCTTTGTATTTTCCTGCTCTTCTGCGTTAAACGTAACTAAATGAAGCGACGCAGTGGAAAGTGTTGAATAAAGCAAGTCTGAAGCACGATGGAGGCAACAGTCGATACTGAGTCGAGTCAGTGAACACATCTAGGAGTCAAAGCTGTAAACAGCCAGAGGAAGAGGTCTGTCTGGTGTTATTCTTTCATTCATCTTCGGCCGCTTCTCCAAATCCGGGTCACGGGTTTATGCCGGGAGCCAATCCCGGCGGGAGGCGGGGTACACCCTGATAAACCGGCAGTTCGTCACGGGGCCACACGTAGACAGCTTTATCATGTCCAGTTCAGTTCCGTTGCATGTTGATTAAAGGTGGAAGAGAACCCACAAAGGCACGGGAAGAACACGCAAACTACACCTGACTAACAGACTCAGGGACAGAGCCGTCAGCGCTCTGAACAACAACCAGCACTAAACAATACAACTACTCACCATGTGCTATTTCTAATGTGAAGGTAAACAATGTGTTACAAATTAAGTGCAATAACGCCGCCTCCCCGACCTCATGTGCAATAACTAATGTGCAATAACTAAATGCAAAGTACTTGACAATCTATCTGCATGCGCTGTTTATCACTTTCAATTATGTTGTTTTCTTCTTCTATTACTTATGTTTTATGTTGTAACTAAGCACCAAACAGAGCAGCACTCCTAATCTCGTTGTATATATCCACTATGCAATGACAATAAAGGCTTTCTATTTCTATTCTAATTCCATTTAGTGGCATTTCTAAAACAAATCTACCCTAATTGGATTTTAAATGTTTTCTGTCATACATTGCAATATGCAAAAAAAGACACAAACTGATGAGTTTGTCGCGTCTCATCATAAATCACTCCACAAAGAATTCTTCTTCACAGTGTCCTGAGAACACCAAACAAAGGGCTGCTGTCATGGCAACGATGATCTGTATCGCTAATACAGCAGGTAGTTCCCGGTGAAGTGGGAGGAACTGCATCTGCATCTATTTATAGTAGAAGGAATTCTGATCAAAGCAAAAATAAACATCCTGATAAGTCAGAATGCAAAAGTAACACTCTTCATGAAGGAATAATTAAAAACATCATCCTCATCAGATATGAGAATTTATTGCGGAGCTACACACATTAGAGAAGCCCAGCCAACCCTGACGACCACAAATGCCTCACAGGAGACCTTTTTTTTTTTTTATGAGTGCTGAGAAGTGATGATGCAGTCCAATACAGTAGCCTTGAGCATTACTGTAAAGGAGGCGGCCAACGATCGGCAATCAGAGAGCCAACGCGGACACACAGGAGAGCGAGAAGCTACCAAACGGACCCAGAAACTACCGAAGCCTACTGTAGCGACGGTGATCCCCAACGGACCAATCAGGACAAAGCTAAACAGCGGGAGAGCTGATCCTTCCCCCTCACAGTCCATTATCCTAAAACACTAACACACCTTCACCAGTGGGGGGTGGGATTTGTAACTGCTGGTGCTGGAAACGGTTCTTTCCATTCCCACTGGGGGTTGGTGGAGACGGAGCGGTGGGGGTGGGGGGGTGGGGGGGACTCTTCACAAACAGTCTTCAAAACCAGAAATAGCATCTTCCTGACAAACTTTAAGCACGAAGCTGAAGTAGGCCACGTTATGATCGAATCTTCTGCACGGATCCTTTCTCACCCTGCTCATTGACTGAAGGGCTCCGCCATGTAAATGCATTGATTACTTTGCCGTGCATTGATTTGTAGGATTTTACTAATCGTTATGGAGAATAGAAGCTGTTAAAATAAAATTTGCCCGACTGAGATCATTGCTGACTGATTGATGCTTTAGGCGTGAAGCCATGCTGGGCATCATAGACAGGTAACCTAAGCCACACAAACTCCACAGACAAACACAGCCATACTTCGTGCAGTTCAACTTTACGGAAGCCCGTCTGCAGCCGAGACCGCAAAAATGGCCGGCAAACGCTTTACGGCACGCCAGTTCCACCGAGGCTGCAGAGCAGCATTCAGCAGCGACCAAAAACAGTAAAATAACAAGCATCGCATGGCGAGAGAATTTCACGGCTAACTAAAATCACACCTAGCGTCGGCCGCAGGATTACAGCTGTGGAAAAGCCAGCTTCGCCCAACAGGACGAGAGAGAGAGAGAGGACGGGATGCATGGAGAGGCAAGTCCACTCATTCCACAGTTTCCAGCGTGCTTTTCTTTGTGCCGTGGAAGGATTCATGGTAAATTAGAGGGGGTGAAAGGTTATCTGTAGCGGTTTGTGTATATTACTATGGAAGCATGTGTCTCGGGCAACAACACATCAACAGATAATCCCTGGATGAGTAGTTTAAATAAAGAATTCATGGGTTCATCCACTTGTATTCTGTCACTGAGAGATAAAGCTTTACATAGAACTTTTATTACTGGGTAAATTTCCTTCGTCATGACTCCTTCGGCGCCGTTTCCTCCCAAACCTTGCCCCTGTGTGCTTTCACCTTGGCACATTTGATTCACAGTATAAAACGATCCTTCTCCCATCGTGCGGCAGCAGCCTCAGCCTCCATTCTCTCCGTGGGAGTAGGTGAGGCACCTCCCTGCATCTGTTCCAGGCAGGATGAATGTCAGCATGTGGAGGGGAGTGTTTCTGAGGCTGCTGACAGTCAACGTGTCCCAGAGTGAGGCAGCCCGCCCCAGTGCGGTTCAAAGTGCTGCCCCATTCCAGTCCGGTCTTGTTGGTCTAATCCGGAATTGGGTGTGTCGATATAAAGGGCTGCTTTGGTGGAAATAAAAGGTTGAGGGTGAGGAATCCTCCTCCCATGTGCTGATACACGCTGGAACTTTACCAACATACACTCACAGACAGACAAAAAGGTCCACTGTGCGCCCAGCAGCGAAGCGTCTCCTTTGACGTCAGGGTCGTCTTCAAAATGTCACGCGGCTTTCTGAACGAGGGTGTCAGCAGTTCAGGCCGCTCGAGCGAGGCGCATCTGAGGTCAGCCCGCTCCTGTCAGATGGCTCGCTGGGCTGCAGGTTCTCAGATGCAAATGGAAAAACTAAGAATGCCTGTCACGGCCAATCAGACATAGGCCAAAGTTAACAGGTTGGGTCGGGGAGAGCCTCCGATGGAAAAAGCGAGGAAACGTAAACATCTTGGAGCTGTGGTTCGCTGACGGCTGAGGTAGCTGGGACACGAGGGCAAGAAGGATCAGGCACCGTGGACTCACAGGCGAGCCACTGTTCGAGGAGAGGCCTGTTATGGAAGCCAGGTGTACAGTAGACAGACTAATAAAGTCTCTTATTTCCTCTCAAGTGGCTCCAGTATTTCCTCTCACAGCCCTGCACGCCATTGCTCTAAGCCGTGTCAGCGAGCCCTCGGAGCAGGCAGGATGACTGCCAGTGTGGAGAACACTCTGTCTGGGCATCAGCGTTTATCAGTGGGATAAACGGCGGCCTACCGGCGCACGCAGGCAGTCCGTGGAGCTGCAGAGTAGAGCATGGACCAAAGAGGATGGACGCAACATTAAAATGTGCTGCTGAGGCAGCCGACATCAATTCACAGATGTTCTCCTCTGTAAATAATACATGCAATCATTACTATCCATTATGCACTTTGTCTTGTGCGAGCCATCACACAGGACGCCAAAGTGCCCTTTTGTGGTCGTTAAATATACAGTATATGTGTGAAATATAGAGCTGCGACATGAAATTATATTCGTTTTTCCAATCGATCATGAGCTGGAAAGAGATTGGAAAAGAGCTGAAAGATGTCAAATGCTGTTCTCTAAATCACAAACGAGCATCAAATGAGTGCTGCAGCGTAAGATTTACGAAGCATGAAGAATTACTTTAACACTGAATTGATGATTAAAAAGCTGCAAACTCTTGTTAATATTACAAAGTACTTTCAGTGCACTGATTTAATATCTGAATACGAGTATTCCCTGTTTCTATTCTAACTGACTTTGTGGAAAACAAGCACGCCTGCTTTTTCTTCGTCACTTGCATCATTTATGGAGAACCTTTTATCCAATGTCCTCTTTCCACTGAAACATCTCCAGATGTATTTCTATTTAAAAGCAGAATTGGTGTGAAGAATCGGATTTGCTCCCTTTTCCATGTCGTCACATTTTCGCTGCCTAGAAACATCAGTCAAGCTTCTGCGAACTACTAAAATGGGGAGATCAGCGAGAAGTGCTTTCTGTCCTAAAATTGACCATTTATAGTATTTCCCTGGTCACACTGAGCCGCTCCGTGTGTGCTCAGGTACCAGCTCTCCACTTTATGAGGAGACATTAAAGTTCTCCCCCCCCCGAGGTGAAGAAGGGAAGGGATTATCCAGTCAAACATCCTGAAAAGACAATTTATCTTAAATAAATAACTGTCTATTAAACCCTTTAAAGCCCGCTCCATGAAGGGATCGTCAGAACACTCTCATTTATGGAAAATAAAGTCTTAATAGAACCTTCTTACAAATTTGTCAAATAAATACATGTTTATATAAGTGCTCTAATTTAAATTTAACTTTTGCAAAATCTGGAATCAGGAAAATAAAATCAAACTTCTTAAGTAGAAGTCTCAAAATCCAACTATGATACGTTTGGCAATAAAGGGTTAATGTGCACAGATGCACGCAAGCATATTATTTGGACAAAAGCTCATATATGTGCCCTGCCACAGTCTGCCCTGCAGCGGACACTCCTAAAATAAATTACCGGCCTCTGGAAGGCATCATGAAGGAACGAACCCTCGTCTTCTTCGGAGTGCTGGGACAGAACTACAAAGACCAGCAATAACACTGAAACTTGTAGGCAGTTGAAGCGAGATTTTAAGATGGGGTTGGTGATGAAATTTGAAGCACATGGCCTCACCTCCATGCAGACGGAGTTGTGCGTGAGATTTTTTTGTAGTTTTTGTTTTGTTTTTTTTGTTCCTCCTGTCTGGTGCCAAAGCCTCAAAGACAACACGCATGCTTCGCTGGAGACAAGAAGGCTCTTAATGCTTTGTGACGGCCTTCCCGGAGAAAATGGAGGCGTAAAAGGACACGTGTATCACACGCAAAGATGTGAGGACACACATGTAAGATTGAACAAAACACTTGTCTGCTTGATGTCTGCACCAGACGGGGGAACTGTGCTGCAAAAAAAACAAAAAAACCAAGACAAATAAAACACATGTAAACAGCAGCAGCACTATTATGATCCGTTTTTCTGCTGATTCTCACGTTCATATGCAAACCCACAGGAAATGCCCCCACCGGCTCAAAGTGGAGGAAGACCCCGGGTGCCCTGGGTAAAGAGGAAGCCGGGGCTTATTACCCGGGCGATGCAGTACACTAATGGGGATGACTACGACATGTGGCATCTACATGTGTGTGTGAGTTTTCGAGCTCGGGTTAGTACCACTGACCAGTGCTGAGCACTTCCTTCCTCTTTATGGACCCGAGGAATGAAGGAGAAAACCGCCAGCGGCGCTTTGAAATAATCGAAATACCTCCAT
Organism: Brachionichthys hirsutus; assembly: GCF_040956055.1. Taxonomy (NCBI): domain Eukaryota; kingdom Metazoa; phylum Chordata; class Actinopteri; order Lophiiformes; family Brachionichthyidae; genus Brachionichthys; species Brachionichthys hirsutus. The sequence goes on from NC_090898.1 coordinate 12,317,944, forward strand.
GACGCCTTCTTTTTTAAAGGAAGATGTAACTAATGGCTCCCGCCGCCACCCTCACAGTTACAGACCCCACCCCCCGTATTAAATACTTGTGGATACTGTGGGCTGAATACATCCTTTCCTCTGGCGCGCTCTAAAAGTAAACCTGTCCAGACGTAGGAAAACGGCTGAAACATGACACACCGCTTTTTCCACAGCCCGGGGGGGGTTCTTGGATTTTTGCCTTTCACATAAGGTTACTGTGAGTCTTTGTATCCCGGCCTTGAGCACAGGCAGTTTCTGTGTGGTAGCTGTATTATAAATACTACATGATGGAGTATATGCCTGACAGACGGGACATGATGAACTGATTTTGTTGAGACGGTATCACAGGGATGCTAATTCTGTCCATTCGGGTGTTTTTTTTTATCTTGACTCAGGACTGCTGTTTTTCTGCTGATCTAGACATCTATTTTAAGACGGACTAAAAACAAAACGAAAGAACATTCGGCCTTGTTGCTGCAAAATATAATTTAACAGGCCTGCCAAACAACATGCGACTACCACGTGGCTATTTTCCTGAGTGATGTGCTTTTCTTTTCCATCCTTCTACATGTGGCGTTTCCTTGATTGTTTTTTTTTTTTTTAGCCCTAAATGCCATCTTTTTTCGCTTCAAGGACAGGAAGATCAAGAATCTACGACCGGCAGAGGTGCGGATGACTGGAGGTCGGACTTTAATTACGCTTAAAAAGAAATCCATCTAAAGGATTTGATTGGATGTGGATGTTGATATACGAGGAGTCTGTTTCAACTCATGCGCTCCCACCAATCTGAGAGGATCAGAGCGCTCCCGATGCCAAGGAAGCCTGCCATGATCCAGGAAATGTAAGCAGCTGCACAGCTGCACAACACTGGCGCTGCGCTCGCTGGTGTGTGTTTGGGCCAGACCCCGTGGCTGCGTGGCTCAACAACATCCGATTGATCTGGGTCAAAAGGTCATTGATTAGACTGACTCTCACAGTCTCCAGAGCGATGCCACGGTGTCTGCCACACCGCTCGGCCTCGGCTCTGCTCGCACAGCTGTGGCCGGTTGTCATAGAAACACACAGACTCCCTAGTAAGATAAATTATAGCGTGCCAAACAATCTCTCAGAGACTAAATACAAACTATAGCATAAAGAGGAACTGACTAAATGCAGAAGTATAGCGGCTGTGGATTTAAACGGGAGGACTAGCAGACATAATGACATCATTGGGTGAGTATAAGGGGGTCTTCAATGTGTTGCATGTATTCAATACCACCTCAGCTGCTTCTTTAAAGGAGAATTTATTGATTCAAAGTTGTACAATTGTTAGACGAAAGGAATCGGCGTGCATGGTTTTTTTGTTTTTTTTTTAATTATTGGAGCGACAGGGCAGGGGCAATGAACCGAAAAAAGCTTTGGCACTGTTGGCTGCTCACTACATTACTCACCACACATCACTGGTTCGAGGAGCCAGAGGGCTGAGCTCTCGCTCCTAATTATCCACTGTAGAGCAGATGAAAGAGCAAACCAAACAAACGACAGCAGGAACACACACTTACGCTGCCCCACAAAGAAATTCCCTGAAATCATACCGCAGGGAATCCAAGACTCGAGGCAGCAGAGGATCGTCCGCAAATGTACGTTCCTCAATAAAACATCCAGACTGGCATGCGTATTTCACAGGGCGGCGAGGATTAGCCCGCATTCAGCAGGCAGAGCTGTGAGCCCACGCAGCCCTGACCCGAAGCCAGGCGGAGGTCGGGTACGGTGGGGGGGGAAAAGCATTTTAGCGAAGACACACCTGCTGTCAAATCACCCGACACATAAAAGTCGAACCTTTCACGGTGCCGAGTGCAGTTTGTAACTCACCAGCTGAACTCTCACGCCGCCTTTGATGCGTTCTCTGAAATCTCAGCGCATCCCTTCGCCTCTCGCCGTGCGACACAAACGCGAGTCCCAGTTATTCCGGCAACGAGGAGGCTGGATATTTCTGTTCCTGCTCCGCCTGCTCCCTCATCGACTCTCTGTAATCACTACTACCACGCTGCTTCCCTCTCCCTCTCCCTCTCTCTCCTCCTCCTCCTCCCCTCACCCTCTACCAATGCACCGTCCCTGCCCCAAATGTAAAAAAAAAAAAAAAGGACTTCTCCTCTCCTGCGTTCTCCCCGGTTCTGCCTCCCGCACCATTCAGACAGAGCGTTTGCTTTCTGAAAGAAACACCAAGAGCGGTTCTCAGCCGGCAATAATGCCGCCCAACTGTCACCACGGAAACTAGCGACGGCCCGGCGGATGGAGGGAGGGAGGGGTGGTGAAGAGGGAGGGGAGAGTTATGGGAGAGAAGAGAGGAGGAGAGAGAGGAAAAGAGCTGGCTAAATGAAAGATGGGGGAAGTGTGTGTGAGTATCAGTGCCTGCCCGGTGGCTACGAGAGAGAGAGTGGGAGTGAGGATATGAGCGGCGTGGAGGGGAGGGACGGCTGGCGAGGAAACGATTCAGGTGCTGTGGTATTATCAGGGCTGGAATGAATGATTTTCATCGTGCATTAATGAAGCCAACCCTCGAGATTTAAAGCAAACATTTACTCCGAGCAACCCAAGCACGAAAACCGCCTCCTTTCAGAAAGCACTTCATCAGATTTAAAAATGAGAACGACTAAATCAACCTGTTTTTGGAGATGTTTTTTTTTTTTATTTGCTCTTCGTCGATATTTTGGATTTGTGATGTGGAAATAATAATAATAATAGAATATAGAAAGGGAAAACAACAAATCAAAGGATCAACTGATTCATTTTTATTTTTATGAAATTTTTGTTTTTTTCTCTCTTCTCGACATGTAAATAATGGATGTTATTTTATTCCTTGGGGACCTGCTTTCCTACTCGTCTCTGGGGAGTACATCCACGTGCCCCCCACCCCCCCCACCCCCCCGACTGTCATGCGAATTACAAAAGCTGCCAGGTTGACGCGACCAAGCTGCTCCAACACTCATAATATGCACATATAATTACACACCCCGATCTCCCCCCCCCCCCCCACTCTCCCCACTCAATAGCTGAAGTGACACCAGCCTGAAAGACGGGGTGACATCGCCCGACACCGGCTTTGAAACCTCAGACAAATGCCGCCGATAACCATGGTAACACCGCTGGAATAACCCCAGTTCCTAAAGGAAGCAGCGCTTTAAAGCTGGGTGTGGGGGGGGGTGGGGGGGGTGGCTGTGTCCAATTCGGATTTGGGATATGCAGGAGCTTTAAAACCAAAGCATCAGTCACAGCATCCACCTGTAGCAACCTTACTTCAGGCCACCTCTTGCTAAACTGATTGAGATCCTCACCACAGTGAATTATGCATCGACCTGGATGGGGTGGGATGCAGGCCCCCCACCCCCCCGACGCCTCAACCTCGGCAAACCTGCTGACGTGAAACATTCTCGTGTGAAGGAAAGACAAAATTTGCAGTTGCCCTGGAGGGCCATCCAGATAGAGGGCAAAAAAACAATTTTAAATAAGAGTCGAACCTCAGCTTTGCTTTGTGTGTTATCTAATGAGGCGTGGCGCTGGTGGCCCGCTCATCGCACCAGGAAGGAATGTGAGCCACGGTCCAGGGAGGAAGATGGAACCTCCTGCCATCTTGCTGTTTCTTTTCAGCTCAAAGAAGTGGAAGATGCTCGTTTCAGCCCACAGACAGAGATGCGTTCACTGACGGGGGCCTGACGGGAGGGGACGGTTCCTCTGCCCTCCGCTACTCTCACTAATTACAACAATGATCTCCTCCCATCTGTTCACAAAGACACAACTGTGTGATTATTCTCTGCCCGAGTCGCCCCCCCACTGCGATATCGATGGCTGACGCTGGTCTAAATCTTCATTGCTCTACTTATCTGAGGGCGTGTCACACATCCACCCAGTCGGATCTACAAAAAAAAAAACATCCACACGTTTACTGTAAATCAGACAGAACATAACACGAGTCTGTCTTCGCCTATGCAACGTAAAAATAATAATGATGATGTTTACCCTTCTGCCTAGGTCTGTCGGGGCAGACAATGAAGCGCGCTGTGCTACGTTTCATCACCCCCACCTAGCCGCCACCAAAGACAGAGAGACGTAAACACAACAGTGCCATCAATGACGTGCAAAACATATTTGCAACTCTGTCTGAACCCCTGCCAAAGAGTTGTCAAAATGGGGATTTCAAAGGACGGCAAAGCGCACGCATGTTCGTCCGGTCCTGGAGTACCGCAAAAAAAGACTTCACACACACACACAAACACGAAGCTGAATAGATAAATAACAACAACCGATCAATCACCGGGTTGATGCAATGGCACGCTTTGGCAGCCTCAAAATGAAACCCTGCACATCAGAGCTGGAAGGAGGACACTGGGCTGTTGTCATGGAGACGGCTCACATTCCACAGCATGTTGACCCAACTCCAGGATTTTTCAAAAAAAAAAAAAATCCTCACGTAGAAAGACAACACAGGCATGCGTGCGTGCATGTGAAAACATCTACACACACACACAGGAGATGCACACAAAGCTTAAGCTGGGAAAATGAATTGCTTTTACATTCACACATCTCCTGAAGGCCCTGGATTGCCAAGCGAGACACAACATCCAGAACAAGCTCCAGCAGCAGATGGAGGTCGAGGAAGGACACGGCTAACGCAGCTGTAAGCTCTCACAATCAATGGCGGAGGGGAATCGTGCTGTAAAAGATTCAACAGCGAGATCGGTTAAAGCTTCCTAAAGGAAATGACGTTAGCAATGAAGGGAGATAAATGTGTCCAGATTAAATTGGTGTACACGATTCCTCTTTAAGGGTCATTCCCGAATGTTTGCCTGCTTAAATATCGACCTTCACCGTGACCCCGTCCCTTAATGCTTCAAACAGCTAAACTCTAAGAGGTTTTTAACTCGCCCTCCGCCATCCTCCCATCATCACGAGTCAACACCTCTCTATAAAACAGCCATTAATATTTCACCCAGAGGAGAATATTTTAATTCATTATTCATATTTAAACATATCCTCTGAAGTACTGAGGTCTGTATCTGAATTACAAAGAAGCTGGAGTCTGGATAATCCATGAGTTTGTGTTGACCCCCCCCAATTGTCCCAAATTGTCTGACGGTTCATGGCCGAGGAGCATGAAGGAGGCCGCAGGTGCATATAAGGACGTAAAAGGGAGAAAGGATCAATCTTTGGAGGAGAAAATTGAATATTTGTCCCAGAGGAGAAAAAAATCAAGGAAGAAGCTGCAGAAATAAATCCTGAATTGATGATTCCTCCCAAACTATAACACGGATTGCTGCAAATCGAGCTGGGAAATACCATCTGATACTGAAGTGGACGATTACTATAGCATCATATATTCTTTGTGGTCATCCAAATACATCAGAGAACTTCTATTGAAACCATTAATGTGTCGCTGATTTTAATTAAACCACTTTGGTTTAATTCAGAACGTCTTCAAAGGGAGTGGCTTTTGCTGCTCCACTCTGACTCGAGCTATAAAACTAAGTGGAGTCATTATAACATAATTGCGCGGCTCTCTTTAAAGTGTAATCTGTTTTTAATGCGGTCGCATCTCTCCAATCAGAGAGGAGCGTTCCTTCTGTTTAACCAGCATGTGAAACAAAGACGGCGATGGAAGTCAAGTCAACCCCCCCCCCCCCCCCCCCCCCCGTGATGATTTAGGAACTAGGAAAGCATGCGTGCGTCTTTGCGCGTCCCTTCACGGAGCGGTTTGGTCATCTTGATGAGCTGCAGGCTCGTCTCTGCCCGCAGCGACCAGATGGCCTTGCGATTATCCACAGCTCAGCAGAGATTACTGCACAAGCAGAGATATAATACACGAAACACGGAGAAGGAAACACAAGAAATGAGTGAAACGTTGGCTGAAACAGAGACGAGCTCAGGTTGGACCCGGGGGGGGGGGGGGGGGGGGAGCGGAGAAATAAGAAACCGATCACCTGCGGCCAAAGTGACAGGCTCCGGTTTCACGTGTTGGGTCGGCACGATGGACAGAGAGGGGGGGGGGGGGGGGGGGGGGGGGGGGGGGGGGAGGATACACGCAGCGCTTCTTCACCTGTTAGTGTTTCTGGCACTCCTCTATAGATTGGAGACAAAGATGACGCGCGTCTGGCTCGATGAATACCAGCAACAGTCAAGTTGGACAAGGCCGGCGTGTGTGTGTGTGTGTGTGTGTGTGTGTGTGTGTGTGTGTGCGCGTGTGTGCGTGCGTTTCCCTGCTCTATAAGACTCATCAGTCAAATCGGAGGAGCCGTGCGCGGATAGATGTCGGTTTAACAGCCGCCCGTACATGCATTTCATATTTCAAAGACGTTTTCAGAAGAAACGATTTAGCACCAAGCGCACACACACGCACACACACACACACACACACACACACACAGAGTCACACACGTTGCCAAGCAGCCCGAGGCGGGTTGTTGGTTTATTACATTGTGACCTTTCAGGATCGATGTAAATCTCATGAAGTGCTTGTTAGAGAATTAGAGTCTCAATGAGGGGAGAAAATATTTTTGCTGAATTGTCTGAGGAAGATAATCCACAGTGGGCCAATGGAACCGGATCCATCTGTGTGGATGTAGCTCTCATCTCCTCATTATAGGCACCGAGTGTTATGACTGTCCGGTGACGAGGGGGAGGAGAGGGCGGCACACACGAGTTCGAATCCCCCAGGGAGCGGAGCTTCACAAAGTCTTCACAGAAGGCCTGCGGCACGATAAATGGCTGACAGGCAGCGCAGACTATAATAGGAAAAAGGAGAGGAGACAGCGGAGAGTCATCCTGCTGTTGGGTGACCTTCAGTGTGAAGCACCTTGATGTCGGGGTGATTAAAGAGCAGCCATTGTGCTCTGGATCTGTCTGAAGCATGGAGAGAGAGAGAGAGAGAGAGAGAAAGAGAGAGAGAGAGAGATGCGTTTAGTCAGCACTAAAAAGTGCCGCTGATGTGCAGCTCACAAATCTTGAAGGGAAAAACCAGAGACCTTTAAGAATGTGGGAATGCAAGAAGCTTTCCGTTCATCTTTTTTTTTTAAAGAAAGAAGTAAACTTGCAACTTCTTGTCATTTGTTTTAAACAACTGTGACCTTTAATAAAAAATTAATTAAAAAAATCATTACTCACAATGAGCAACTGTGTGAGGAAAATAAATATAAAAGTCATTTGGAGTTGCGGGATGTTTTTTGTTCATATAATAATCATCTCACAATAACTCACATTTATTTTGTGACCCCAATTACACAGACTGTATGACGTAATCAGTGATTACGGCAAATACTAGGTGGAATAATCAAAAAAAAGTAAATCTAAAATAACAGCGCCATCTACTGGTAGAGCACCTGCAGCACAGTCAGGGTGTTAAAAATGTTAAATCACTGCCTGTTACATTCTAGTGTGAATAATTAAGTAATAAAGTTTAAATAAATAAAATCATTTTGCTTCTATTTAACAGGTTAGCATTTTACGAGTTTAAGATATACAGTGAGTGAGTTAGAATGACTGGGATTAGGCAGGATAGATAAATCTGCCAAATCTTCCGTTTTAATATGCACTAATTCAGGGTCAGCACCAAGGCCTGATGAACGGCAAACACGGAATACGCGCACGCCATGCAGAAAGTCTGTACGCAATACAGAGAAGAAGACGTTTCACTCTCTGGCCAGGATTTATAACGTGAGAGCAATGCCATTTATAAAGATGGTAATCCATGCGACGCTAATACTGGTGGTTTGGAGGAGAGCCCAAGAAAAGAAAAGAAAAGAGCAAGGAAGAGTTTCCTGCTGTCAACCAGGCTCATTCAAGAGGAACCGGCCTGCCTTTAATTCTGCCCCCCCCATGTTTGGGGGCATCCACAGGGTCAAAGCACAAGTTGTGGTGATTTGATGGCAAACAGTGAGATCTAGAAAGCAGCCAGTGGCGAGACTAGAGGAAGACATGTACAACACGTTTAATGGCTCCATCAAGTGAGTAAATGTTGGATGTGATCAGGAGAGTGCAGAGTCAGGGGGACAAACCCTCAGTGATGTGTGTGTATGTGTTGTGTTTGATTATTGATTGGCTTGCTACCTTAAAGCTGAGCTACAGCAGTACCACAGGGCATTTTTATTTTTTTTGCAAACAATCTCATGAACCACATAAAATCATACAACCTTGGAAAAGGAATAAGCCTTGGAAGATGCTTAAACCTCAGAGACGTCGCTGGAAGCCAATTCTGACTAGAAAATAATGAATAATAAATGTAGACGCTTAGTCCGGTACTTTAGATAATGATCGATACAAGATCCCAACCCCAAAGATGCAAACCAAAAATTCCACAGTTAATCTCCCTACAATGTAAAATCTCAGTCCAAATCTTAAATTTCAGTCGGCATTAAAACAAATGCAAATAGAGAAATCACCATCCGTCTGTGTATCAGACGTCATACATCTGAATTAGAGCCACCGTCTCAAGGTGACCTTCACCTGGCCGATTCCTCCCACCCTATTCCAGATCCCCGCCTGCCTCACCCAAGTGTGTGCAGGAAGCCCTGAATCTGGAGAGGCTGCTCTTCTTGTGATCAGAGAGGAAAAACACAATGCCTTCAGTGTGCTAGAAAGGAGTTCCACTCATAAAAAACACGCACGCACACGCACACACACACACACACACAGGAAGAGAAATAGAATGGAACATGCTTTTACCATTAAGGCTCTGGATTTTTTCTTTTTCCATACGAGTTTCCCAGGAAAATCCCCCTCATCAGGGTCGGTCGGATCCAGACAGACAGCAGACCGGAGGAGAGACGCACGTCGAGCTGCAGAGAGGCCGAGCTTCCCGTCCACTGACTGAGACGCGAAGACTTCTGAAGGCAGAGTCACCGCATGATCCTTCCCAATGCTATGCAGACTAGCGTCCGGCTCACATTCAACTCATGCCATCTAGATGGTCATTTACTTCTGGGGTTATTCTCCACCGCTGGCCTGCCCGTCCATTATTGGGGTGACGCCAAAATAATCCTGTCCATTTTCTAGAAGGCCTCAACAGTTGGTACCATTTAGGAAAACTAGGTCACTTCCGCCTTCTGTGTGTGTGTGTGTGTGTGTGTGCAAGAGAGAGAGAGAGAGAGAGAGAGGCAGTTCCCACTATAATCCAAGAGACCTCCAGTATAAACATATTGAGCAGGAAGGACTGCTACTCCGAAAAGAAGCATCCTAATACCATATTTAGCTCACAGCCAGCTAACTGCTGCTCTCGTTTGCCTGTAAATATGCTTAAGTGTCGGTGCGGTCCTCTGATGTATGCGATGAGGTCATTTCTATTTGTTCAAAATGTAATTAAAGCAGACAATTCAATGGCAATACCACGTTTGGATACTTTAGCAGAGCTTCTTGAAGCGTGACTGTTTCACCACCGGTGCCAAAGAAAGCTTCTGTTGACAGGTGGAAACGAAACAATCCTCACGTCATCTTTGTGCAGCTGCTCAGTCGGACACTTTAGGAGTTATTTCCAACTCTTTGGTCGAACTCTCCGCATGTTATTCCATAACCTGTGATCAGATATCATAGGCAGACTCGCTCATATTCAAGGGGTCACAAGGGGAAGGGTTCAGGAATCTGCATCCACTCTAATGAAACAGTGAAGTGTGGCGCTTCTATTTTTAGGCTTAGTACACACCTGTCGCACACAGGAAGCCGGTGACATCTAGATCACGACAGGAAGTGGGAGGTAGAGCAAACCAGTTCCTAATCTCACCCAGTTACATTACAAGGTTGTCAATCGATACGAGGTCACGATTCCTTTAGTGTGTTTCCTGGTCCACGCCGTCCTCATGATAAACCACAAGACATAAATAAGGTTTTTTTTCGAGCCCAGTATGAATCAACACAATCTCCAATAACGATAACGATAACTTATATTTTAAAGCCAATTCAAAAGATGCGTGGGCTCCCTGCCGGACGTGAAGTGTGGGCATAAAATCCTCTAAAAAGAAAATCGCCTGTCAGGAAAGGGTCGATCACATCAGAGGACCTATTTCCTACACGCATGTGAAGCCATCGCGACAGCAAAAGCCACCCATGGCCACTTGTTAGGGGAATCAATGTGACAGCCAGGCTAGGCGGAGAACGAGCCCGAAGGTACCGGCTGACGAACGCTTGCGTCATGCGAACGCACAACGAGGACGAGGCGAGGTTGATGGAGGCGCACGCAGGATCACAGGCATCGCATCCCAAGTGATAAAAAGCGAATCTTCCAGTTCGAGAGTCACGCGGAAACGTTTTACACCGAGAACCACGGCAACGAGGTCCGTGACGCTGAAGGAGCAGATCGGATCGGACGTCTACTGAAATGCACTTACTTTGATTCCTTGAAATGGAAGAGATGAGAATTTAAAAAAACTAGTATCTATCTGGAGCTGGAAGTCAGGGCGCGTTTCATTTACTTTAGCAGGAAGAATACAGGAGGTCACAGGGGGGTCACCACAGGAAGGCACTAGAACTTACAATGTGGGCTTAGTTTCTAATGCCCTTCCTGCCCCCCAACTGGGATTCAAACTCGGGTTCCCTGTAGTCAAGATCCAGCCCAATGCGGAAGAAGCCAATGGGAAGCGCTATGGGATGAATTTGGTTGTTTCTTGGCCAACAACAGTTTGTCCGGAGCTTCAGAGTTCTCATTGAGCGCAGGTTTGTTCTGGAAACGTCGGCGAATCCGCGCTGTGACAACGTTACCGCTCCACAGCGACGTTCAACAAAGACACAGACTCCCCCCCCCCCCTTAAGTTTAACGTTGAAACCACTAACAGATTAAAGTCTAATAATAACAAGCAGGCTTCGGTTCATGCAGCAAAGATAGACTATTAGAAGGAATGCACAGTAAGTGGAAAATGCGTGTCTTCCAGAACAATATTTGCTTCTTTTACGGAAAAAGGAAACGACTTCCTTTGGAGTTGGAAATAGTCCGTCGTTATTTTCTTACGACTTGCATTTTGGCTGCTTCACACGACGCCGAAGCAGGACGGAGTCGGAGGCTCAATGACCTCCGACCTTTCCGGTTGAAACGCCCCTTTTTTCATTTGGCCTCGACTTTCTGCACCTCCTGGAGGATTGATAACGACCTTCAGCGGCGGATAACCTTTCAGCCGACGCCATCGATCTGCATTACGCGGATCATTTCAGTGTTCCTATCCTCAACATCCCGATGAGTGGCTCAATGGTGGAAAAAAAAAAGGCTGAATCTAAGCGAGGGAGGGCGACGACAGGCTCAACGGATAATGCTCTCGCCGTCCTCCTCGCCGACTCCCGCGCTGTGTTTATCTAACGCCGAGGGGAGGCGTTTACGTTGGTCGGGCTGAAGACAGACAGGCCCGGTGGGTTTTTGTTCATAATAAATAACCTAAACAAGCAGCTATAGGACATCCATGCCAGAGCAGCTTAGCTGGCACATGTGGACCCACCGCTGCCCTGCATCTGCTGGGAGGACGTTCACCCGCCGAAAAGAGGGACACCAGCAGCGTTCAGGGCGTCCAACGGGGACAGGAAATCACCCCGGGAGGCGTTTAATCGTTTCCTTCTATAGGATTTGATGAAAGTGGCCCTTTTTTGACCCGTCCATTAGAAACACTGAAAACAAGCATTAGAGAGCACATAACTGGACCGGTTCCCATGCAGAGGGGGGGCGCCGAGGGGAGCTGCAGGAAAGAGAGAGAAATATTTCATCTGATGCAGTGAGATCTGGGGAGGGGGTTAAGGCAGGCAGAGGGAAGAGGGGGCAGAGATCGATCTGGGACAGTGTGGGAGAGGAAGAGGAAAGCTGCACGAAAGAGGCACGGCCTTGGGAACGAGTCCGTGTGTGGGAGAGAACGGATTCACCATCGGCCTGCCGGAAGAGGAGAATCAGCCCGGAGGGACGGCCGATCGATCGATCCCCCCCGAGGCTCACAACAAACGCTCTCTTTCTTTCTTCTCTTTGCAGAGCTCACCTCTGCTGCAGCCTGATATCATCCCATCAGCACTTCGTCTCTATCACCTTCTCCCTGCTATACCCCCCCTCCCCCCCCTCTTCTTTGTTCTGAGGCCTCTGTGAAGGATTTTAACACTGAACCAAATATTCCATCTCATTGTGTGAAGGTGACGGGAATGTTACGTTCGAGCCTTCAGATCTCACGTCTCCAAATCAAATGTCGCAGGTAACAATCTTGTGATTGCGTGGCAGAGCAGAACAGTAATTGAGATATCTCGTAATTAAAAAATACCTCCGCGGGCAGCGCGTGAGGGGTTAGCGCGCACTGACACGCACTGACACACGCACACTTCTACAAACAGACTTCCCAGCGTGCCCCCAGAACGCCTCTAATCGCATGACCGCTGGATCCTCTCGACCAATCAGCAGTGACAATGCGCCGCCACACGCACGCACGAACGCACACACACACACACACACACACAAAACATTAATTAATATTGTGATTTATTATGATGTTGCCTTTAACGCCAGATAATTGTGTAATGTGTGTGTGTGTGTGTGTGTGTGTGTGTGTGTGTGTGTGTGTGTGTGCGCGCGTCAGGCTGCGCTCGGAGCTCCTTCCTTCGGGGTTTGGCACGACTTGGCACTAATTCTTGCCATGTCAGCTCCCGACAGACCCTTTACGCTCCTGCTCTGCGTGTTTGCGTGAGGCGTGCGGGACACGCTCTTGGTGTTGTTTGGGAGTGCGTTCCGTGCGGGGCCTCCTCCAGCTGCCCCGCTGACAGCTAGCAATAACATTTTGGAATTCAAACCCTGTGCGCAACGCAAAGCCGTTGCCTTTTGGAAAAGCGTCTTCCGCGGAGAGAAGCCCGGAGACGGACCCCCCCCCCCCCGTTGGAGCGACTCGCTTACCAGTTGCTGAAACCCCCTCCATCCTGGACTAAGTTCTTCTCCAGGGCTTCCTCCGCTGAATCCGTCCTTTTCTCCGGGAAACTGACTCCAGCGCAGCGAAGTCGGAGCGCGTCCCGCGTCAGAACGCGCGCCCCCCCCCCCCTTTTCTCCTATTCACTAACAAAGACACGCACTAACGCTTCATTGTCTCGCAGCAGACGCGAGAGGTTTCCACCCGGGTCATTTTAAGTGCAGAATAAGCGCACTGTAGTCCTTCTTGCAGCTCTTCCCTCCTCCCTCTCCAGAAACGCAACTCTTTCCTCTTTGCCGCTTGGAAAAAAAAAGAAAAAAGATAGTGCGCGCTCTCGGAGCCAGGCGCGCGCAAAAGGCAGCGCAATTCGCAAATTAAATGACATATTAACATATATATATTTTTAAATGAATTTATTCTATAACCCGAACAGCAGTCACTAAATTCTAAGCAGGTAATTAACAATTAACCGAATTGGGGGGGGGGGGAGTAATGAATATATAAAAATAATTTACTCGAGTAACGTTTGGAGCCTGTGGATTATATAAAAGTATACAAATAAAAGTAATTGTTCAAGATTAAACCAGCGGCTCCTCAGACTTCTTTATTTTCATCATCCATCATTTCCTCTCTGTATTTCCAAAGTGCATAAATATACAGACAAATGTTTAAATGTGGGTGATCATATGCCCTCCCCTGACAAATAGGGATCATGGGAGTTGTTGTCTTCTTTGTGAAACAACAGCCGCTGCAGATGAAAATCTATCCTTGTGTGACTCAGGGTGAAATGTTCATGGACTCATGAACCTGTTCTCATAATCGCAGAGCAGAATGAATGAACAGGATTCACAGAGCGGGAGGGGAATGAGGACAGAGGGATGTGGATGGGAATTAAAAGATGATTGGGGGGGGGCACAATTCTCCTAATTGTGTCCTTTATATATCCATAAAGCAGGAGCGGCAGATGAGCCAGACTGATGGATTGGTGTGAAAGTCAGCGTGGATAAGTGTGAGATCTGCTAAGTGTCTCTTTTTACACCTATCTGGAAGCCCGACATTGCTCAAGTAACCATCATATGATTAATCACACTCCTGGGTGCCAGACGTTATTCCATCCCTAGTTTCCAGATGAAAATTAAAGCCTCTAACTGATTAAATTTGTACTTTATTTACTATTTGTTGCAGGTATATCCTCGGAATACCGAGACCAGACCGAGACCTTCGTCAGATACTTAAATCCGGTCTTTAAATATTGCTTAACAGAGCTCACTTTGCTTCTTACTTTAATGTCTTTTTATACTGACCCTATTCTAATGCCTTTTTCCTCTTCATGCATTGTTTCTTCTTGTCATTTCTCTTATGTTTAGTTCACTCCACGCCTTCATAAATCACATCACCTTCATCGCCTCCTGACGGTGCTGCATGCATATAAATAAACCCGCCTTGCCTCGTGGAGACGATACACGAGTCACAGATGGGAGGACACTCTCACAACCCGCACGCCCAATATCTGCCGGAACCACGAGCCTCACCTCACGCTTATCGAGTCGGACTTATGTCAACACTAGCGGCATTCTTCCTGTTCCCACAGAGAAAGGCGCATCCCTGTGTGTGAGCCCTGTGGTGCTGTTGATTAGAACTGATGCCCCAGATCAGGTGATCTCTAGTCCTCTGGCCTCCAACATGGACTCAACACATGACAGAGCTGGCTGATACACATAAAGAACTATTTTTGCTCGTGCAAACGCCAGTTAGACCTTTATAAGAAGGTCAGGATTCAGACCGACGAAGTCATCATCGGTATTACAGGGACCCCAAGTGGTGATAGTTAATGTTGCACTAGGGCCTAGGCAACAGGCAACTAGGCAGAGACGTGAAACAGCTGCCATACGATACCCTCCTCCATCACCACTGCGTTACGGAGCAGCGCTGATGCAATGCAATAAATCCCACTGACCCATATTTCCTCGGGGCCCGTTGATTCCGGGGTGAGAAGGGTGTAATAGAGGCGGCCTGGCACCAACAAAGGCGTCTGCTGTTGCTACAGTGATGTCAGGATGACCTCCTCCCTCCGGTTCTCATGATTACGCCGTTCAAAATGAGCCGGGCACACGGCGAATGGCAGCAGCTCGTTCTACTGTAAATCACGGCGGTGCGTGGGCGTCGTGGAGACGACACGGATTCCAGGTTACTCTCATGTTGAAAGGTGTTGCTGCCGCACTTTGGTGTGGTCCATTGTTTTATGCTCGATTGCCATTGCATTCTTTAAAAAAAAAGAAAGAAATAGCACCTTTACACAAGAGGTTGCTCTTATTCTACACCTCAAATTTAGTTTACTTACTGTTTTTTTTGAGGCTTGAGATTTCCGCCATCTTTCAGCCACCCGTTTAACGAGAGGAACTTTGTCTCAACAGTCTTCATAAGAACAAGATTTATACTTTCTACTAAGTCAACTTGCCTGCATGTAGGAATCGGTATTTATCAGCAGGACTTTTTGTACGCCAAGAGATATCTCTGGTGTGAGATCTAACCTCGGTTGATTTGTTCACATAAGATAACAGCTGCAGCGAGCGACAGCACAGGAAGGACAAGTCGCTGACCGCAGCCAGCTGTGAGTCCAGCTGTGGTTGTGAAAACTAGTTAGGAGGAATCACAAGCACGCAGGCAACGTCATGGATTAATGGTTGAAACATTCAGATCCTGGTGGTTTAAATGTGCAGCCAAAATGCAAAACCGAAATGCAGGACAATTCCAGCAGCAATAGGCCTCGTGTTTTCCTTTAGCCTTAATATAGCTAATGACGTCCTGTTTAAAATCAGTCGGAACTCATTTTCAACATGGTGAATTAAATCCTGCCGCAGTATCTGCAGTGTTGAAGATAAACAACTTGTTATAAAAATGCCAAGCATCTACTTCTTGTTGCTAATTTTAAATGGTTTACTTGTCTTTGCCCATGAAACTACTGAAAAAACATCCAAGTTGAATTCTCTAATCGTAAGAATGCTTTATGAATAAGTCGTTGTTTCTTTTGAATTCAGAGTGGGGTGGATTTTTCCCCATCTAAATTAAAACAAATAAATAAATAAATAAAACCTGTAGCATTAATTCCAGCCTTCAGAGCCCAGACAGGAAGCGCCGGTGCACCAAAGGTCAAAAGAAACTGGCTTTCATCGGCGCGTAGGCGAATCCCCAGAAGCCAGGGAGAGGCGAGGAAAGGGAACAAGATGGGAAATGGAGCGAGGCCGACGAGGGAGGAGGGTAGTTTAATCCAGACAGCAGAGAGAGAGAGAGGGGGGGGGGGATTTGTGCATTGTGTGAAATGTGATCATGTCCTGGGGCCGCTCAGACAGCTGGGAAGTTCCCCTGCCCCTGGTGTCCAGCTGGGAACACTCAGGAGAGGCACCAGGGCCCGCATACTTCCCCCGTTAACCCTTCGGTGGCTCCTGCTGCTGTGGTGGAGGAGCTATAAATAACAACACACAGACGCCTCTGAACTTAAGTCACATTTATTGATTATAGCCAGTATGACTACCCTTACACAGACATACCACCCCCTCTCTACTGGAAAACAAAACACTCTTGTAGGATTAATTCAGCAGTAATACACCAGACTTCACTTATGTTTCCAGATTATTATTATTATTTTTTTTAAACAACCTAAAAACGTATTTTGTTTTCGATTCTGTGTAAAGGTCCCATGACTGAAAAACATGCATATGACATTTAGCTGTGATCAATATGCCACTAATCATAATGCACGTTACTGATAATACAGTACTGCGTGACAATTCAAATAAATACCAAACATACAGGCGAAGTCGTTATTTCATATAAAGATATCAAACTCTCATTATGCATCAATACTGAAATACAATATGACAATACAAAGTTGTGCACAGCTAGTTTTATTATCACAATGCTAACGCTTCCAGCAAACAGAAAACCTTCCGCTTATTTAATCGTAAAACCGTTTCTAAATTGCACTTTTTGTAGCTTCTCGTCCGCATCGGTAACTTTTAACGCCTCAACAAACAAGCATTGGCTATATTGGCACTATTCAAGCTTGTTGATGCTGATCCTGTTTTCTGTTTCCTGAAAACATAATGCTCAAAGATGACGTAAAAAAAAGAAAACAGAGAATATAAAAAACAAAACTCAAATTGGACAGAAAGAAAGAGAAAATGCGCTCTCTGCACATTCCTCCCCGCCCCCCAACAATACTATTGAATATCACATTACCTTCACCAAACACGTCTAGATACTTCGGTGTTTCCAATAGCACACTGATCTACTCCAGCACGTCCAAGATGCTCGGAGCATTTTGTTCCTTAACAGGAGGCAAAAAAAAGGGATTTCTTTTGGTTCCCAAAAAATAAAACAAACTTTCAATACCCCTGAATTTATCGAGTGATCACTGACCTTAAGAATTCAAAACAATTTCAATTTTACTGAGCTAATTTCAAAACTATCACCTCACTCATGCAGACAGGGAAAAAAATCCTTTTGCATTTATTGCTGCTCGCAGTCATTTTGAACCC
Source organism: Brachionichthys hirsutus (assembly GCF_040956055.1). NCBI lineage: Eukaryota > Metazoa > Chordata > Actinopteri > Lophiiformes > Brachionichthyidae > Brachionichthys > Brachionichthys hirsutus. The sequence goes on from NC_090898.1 coordinate 12,335,375, forward strand.
AAAGTCCTCACCTGTTAAAACAGAAACAAAAAAACGAGTCTACGATTCTCCCTCAAAATAATGAAAGGCACTACTGGTCAGAAACAAAGAGCTAAACAGAGACCCCCCCCTCCAACAACATCTGCCTAAATGACCGTTTTTGTCTCAACTCTTTTTCAATGGAAATGGTGCACCAAGATTTGGCACAATAAACGAAGGGAGAATGAAACAATTCCAATTTGGAATTTAATTGTTGCACTTGCAGAGAATTCTGAAAGTCAGTGATCCAGGTCCCGTTTGAACGCCCTCGGTAAGAAGCTAGGAAAGATCGCATCATGTCACTTACGCCTTTCCGTAAACGCATCTCACCGATTTGAGTTTGAGCGTTGTCAAGTTTCATTGTGTTATTTGAACTATTCCTAGGAATAATAAATACATGAAAAAAAAAACCCAGAATTTGATCACCCTGGATTTTTTTTGTTTTTTTTACAGAACATGGTAAAACAAACACAAAGAAAACCAACAGCATGACATATGATAAAACAAACCTATTTAAAAATTATTATTCAATGGATAAAATCTGGAGGATAAAGCTGTAATAGCAGGTTTGCGGAGGCTTTTGCTGGAGAATAGTTGCTGTTTTTACCTTTAGATTAGTCAGGAGGATATATAAACCCTACACTGAATTACCCACAAACCATATTACTACTACCACGCTTCCCTATTGGTTAATAATAGTCAGTTATAATCCTATATAATGAAAGTGCACAAATTAATGAAAATCAAACGAAACATTTTTTTTTAAAGATAAAAGCTGGAAAAACAGCTTTTCATGACTTTGAGAAACGACCCCACGTGTCCTCGTTTATCATTGGAGGGTTGGACTAGCCAATCAGAACCTCTAATCAGAGTCAGACGAGTTCAACGATCCCGTGAGAAATTAGCTTCCAGCAGCATCATGCAAAAATGAACGCCATTCAAATGGACGCCACACACATATATATATATATATTAATGAAGTAGGACAGTAGATAACTGGACTCAGTGTTTTCTTTAATCGCTCTAGTTTTGTCTTCAGGTCCCGAATGGCCTGCTAGTGCCAACTCTTTTTCGTCGTACACAATCAGCGGTGAAAATGGACCTTGTGTCGGTGCCTCGTCATCCGCGCAGAGCTACTTTAATGACTGCAAAATGGAGAAACAAACAAATGATAAATCAGCATTAGAATTATTTGTTAATTTCTAGGGACTGTGAACATGGTCGGCCAAGTCCACACAGACAAAGCAGGCGGCGGCCATAGTTAGTCGAAGCAACGGAAGCCGTGTTAGTGGCCCTGAGGCAGTGATGACGCGTCATCGGAGGACGGAACACGAAGCGGCGAGGAAGCCAATGACTCACGAGTGCTCGGGGGGCGGAGTTAAAGCCCCATCCCACCAATTAGGACGAAGGAAAAAGGGTGTTTCTCGTTTGCCATGCAGGTTAATGAAACATGGGTTATGTTTTTTTGATATGCAGGCTAAATACATAAGACATCAGATGTGTCAGGTGTGGTAAAAAAAAAAAGTGAAGTGGGAGGAGCCCGGAAGCAGAGGTAGGAGGAGCTTGTCATTACACCAGGCAAACTCGACCAGCTGGGGTTCTACCTACTGCTCGGTGAGTACACAGAGCCCATACAGGGGGATGGGCTGGGGGTGCAGCTCAGTTGAATCAATGTCCTCTGGTCGATTAAGCAACCAGACTTCAGTTGTTATTCTTTCTTTTTTTTAATCATTTTTCCTCCACATTTCACCAGGAGTTTCTCCCTCAGGGGAAACCCTGGATTCTTTTCACTACAGTATCAGCGTCAGACGTCTGGCTTTCTTCACCAGCACGTCTGGCTTTCCCGTCTCAGGAGCCGGTTTACAATATAGTTCTCCATTCTCTCCTCCCCGAACCTTCTCTCCATCAGCGCAAACCGACAGAAACAGAATGTGTCAGACTGAATCTCGAACTTAAGCGTGGTTGACCTCCGAGGAGGTTGCTCTACCGTCTTTTTCTTTCTCTCTCTCCTCCATGCTGTGTCTTACTGATGCACACCCAAGCAGGGTTGACCGCTGGACCTTGATCCGGCTTCAGAGGAATTACTGAACTCCCTCTCTTTATATGTGAGACGAAGGAATACTGTAGTACGATCCTGCAAGATTATAACCCGAATATGATCATTTTAAGAATATAAAGTTTGATTTAGCTTCGTCTTAGTAGAAAACGCATCATTTGAGAAATCTTTGCAAAGTTTTTTTTCCCCCCCTCACATCAACCCTGCTTTTAGCATCATTAAACTAATCTGGCTATAATCCACAAGCAGTACATGGATTTCATAGACACTTATATACGTTTCCCTACATGCATAATGCTAGCTTGCAAGGGGTTAAAGCTATTGTAAATGCTAAAACAGTACATTATTGTGTCCTCACACGTCACAGAAAACAAAATAAATGACTGACCCTCCATTTGCAAAGGTTACTGATACTAATACGAGGGCACTCACACACAGGCAGATACCTGGAGCATGACGGTCGTGAGGACGTTACCTGACAAACATATCAGGGGGCAGTTTTCCCCCACGAATCTTCATTCTAATTAAAGGGTGAATGGGCGGTGCTGGGGGAGCAAGCTGCCGACAATCTAAAAGAGAGAAGGTCGTTATGGCGACGGAGCGACAAGACAGATTAGAGACACCAGGAAGGGACTTTCAGCTCCGAGTGACCTCCCGAGAATAGAGAGGAGGGCGAGAGGACGAGGGCGAGAGGACGAGGGGCAGACGCAGGAGAACGGGGACGGCTAGACACGGGAGACAAGGACAGGGCTTTACATCAGTGGACAGATCAATATATCAAGTGTTTGGGACGTCAGACACTTTTGCCGAGCGGATGGTTGGTTTCCTTTGGAGATTCTTTTTCCATCTTGTAAATTATTTTGTGCTCTTTAAGATATTCTCCATATTTAAACAGCCATCTTTGATCAAATCTATATCCTGTTCATGGTAGTTATCTGAGCGGTTTTTAACACAAGCAGGAACCTGAGGCACCTACGCTGAAGTGCACTTAATTTGGGTGTGAAGATCGATTTGTTAAAACGTTCCGTCTCTTTTATAACACACGGCTCTGAAACAAGCCAATGGATCAAACGGAATCTCCCTCCCGACACCAAATAGTTCCATAGTTCCTCTCTTTATGATGTAGAGCCCTGTAATACGAGCGTTTGGTTTGTACCACACACCTGATGACAGAAAAAAACAGTTAAAAAGCCCATCAGCTGCGAAGCCATGCAATTATACGGACACTGTTGTGTAGGTGTGCTATTATCACAGCTTTAAAATGATCCTGGAATAAACACCTGCGGTTCCGGGTCCCCCCCCCGCCCGAGCCTTTCCATCGTGGTCGAAACCGGAGCTGAACCCACAAATTGTGTTTTTTATGATTAAAATCATGCAGCTGTCTCCCTGAGCAAGGATGCAGAGGGAGATTGCATATTAAGGTTTTTTTTTTCTCCTCAAAGAGTGACCTGATTGGACAGTGGGGGCTGCTGGATGCCAGTCAGTCCTGGGGGGAACCAGGATGAAGAGAACGGGGCCTTTATTTTATTTTTTTAAAGGAGCACCGATCCCGACGGATAAGCCAAGGAGCAGAGGATGTCATTACGCTGACATTGTCTTTACGAGTCGTCCCCCCCCCCCCCCCCCCCCGACATTGTGTTACTGTTACCAGGTAATGCACTCAGGGAGCCGGAACAAACAAGCACCTACGCACGAAAGCTGCCACCTTTCACATCATACGTACGGCACCATGATAGCGGAAAGAATAGACACTCCATAAAACCCCCAAACATAACCGGGGGGGGGGGCACCCGTGAACCACATGCCTTATATATGTCTACTACAGTCCGAAAGTCTAGTGCGCACACTTCTGCATTCCCCCAAGCGCTTACACGAGAACACACAAGCAGTCAGCGGGGCCTAGAAGAGGAGCGCAGGCTGGCCGGGGAGCTAAGCGAGCAAGTGGGGCTCTTTAACACTAAAGGCAGGGGGGGGGGGGCATCAGCAGGCGCCGTTCCCTGTACACAGCGGTCTCTGGTGCACTCCTCAGTCGCAGTAGATCTTGTACTTCTCACTGCAGAAGACCGTCGGGCCTCCCAGAATGCCATTGGGCATGGCGTTGTTGAGCTCTGGTCGGCCAGAGCCAGAGCAGGTGAGACTCTGACTTACGTGGGGGTTGCTGGCGGTGCCGCCGGAGGCCTTGGCTCGGGCCTTCGCCCGGCCCGAGTTGCCTCCCCGGCGGGTCTGCTCGTGGTCGAACTCCAGGTCTTCCAGGCGCTGAGTCAGGGCCAGTTTCTGCTGGATGGCCATTCGCAGCAGAGAGTTGAGCGTTTTCTTCTCGTCCTCTGCTGCAGCCAGTTGCCGCTGCATCTCATCCAGCTGACTGACGTACTCGTCGCAGCTGCAAGAGAGATATGTGGATTTAGGTAAATAGTACAAGGTAGTTCAGTAACGCACATCCGGTACCTCCACAGCGCTAAATCATAGACACGATATGCTCATCGTCATCATGGTTCATCAAGTGCATAGAAACCGTAATGTTGTCTTTCCACCACCAGGGGGAGCCATTCTTCCACGTCATCATCCCATTCACTTCGTATACATCAGCAGGCTCAAATCCCTTCTCCAAACTTGGCAATGCAAAATGCCCACAGCTGTTATCATGTCCTATTTGAATACTGTAGTAAAGTAAACTTGATGAAAAGCACAGCTACTCTTAAGGGGTGAGACTACATCTCACACCCACAGAGCGTAGAGCGAGAGTCAAGAATAGACACCGTACACAAAGCAGGGGTCGTTAAAAAGTCGTCACCTGAGGAGTGGATAAAACTGAGGGGGAGGATGAAGATAGGCAGATGATGAGCTGTGAAAGTTCACACATGATTTCCGCTTTTTTTCCCGGCTGCAGTGAGAGCGAGATTTCCCATTTCACATGATGCACTGCGGTTTTCTCGCCCGCTTCCCTGCGTTCACGCCTCTAATGCTGGAGGTGTGAGGTTTTTATCTCTACTCTCCATCTGCTCTTTTTGCACTATTCGTTCATTTTCATGCCGTTCCTGCTTCATCCAAACCTGTTAAATCTTGTCTCTTCTTCCAGTCATGCTCTCTCTCTCACGTCTGTCCATCTTGCCTTTCATTTCGTTTCCTGTCTTCCCTTTTCGTGTCTGTCTCAGTCGTTCTCTCTCTCCGATATTGGTCATATTTTCTAGGTTTTAGAAACGAGTGGTGGATCACCATGTGAACCTTAGCCTCGCCAGACCCCCCCCCAAAAAAAACATAACCCATCCCGTCCCCTCGTGTGTGCAGTTTGATTCCCAGCGGTACACACACCCAGACAATGGCGATCAGCACGGCTTCATTAAACCCAGTATGGGACGTAGGGACGATCCGAGATGGAACTAAGGCGGGGACAGTGGAGTCTTTTCTAGGGACTGGATAAATACAATGGCAGCCTGTTTTGGCTTGCTGATGGGACGTGGTGCCACAAAAGCACTGGGGGGGTGGGGGGTGCCGACTGCTTGAGGATGAACAGTCGTCATAGTGACATTGTTGACAAAGAAGCACTTTGTCTGCTATAAATTTGATTTATGGCTGTGCAAAAAGAAAAAAAATCAAGGTGAGGAAACGACCCCCCCAGATGAGATCTCGTCTGGAGCCCAATGGGCCGGGCCGGATGTCACCTAGGTCAGGTAGGTGGAGGCGAGGAGGAGAGAATGAAGGATGGAAAGGGACTGCAACCAAGAACAGGAACGGGAAGACGACTGAGGAGGGATAGAGGATAGAACTGGGAAATACAAAAGGGAGGAGGATGGGGTGAGTGTGGGAACCCTTGCTCAGCCGAGTCCCCCAGCCTCTCAAAGACTCCCCCCCCCCCACGACCCAACTCTGAGCTGTATGGGACAGAATTTACATACCAAAGCATGCACCCCATAAAACAGACGGAATGCAATTCGTGCATCGGCACAGAACTCGGTGACGGGACGCCGAGGACGGAGCTTCAGAAATATCCTCCCGAAAGGCGCCGCTTTGTGCAGGAAAACGTACGCGTCGATGCAGCAAGCTGGATCACGCCGTCTGCATCTCAAGCCTCTCCAGCTGAAGAGGCTTAAGATGCAGACATGATCGCAAGCCATCCGCTCCACTGCTGCGAGTTCAGCGTCACACACCGCCCTCGTCCGGCGGCGTGGAGCCGCATTGCGCCAAGTAGCCCAGCGCATTTGCCGACAGCAGTTTTTCCTCCTGTTGCTAATTGATTAGACACTGCAGGTATGCGGAATGACGTCAGAAAGCGCTCTTCAGGGGCAGGTGTTGAATTGCAGAGACGAGCTGCTCACGCGTTTCCCTGCAGCATCCGGAGCCTGCGCTCTCTGTGAGGGAGTTTATCGCCACCCTCCTCTTCGACCTTCACCTCGCTGCCTCACGGCTTGAACTTTGGGCTGGATTAAATGCAGGAAGAAATCCCAAACCCAGCGCTCTGGACCGGGGCGGATCATTAAAGAGACACGCAGACATTCCATAAAGAATTCAGGAAGAGGAAAAGCCTCTCGAAAATGGAGAGCATCTATGGGGGGGGGGGGGGGGGGGTAATTTAATCCAGACCAAGAAGATGTGGGATTATGCCCGGAACCTTCGGCTGGCTTCTCTTCGGAAGATTAGTGAGTGTGTGTCAGCCCATCTGAGGAGTTTCTTACCGTGTGGCGAACATGGCTCGGAGAGAGGAAAAGGTGGCGGCGTCTTCCTTCAGCGCTTTGAGCTCGTTCCTCAGTTTCATCATGGTCTCGGTTACCATGGCCTTCTCGTTCTCATACTTGCTCTTCAGATTGGCCAGGGCGACCTCAGCCGTCTGCGGGTTGATGGGAACACGCCAAAAAAAAGGGTCAAGAGCAGCTGACCTTTTTGGAACCTTCCTTGCATTTCCTCTCACAAGACGTCGGCTAATTGGACCACTCGACCCATTTTTATGTCCCGTTCAAAGGTAGCCCGCTACCTTCAAGTTGCCATGTTTAGTTTCTGGTTGCCGAGTTGTCGGCGTGGGATTTACGAGGGGCTTTTATCCCCGTGTTCTAATGCACCTGGAGTGACCACACACACATTTTAAAGTTATTCCAGAACCAACTGTACACACACATTCTTTAAGCTTGGAGGGCTGTCCTCCTATCTTAACCACACTGATAGTCCGGACAGCTGGCATCGCGAGGCCGCCGTCTCCATCAACGCCAGAGATCCTGTCTGCAACGCATTTGCTGCGACAGCTGAAAAGCCCCGAAATAGCGGGAGACCTTCGCCTTCTGTTTCAGTCTTTCAGCCAAAATGGACAAATGGGTCGGGGGACGACGACGCACAATTCGTTGACATTTGGAGACGACTGAACTGACCTGCTTGTTGGCCTTGAGGACCGTCCTTAGGGTTGCAATCTGCTCCCGCTTGGTGCTGAGCAGAGACTTCAGTTTGAGGATTTCCTCCATGCAGGCTTCCTTGTCCTTGTCAGCCACAGTGCCGAGCTCCAGGGAGGCCATCCGCTGGCGGGACAGCTCAGTGGTGCGGTCCACGGCCAGCTGCAGGTGCTTGATCTGGTCTCTGATGATAGCCACCAGATTATAGATGTTCATAGGCTCGCGGCGATGGTCGGACACAGAGGACGACGCCGGCGAGGGGGCTCCATCGCTCGGGTCGGTCCTGCCGTGGTCCGGGAACAGCCCCTTGGTGAGCAACAAGGGAGAGCGCCGGCCGCGCCCCTCTGGGCTGCTCCGGCCCCCTTTGCCCTCTTTGTAGAAGTCGAGCATGACGCGGTTGGGCGTTTCGTTGTTGCACATGCAGACGTGGTTGTAGAGGGTGGCGAGCTCTTCGCTGAAGGTGACAAGCTCATCCTGCGCCACACTCAAACTACCCTGGGACTCGCCCGCCACATCGCTCAGCTTGAAGAACGAGGGAGAAATGATTGAGTCAGGAACGTTTTTATCTTTAAACATCAATAATAAAAACACACGAGGATCGACCGCGCACCTTGCGCAGCTCCTTCTCTAGTTTAGACTTCTCCTTTTTCTCGATCCGACTCGTCTTCTCGAGAGTCTCCAGCTTCTCCCCTAGCGTGGTGACGTCACTTTCCAGACGAGCTCGCTCATCGTCGTAGCGCGACTGACAGACTTGGTATTCTGCCTTCAGGACTTTCAGCTCCTCCTTCAGCTCTCCTGCCTCAGACACGGCGACCTAGCGATGCAAGGCAAGCGGTTCGGATACAGGAGATATAAAACGCTGAATGCAAACAAAAGACAATACGTACAGTATTGTACAGTGCAGTGTACGAAGGAACCATAACTGATTTAATGAGCCATTTGCAGTTTCACTGTACCGGCCGTGTGTACTTAGACTTGCATGGCTTAATCTTTGAGACAAGCATATGCTACTGGCAGTGACACGTACAGTGAATATTGACCCTAAACAACAAGCAGGCGTGCGCACCTTGTACTTGCACTCCAAAATCTCAGGTCCGTTGATGTCCACCTCGTAATAATCCCCGTCCTCGTGGCTATCGCGCTCCTTCTCATTGTCCAGGGCAGATTGGCGCTCCTTGCTGGCCTGAAGCTTCCGGATGGCGCTGAGATTCTCCGTGAGGCGGCTGACCTTCTCCTGATGCTCAGACAGAGCGCCGTTAGCTTGTTCTAGCTGTTTCTGGGAGTCCTGCAGGGTGGACAGCAAGTTGACCTTCTCCCGCTCCATCTGAGGAGGAGGATCACAAATGCAAAGAGCAATAAGGTGTGATGTCATCATGCAAGTCGTGCATCTGGAAGGAAACGCCCTTAATCTGGGCTTGTGGAACGCATTTCACGGTAGCCGCATGTGAAGGGTTCTTGACTTGTGGATTATCTATCATCTCGTCAGGCTTGTGCTACATTGGTTTATTGCCTGGAAGGCCTGCATCAGAGTGACGAAGACCTCCTTCACAATATTTGTTGGTCCGGGTCAGTCCTAACATGTCACGTCCCTCGTCTCCAAAACAATAATCCAACCGAACACTGAGCCATCTTGAAAGCCGATTTGTAAATAGCACAAAAAGCACCTCCAGCTAAATTCAAAAATAGCTCCGACATAGTCACATTACTTGAATTTGGAATGAGGTCTTGCTGGCAGCAAACTCACTCGGGACTAAGAGCGTGTTATTTGAGGAGCGGATGCGAGTATTGATCACGTAGCCCCCTGATCAACAGAGTGAGGTGAGGCAGGATAGAATGAATGGATCAATAAATGAAGGACAGTTCACGTTTTTTCTGCTCAGATTCCATCCGGGAATTTAAGGAACGACTTGGCAGGAGAAAATAAAGACATATCAACGATCTAAACTTCAGAGGCGTCCTATTCCTCGTGAAGGAACAAACCTGCATCAGCTGCTGTTTGAGCTTCTGGATCTCCGAGATGTTCAGCTCGCTCAGCAGGTCGTCCACGAGGCTGGGCGCAGGATGGAATGGCTCCTTCTTCTTGGGCGTGGACACGTAGCCGTCATAGGTGATGTCGTTGGCCAGCTTGGCGAGGTCGTTCTCGTATCCGTGGAGCGCCTCGTCGTTGTTGGGTTCGGTAGAAGCATCGTCACTGAACTTGAGACCGTCCAGGGAAATGCTAAGAGGGCTGAGGGGGGGGATTCTGTCACTTAATGCTCGTCACAGTATTGGCTTAGACCCCCCCCTCGAGGGTCTTTGTACTCTTTTTACCTGTGATACAGACTGTCTCCGATGTTCATGTAGTGCGACAGCTCTTTCCTCAGGGAAGCTTTCAGCTCGCGCTCAGTCTTGACGGTTTCCAGGGCCTCGCCCAGCTGACGCTCGGCGATCTCTTTCAGACGGATGGCGTCCTCCAGCTGACTGTTCAGGAACTGAGTGTCTTCCTCCAGACGACGGATCTCGTGCTTCAGACCCTCAAACTCAACCTGGACGAGGACCGGGAGGGTAAGAGATGAGTTAAGGATGTTTCACATGGTCAAAAGCAATGACGCTCGTATCCATTCTATTTGTGTCTCTAATTGTTCTTATGGGAAGTATGAGCTGCTTTTGTTTGTTTCAGCCCCCTGGGATGAATATAGAAAACATAATTAAATGAATCTGATTAAACCAAGGAGGAAAGTGTCATTCCTACAACCGGATTGCAGCTTCAAGCATTTGAGGCCTCGATTACTTAATTTTAATCCCTTTACATGCACATTTTAATGGGATTCCATTGTGTATTTGCTTTCTGCACCCTTATTTATTGAACCTTTACACCGTTGTTAGTACACACAGTACCTCATCTTGGGTTTAAGGCGAGCTTCAGGCCCAGAATTTGTGGTTACCGCATTAATTAAAGGTCAAAGCACAATGAAGAGTTCGTTGTTATTATTTTTTATTACCCATTGACGTGTCAACAGCCTCTGCTTATCCAGCGGCTGTATCAGAGGGTCTTGGTGCTATCGTGATTAAATCTGAATAGTAAAGCACTCTTTTGGAATTCTAATCATTACAAGGAGACGGGCTGAAAGCTGCTGAGTGGGAGGTGGAGGCCCGGCAGGGCAACGAAGACGCTCCAAGACAGCAGGCAGTACAAAAAAAAAAAATGCGAGTACAAATGATTGGCCTGAAAATAGCAGTTAAATGAATGCATAGTGATACGAGGGACATCCCAGTCTCCCCCGTCTTCTCGCTTTGGGCTCACGGGACCCAGACGTTGCTCACCTGGCTCTGCTTGAGCGCCGAGACCTGCTTCTGCAGCGAGATGTTCTCCTCCTCCAGCTCGGCGTAGTCCTGCAGCAGACGAGCCTCGAGGAACTTGTACTCCTTGATGTCATCGCGTAGCTGATTCCTCTGGAGCTCCACCATCTGGTTGCTCTGACAGAAGAGGAAGAGGAAGAGGAAGATATGTCAGCGACCGCTGTTATAATCTTGTCTGCGTTAGGGGAGATGAAGGTTTGTGTTGTTGTGTGTGCATTTGTGTGCCGGCGTTTGAGCGCGAGGTGCAGCGTGTCTTTCTGGGCAGTGGGCCCACAAGTGTGTCCTTCCTGCCAGCTCTGATGGCACCAAGAAACTGAAGCCGACTTATCTCTCTGGCGGACACAGGAAATGATAACGGTCTCCATTTTCATCGATACTCGACGACAGGAATGGAAAAAAGTGTTGTCTGTGTGACCGACGGGGGTGCAGCAGGCTCTCCGCTACTGGTCAGGAAATGCAATATTAATAATACCAAGGGTGGAGGAAGGTGAGACGTGTGTCCCCCGTCCCCCCAACTGGCTTGTCAATACACGCGAAATAGAAATCGGAAATAAGGAGTAATCGACGCTCACTGAAGGCGGGTGGGTATCTTTATTTATGAAAGGAATAAAAGATCATACACACGTGTGTGTGTGTGTGTGTGTGTGTCGGGCTTGGCAGTGATAACCTAATAGCAGAGGGACAATTATCCCCCCAATCCCCTGCCAGGTGGTTCCGTGATCCGACGGCGACACAGTGCTGCCGTGTCAGAGCGTCTCAGTCGTTTCTAAGTTCCACTCCCACTTCGGTGACACTGACTGAGACTCGACTAGCATTAGGAATAATCTTAACATGGGACAGTAACACATCCCAGAAATGCCTAACTAATAGGACTCAGGAGACTATTGCCCAACATCACTCACATTTTTCTGCTGATCTAATCCCTGCTGATGAAACGCACGCTCCCAGTTTGCTCTGCGTAATAATTAATTGCCTTGTGCAGAGCCGAGTTGAGGCCGACGTTTGACGGCGAATTCATATTCGCTGGATGAGCGTGGGTATTAGCAATGTGAAAGCCCAAATGTTAGATTACTGCATAAAACACGAGTTTACATTACAGACTGGCGATCAGCAATGAACAGCTTAATCATTGAATTGCTCGAGTCGTTTGTCATGCGGCTCAGCTGGGGAGGGGGGGGGGGGGGCGTCTGTGCCATTTGACTCCGGTGAATACAGGCGGCTGGCCTGAACCTGATTAAGTTCCTCCTCCAATCTGATTACGATGCACACCAAGGCTTTAACCTTTCACCTTGCATCCACGTCCTCTGTCACACTGAACCTCAGGGACTTGTGGGGGGGTGAGGGGGGTCAGCTCCTCCAGGAGGCTACATGTGTCCTAGCAGGAGAGTGTGACTAGTATTTAATCACGCAAGTGGCACAAGTCTCTCCTGGGAATGACAATTTGCGATGTGTGTTTGTAGCGGCTTACACACAGGGGTGTGCGTGTGTGTGTGTGTGGAGCGGGGGGGTTGAATTGTGGATAGCGATGACCCATCGCGTGACGTCTGGACAGATGCATGGAAACGCCCACACGTCCCACTCATTCAGCCA